>NC_056000.1:14012763-14325127 GCF_018446385.1 Zingiber officinale | reverse complement strand
CGCCCGGAGAGGGTCCAAGCGCTTGGACCAGAAATTTTATCGCAAAGTCAGATGTCGTGATCCGTTGCGATGGAGATAAAATTTTATCCCCCTCCAAGCGCCTGGAACCCTTTCAGGCACCTCGATCAGGGCTATAAATACAGTCATGATCCCAGAAGTTAGATACAACACTTAAAAATAATTCCATTTGAATTTAGCTTTGTAATTATGAGCTTTGACTGCTATAAGAGACTTCTCCACACAAAGGAAATTTTTAGTGAGTTTTAATTTACTTGGATTAGCAATCCGGTGATTACAAACCAAGTAACTCTTTCTGTACCTCTTCCTTTTAATTAGTCTCTTAATTCTTTTATGCAAGTGTTTATTTTAATCAAGCTATAAGTTTTGAGGAAGGTGTTTTGTTTGAATTTATTATGCAAGCTATTCACCCCCTTCTAGCCGACCTCCAAGGGACCAATAGAGAAGAAACTGACCAAGTTTAAAGGAGAAAACTCAATTCAAGGGGAAGCTCTTAAGAGCAAACGCAAGGTATTATTTATTAATACAATTCCTTTGAAAAATGATAAAAAAAAAAAAGCATGCTAGTTTAAATTTATATCACTTTAATGTTATTTATCATGAAAATATGAAACATTATAGAGTTAAGGAAAAATGTAACGACCCGGCCCTTGTGGCGGCCCAACTGGCGGCCCTTATGTCGTCGGCTCATTTGGCGACCTCTCATGTCGTCGACCGACGACCCTTTGGCCGTGTCGTTACTCACTAGGACTTTCCACCCCTGGCAGTGGATTTTTTTGTCTCCCCCAGGATTCGAACTCTAAACCTCCAAGCTTAAGTATTAGAGTTTATGAATCCTGGTAACTAAGTGAGATCAGGATTGTAACGACCTAATTTTCCCTATTTCGAGTTCTAACTGTGTTTAAAAATATTTGGAAATACTTTTAAAATATTCTAGAGATTTTTAGAAATTTTTAGAGTATTTTTATGTAATTTTTGGAGGTCATTTGGTATTTTTACTAAACGAAAGAAGTTTCGACAAAAAAATATTCAAGTCGAGATTCGAACCGTGGACCTCGGACCTGAACCGAGCCTTAACCGAATCCAGCCAGCCAACTGCTCCGTGAGGGTTTTGTTAATCTAATACGGGACAAAATAAATTTAAGTAGTTATGGATAACAGAAATACCAGGTTTAAGAGGGTTAAGTTATTTCTTTTCTCTCGACCGAAACCCTTTCTCCTCTCACACGGCGTCGGCGCTTCCTCTTTCGGGCAAAACAGGACCGCAGCTAGGGCACGATTCCGGTGGCCGGCGAGGGGATTCTCCAGAGGTTCTTCACCAGTACAAGGTTCCCTCGTCGAGGCGGAGCCGTGAGCACAAGAAGAGACTGAGAACTCGACTTCTCCGGAAACCCTAGAGTTCTTCCCCTTCCGGTTGTAAGTCCTAAAAGCAAGGGTAAGTCGCTTTCTCACCTGCGGTAAGGGTAGCTCTCGAATTCTTACTTCTTCTTGTTGTTTTCTTTGATATATGCCGCTAGGAGGGTGTCCTTGAGTTGCTGCCGTGAGTTGTTAAGGAAGATGGAAGGGGTTTTGTTTTGATTGGATTAGATTTTTGGACTTTGCTTATTCTTGTTTTTGAATTATTCTGTGAAAGATATGGTGATGGGTTTGCTGCCGTGAGCCTCAAAAGGGAACGGAGAAGGGAAAGGTTGTATAGGTTAGGGAGTTAGTCTTTTTTTTTCCTTGCTTTGGAACCTGCTGTAACAGATTTAACGTTAATGTGTATAAGCAGTTTTTTTAAAGAGAACAGCAAGTTCGGTTTTATATCACAGCATGTTGTTTAGACCTTATCTCTTTGCTGTATAATTCTCCTTTGTTGGTTAATTTCCCTTTTGCTGCCCTAGCTTGGTTAATTTACCTTTGCTGCCGTGAGTTTGATAAAGAAGAGGAGAAGGGATTTTAATGGTTTTAGCATGTGTTTAAGTGGTTCATTTTATGTTAGCTTTGCAGATTTTAGTTCGTATGCAATTAATTGGACATGTACAGCTCTCATTGCTATTAGTTGAGCACCAGTAGCTTTCATTGTAATTAAATGAGAATGTACAGCTTTTATTTGTTATTAGTTGAGCATGACCAGTCCTCTTTACCATTAGAATGACATGAACAACATGTGTTTAAGTGGTTCATTTTATGTTAGCTTTGCAGATTTTAGTTCGTATGCAATTAATTGAGCATGTACAGCTCTCATTGCTATTAGTTGAGCACCAGTAGCTTTCATTGTTATGAATATGAGCAGTATTAGTTCTTAATTCTTTTTCACATGCAGTATTAGAATAGCATGAGCAGTATTGATTCTTAATTCAGTTTCTAGTTTCTTGTTTTGATACGTATGCATATATGTGTTAGTTAGCTTTTAATAACTCTTAAATCTAAAGCATATAGTTAGTTGTCTTTGCTATTTTAATAAGATGAATAGCCATGTATTTTAGTGGAACAGCTATGTGATCTATTAAACTTTTTGAGGATTATAAGTAGCTATAAGTGAGAAAAGACCAAGGTCTCGATAGGATCCCTAAACTTTAAGTATTGGGATCAGCAGCACACCAAGTGCTCAAAAAAATGCCAAGGCATTTTATTATAAGAACATAAAAAAGATAATAAGTATTTTATTTTAAAGAAAGGCTAGTACCCGACTTCCAAGGTTGTCGTTAAACAAATCCAGGTGACCAATTCCAAGGTCTTGGCCCTGGTAAGACCAAGGTCTTTACCTTCGTAGGATTGATGACTAGCTATCACAGTCCCTATTAGGGAGCGCGCATTGGTACTAAGTCTGGGCCCCAAGAGAAGTTGATTATTATTTTAAAGTAATAAAGTATAAGTTTTGAAACAAATGAAACAAGCTTCATTTATGCTTAGAGTCAGCAAGTTTAACTTCTTTTAATTCGAAACATGCAGTATTAGTTTTATTTGTTTCCTGCTTAGTTATTTAGCATGATTAGCTTTATCTTCCAGCATGCAGTTTTATCCTTGTATAGCATGATTAGCTATTAGAATTACATGAGTAGATTCCTTAGCTTTTCTTTGCTTTTAGATTGACATGAGTAGTTATGTTTATGCTTTACTTTCTTTTAGAGCATACAGTTTCTAGTTCTTTCTGTATACATGCATATCCGTATTTTTGTGAGTTAGATAGCACTTACTAAGCAAATTTTACTTATAGATTGCATTTCCTCTTATTGCAGATAAAGGAAAGGAAAAGATATAACAAGGGAGGCGACAAGGCGGTGCGGATGGTGTGTGATTCCAGGACTATGGAGAGATCTGGGTATTCGCCAAGAATTTATTAAGACTGTTTCCGTTAAATTGTTTAAAGAATTTAGAATTTGTACATGCTACTCTATGGATTGTTTTATCGTGTTTTGCGAAAGTTGATTATTTTGATTATATATGAACTGCGTGGGTGTTTGATATATGTTCTAGCCACCTGTGACTGTGTATACTGTGTATGTATTGATGTTTATGGTCACCGGTACAGGGGAGACTCTGTCGAAATTTTTCGGTAGGGATTCCTCGTGGTTTCGATCACACCGGTTAAGTAAAGTTAATAGTTAAGTAACGGTCACTTTAGAGAGTAGTAGTAGTAGTAGTAAGAAAAGTGGTCGTTACAAAAAATATGTAGCCTATCATGCCAAAACTACTATACCTATGCCAAAAATACTGTACCTAAGTCTAGGAAGGTAGATAACAAATTAGACAATAAGACTAAGGATTTTAGGTATATACCTAAAAAGAAAAATGCCCCAAGGGAATTGATAACTAGCATTTTTATCTATTATTTTGACTCTTAAATTTGACATTTTTACCTTCTCGTATAATAAATTTGATGTTTATATCATGAATTATGAGTAGGAATTTATTTTAGACTTTATTATAAATTTTCTACAATTGTAGAATTAAATCTTATGTTTTTAATGTGGTTTTGTAGGAAATTCAAAGAGTCATGGATTATGGTCAAGTCGGATCGAATCTAGCTTGATTTGGAGATCAACTAAAAGAGATCAAACGGGATCAATATAAACTCTTGATCCAGATCTGAAGTAAATTAATCAAAGGACCAAGATCTGATTAATTCATGTCGTTCATCAAGATCTAGTTGATTTTAGTCAATCTATGTAGATCTAGGATAATCCGAGCTGTTTATTAAGATCTAGCCATCTTGACCATTCAACTAGTTTTAGCTGATCTTGACCATTAACTCAGATTAGATCTTATCCATTCACCTAGATCTGTGACAATCCTGATCGTCCGATCAAATCTAGGAAATCAAATTGAGGAAGCACAGTAGCTAAAAGAAGAGAGGATTGCATCTTCTCGGCTCTCTCGTTCTGCTTCCCCCAACGTGGCAAAAGGCGAAATCACTCACCCCTAGCGCCCTCACCACACTCGACCCCAAACAATCACGAGGGAGGTAAATCACGGCACCTGATCCCAGGCCAACGCTCACACGCGACACCGCTGCCCTTCTTTCATCTCCTTTCCGTCACCACCAAGGTCGGCGACCTTCTCCACCTCTTCACCGCCATCGACGTACCTTCATTTGCATCCCTCAACTCACGGATAGAGGCCCTCACACGAACAACTTCTCCCGGACGCACATCAGCCCCGACACCATCTTCTCATCGCTTCCAGCTACTGTTGTTCCATCCAGTCATCTCTGATCATCTTGCTCTTCGGTCAGAAGAGGGAGATCCAGCCCAGTAGCCTCCATCCGAAGCCATTCCGATGTGTTGGGTTGTTCCTTTCTTTAGAGTTTCTTTGAGCTTATTGTTAGTTATTTCTTTGTGTTGAGTTGATTGGGTTCGATTGTGTGTTGAATGGTTGTATTACTTGATGATCTCCAATGCTCAAGTTGCACGTACTTTGCTTAGTTTGCTTAATACTCACCAAGTGTTCGATGAAATGCCCCAACCATCTTTGTCATCCTAGTTTTACATTTTCTTAGCTTAGATTCTTGCAATGCTATGTTAATTGAATGTTTCATGTGTTGGTTAGTCCTAGGAAAACGTACCGGTTCCACTGTACAAAAATTTTTTGTACAAGTGTCGAACCTTTCCTTAAATAACCTATTGTGTTCTTTAAAAATTAAATTAGAAATCGCAGACGGAACTTAACATCATTGATTCCAAATTTAACTTATCTGTTCTTAATGGTTTAGATTTGAATCACAAGCGGAACTTAACACTATTGATTCAAATCTACCTAAGTTATTAATTCCATAAATATTAATTTCCAAAATTGGCTTCCAGGACTGCATGGCGAGGCACATGACCTTCTTGGATATGGGAGCAACCACCACCGCCTAGGCAAAGCCTTTTAAGGAAACCTAATATTTATTTCCTTTTAACTCTAGGTTAACCAAAAAGAACAATCGAATCACAAATTCGAAAAAGAAGAAAACACAAACTCGAAAAGAAAACTATTTCGAAAACTCTAGAATCATATGCCTCTTGTGTTTGGTATTTCCATAAATAACTATACAAAGAAAAACTAGTATGATGCGGAAAACAATTACTAGTTATACCTTTCTTTGTAAGCAAAAATAACCTCTTGATCTTCTACTGTATTCCTCTTCTAACCTCGGACGTTGTGTGGGCAACGATCTTCCGAGATGAGAACCACCAAGCACCTTCTTCTTCCTTGCAAGTTTCGGCCACCACAATTCTCCAAGAGAAGTAGAGGTCCGGCCACCACCACCAAGCTCCAAGGGATGCAAGAAACAAAACCACCTTTCTTTCCTTCTTCTCCTAGCTAGAACCGGCCACCATCAAGAGCTCCAAGAGAGGTTGCCGCCGGCCATAAGAAGAAGAGAAGAGGAAGAAGCTAGGGCCGGCCACCAAGGAGGAAAAGAGAGGAGAAGAATAATAGAGTTGATCATCCGTGAAGGCACCTCTACCCCCTCTTTTATAATCCTTGGTCTTGGCAAATAAGGAAATTTAATAAAAAATTCCTTAATTCTTTTGTCATAAAAAAAGAAAAATTATTTTAATTAAAAAACAATTTTCTTCTTTTAATAATAATGGCCGGCCACTTTCTCCCCTAAACAAGGAAATATTTAATTCACACAAGAATTAAAACTTCCTAATTTGTCTCCAGAAATTTATAAAAATTTCTCCAATAATTTTTATCCTGATTGGTTAAAGAAATTTTATAAATTAAAATTCTTCTTTTAAACATGTGGATAATTTCCAAAAGGAAAGTTATCTCTAAAAATTAAAATCTCTTTTCAATCTACAAATAAGGAAAGATATCAAATCTTTTCTTAATCTTTTGTAGAAACTAATAAAAGAGAATATTTAATTTTTAAACTTCTCTTTTAAATTATTATCATGGTTAAAAAGGAAAGTTTTTCTTAAAAATAAAATCTCCTTTCAATCTACAAATAAGGAAAGATTTCAAATCTTTTCTTAATCTTTTGTAAAAAGCTTTAAAAGGAAAATTTTAATTTTTAAACTCTCTTTTAAAACTATGATATCCACATAAGAAATAATAAAAAAAATCCTTTTTAATATGATGTGGCCGGCCACCTAAGCTTGGGCTCCAAGCTATTGGCCGGCCACCTTAAGGCTAACCTTTAGGCTTGGCCGACCCTAAGCTTGAGCTTCAAGCTTAGCTTGGCCGGCCCCTATTGGTTGGGTAAGAAGGTGGGTATGTGGTGGGTATAAATCTCTATATACAAGAGGCTACGATAGGGACCGAGAGGAAGAATTGGTTTTGGTCTCCCGATGAAATTAAGCTTTCCGTGTTCGCCCCGAACACACAACTTAATTCCATCAATAATAATTCATTCCACTAAAGAACTATTATTGAACTATCGCACCAATCCCAAATTATATTTTGGGCTCCTTCTTATTATGAGTGTGTTAGTCTCCCTGTGTTTAAGATGTCAAATGTCCACTAATTAAGCGAGTTATTGACAACTCATTTAATTAATATCTTAGTCCAAGAGTAGTACCACTCAACCTTATCGTCATGTCGGACTAAGTCCACCTGCAGGGTTTAACATGACAATCTTTATGAGCTCCTCTTGGGGACATTATCAACCTAGATAACTAGGACACAGTTTCCTTCTATAATCAACAACACACACTATAAGTGATATCATTTCCCAACTTATCGGGCTTATTGATTTATCGAACTAAATCTCACTCATTGATAAATTAAAGAAATAAATATCAAATATATGTGCTTGTTATTATATTAGGATTAAGAGCACACACTTCCATAATAACTAAGGTCTTTGTTTCTTTATAAAGTCAGTATAAAAGAAACGACCTCTAATGGTCCTACTCAATACACTCTAAGTGTACTAGTGTAATTATATAGTTAAGATAAACTAATATCTAATTACACTACGACCTTCCAATGGTTTGTTCCTTTCCATCTTGGTCGTGAGCTACTGTTTATAATTTATAAGGTACTGATAACATGATCCTCTGTGTGTGACACCACACACCATGTTATCTACAATATAAATTAATTGAACATCTACATTTGGTATATTCAAATGTAGACACTTGACCAATGTGATTCTTATAAATGTATATACAAAAGCTAGGCTTTTAGTATACACTCCAACAATCTCCCACTTATACTAAAAGACTATGCTGCCATACATCTGATTCCCAACCCTTCAACATGCCCATCAAAAAGCTTTTGCCTTAAGGACCTCAGTGAAAGGATCTATAGGTCATCACCTGATGCAATCTATGCGGCAACAACTTCTCATCGTTTATACGATTTCTTGTATTGGGTGGTACTTGCGCTCTATTGTGTTTACTTGCCTTATGGACTTATGGTTTCTTCGAGTTTGCTACTGCACCAATATTATTACAATAAATTATAATAATCTTTGAACAAACCAGAAATCATATCTAAGTCTATCTCGAGGTTATTGAGTCATTCAGCTTTTATGACTACCTCAGAGGTTTGCCATATACTAAGCTTCTATGGTGGAGTCCAGAAAAACACCTATGCTTATCACTCTTCCATAGTTATGACTTTACCTCCTAAAGTAAACACAAAACCCCGAGGTCGACTTTCTATTGTCCCTATCCGATTGGAAGTCAAAATCTATGCAACCCACAGGGACCAAATTAACTGGCTAATAATCTAGCATATAATCTCAAGTGCCTCTAAGGGTACTAATATATGCTTTACTGCAGTCCAATGTCCTTGTCCAGGGTTACTTAGATATCTGCTAACTATGCCCAAAACAGATCTCTGATCTCATGCATAGCATGCATTAGGCTTCCGACAGCCGAAGCGTAAGGAACTACCTTCATGTTCTTTATTTCCTTTGATGTCTTCTGAGACATCTCTTTAGATAAAGCTACTCCATGCCTAAAAGGTAAGAAACCTTTCTTGGAGTTCTACATGCTAAAACGAGCTAAGATTGTTTCGATTTATGAAGCTTGGGATAAGTAAAATATATTCTTTTCTTGCGATCCCTTTGATCCCAAGAATATATGCATTCTCCCAAGTCCTTCATATCAAATTGTTTGGACAACCATACCCTTACTTCCGACAACACTTTGATATTGTTTCCAACTACCAAAAATGTTATCTATGTATAGTACAAGAAATACCACCACGCTTCCATCACAGTTCTTGTATACACAAGACTTATCCGGTAACTAAATCCATAAGACTGGATTACAACCGGATGTTCCAAGACCTTGAAGCTTGCTTCAGTCCATAGACTGATTGAGCTTACAAACAAAAATGCTCTTTTGCCCTTTGCAATGAACCTCTCTGGTTACTTTATATGAATGCATTCTTCAAGACTTCCATAAAGGAAAGCTGTCTTATCATCCATTTGCCTAATCTCATAGTCTATATGAGCAGCAATAGATAAAAGAATCTGGATAGAATTAAGCATGGCTACCGATAAAAGGTTTCCCCTTTTTAACAAGTCTTGCTTTGAAAGTTTCTACTTTCCCGTCTATCCCCTTTTTTTATTGTAGACTTATTTTCACCCTATGGCTTTTACACCACTTGGTGGTACTACAAGCTTCCAGATTTTATTAGAATACATATATTCTAATTTTGTATTCATTGCTCTTGGCCAAGATATGCATCTTTATCTTGGAGTGCTTTGCCATATGTCCGGGGATCAGACTCATGTTCATTTGAGATCAAGTCTAAAGTCTTTCTCAAAACATGAATCTTTTAGGTTGTTTAACAACCCTCCCACTACGATGAGGCACTGCCTATAATTGTGTATCAATTGTGATACGTGTTGCAGTTTCTTGTGATATTTCATCTTGTACAGTTGGTACTAGATTAGATGTGTCCTTTATTATTTTCTTAAGAACAAATTTACTTATGGGTTTGTGGTTCATTTATATAGTCCTCTTCTAAAAATCAGTTATTGATGTTAACAATAACCTTCTGATTTTTAAGACTATAAATCTATTTTCGTTTATCTAGGATAACTCATAAACAAGTGAACTCCTTCCCAACTTATCATTGTCTCTCTTCAACATATGTGCTGGACTACCCGAATCCGAATATGCTTCAAAATAGGCTTACACCTATTCAGCAATTCTATATGAGCAGAGAGTTCTGATTTGAAAGGTACTATGTTCACTATCATTTTCAGAGTATATCCTTAAAACAAATTTGGTAATTTTCTGAATAACTCATCATCAATCTACTTATTTCCTTAAGAGTCTTATACCTTCTACTACACCATTCTGTTAGGGTGTACCAGGTGTAGTTAGTTGGGATTAAATCCCAACTTCTGATAAATGACTCCTAAACTATCCTAAGAGGTACTTGTTACTACGATTTCACCGTAGTATCTTGATACTTTTACTTTGACATTACTCCACATCAGTTTAGTATTCTTTGAACTAATCAAAGTACTAAGACTTGTGGCGAGTCAAGTAAATGTATCCTTATCTCAAATAGTTGTCTATAAAAGAGACGAAATATTCGATACTACCTCTTGTCTGGATAGTCATAGGATCACACAAATCAGAATGAACTAATTCCAACATATCTTTGGCTCCATACCCCTTAGACTTAAAAGCTTCTTAGTTATTTTTCCTTCCAAGTAAGACTCGCAGGTTGGAAAGATTTCCACTTCCAACGAACCCAAGAGTTCATTGGTTATTATCCTTTGAATCCTACTCAAGTTAATATAACCTAGCCTTAGATGCCAAAGATATAATTGGTTCAATTCCGAAGGTTGCTTTCTCTTAAAGTTAGAAGATGTGTTATTTAATTTGCATTATGGGAGTTATTGGATTTATAAATTGCCATCTAACGTACCAGAATAGATATCTTTCCTATTTTCTCGATAACAACTTTGTTATCAAAATAGACACAATATTTATTTTTTAAATAGTTTAGAAACTGAAATAAATTTCTTTCTAAACTTGGTACTTAAAAGCAATTTCTTAAAATCCATGTTTTATTCCTATCAAAGGATAAACATCTCCCACTGCAACAGCTACTACTTTCCTGCAAACTCATTCAAGCACATTAGATAACAACACAACTTAACTTGAATCCTTTGACATAATCAAAACATAGGTTCAATCGTCGGATGCTTCCTGCACCAACAACATCAATCAGTTTTGGGTTCCTAGGAGTGTGTCTCTACACCTTAAATGGGTCTGGAGAGTGTCAACTTTAATTGGAAGAGTAGTTAATCTAACCTTGAAGAAGTTGATAGTTGGATGACATTTTTAAGGTAGTTGTACTCCTTGAAAATGAGAAGAATTAAATGGTTACTCTTTTTAGAAGAGTAAAATGTGCTAAAATTTAAAGATTTAGACCTAATTTAATTGGCACAATTTGGTTAAACCACAATAGATACAAGTGAGATGTTAAGATGATGAACAAAACTTAGATGTTAATTTGGTGGATCACTTTGAGTTTTAAATTTATCGAAACACATAGTTATGTGTTATCCAATTATTGGGCAAGTAAATATACAAGTCATGTGCATTTAGCCCAAAGATCGTGGTTGAAAATTGATTTTGAAAATTATTTCAAAATACTTTTGAAAAATCTTGGTGAAAGCTATCTTTTGATAGTAATCATCATTACATAGTTAGACCCAAACTAGAGCAAAACATTGAAATTTTCAAGAGTTTCTAAGTTTGTGTCAATCTTTGAAAATATAAATTATTTTCTTAAAAAATTATTTTTTTTTCATGATAGTATATAACATAAATAATGTCTACACCAATTTTTATGATTTTTAAAATTTTATAGAATTATTTATACATTTCTTAAATTCAGTTAAAATCGATTTCAGAATTTCAGTTGTGGTAATCGATTGGGTCAATCAATTATCACACCCCAATCGATTAAAGTGCATTTCCACGAGCACATAGGCTCGCGACATCGATTAGGTGATTGATTAAAGGTTTTAATCGATTAATGCATGATAATCGATTAAATCCCAACTTTAATCAATAAGAGAGACTGTAATCGATTGGTAGCTAATACCAATTGATTAAGAATGTTGATTTTGGTTTAAATGGTCTGATTTCAATCTATTAAGTCATATTTAGTCGTGATAACCATTTCTAACCCTAGGAAATGCTTAGATAAGTATTTAAGGGTAATTTTCTTGTTGAAACAAGAAATGATTGGTTAAAAGAAAACTAAGTTGGAGTTTAGGATAAGGTTTAGTTTCAAAGTTAAATTTTGAACATCAAAACTTCATATTTTGGTTTTCCTAAATATTTAAGAATTTCAGCTCATTGTTGGTGCAATAACAGAAGTTTAGAGTATGTTTTGAGAGGGAGTTATTCCTTAAAGATATGACTTAGATTTTTTTTAAACAATTGAAGGTTGAAAACATTCATCGTTATAAATGCTCAAGGTTGAGCATGGGAGATAATGGAAGATGGAAAATCTTCATTGTCATGAATGATTAATACTCAAGGGTGAGCATTGGGTACAATGAAGGGTATGAGACCTTCATAGTGATGTTGTGAATAACAAGTAAGATTGTGAACAACATGAGATAACTCTTTAGGAGAAGAGTCTTTGATGTGTGTGAAAGGAAGAGAATGTAGGGTTTAAGTTAGGAAATTCTCCGTGTTCACAGGGGAAGATTGTGAAACCCTTATATTGAGGGGGAGAATGAAATAAACCTTCATTTATGCTTTGGCATGAAGAAGAAGTTTAGGATATGTGATTAGCTTAACTTAAACATATTGTCAAATATCAAAAAGGAAATATTGTTGGTGTAATTTTTCTAGGTCAAGGTTGACTAGTTTGACTAAGCTTGAATTGGCTCAAGCTTGAGTCTTGATATTTGAGTTTTGATATTTGACAATATATAGAGATTGCAGGTGCAATCGTCCATTTGGAGAGATTGGTCAAGGTTGACCAGTTTGATGTGAGAAGATCCAAGTAGGTTAAGGTTGACTGGATACTTGACTGAGAAGTTCTGAAAGTTAGGTAAGGGCAAGACCAACAGGATGGTTGACAAAAGAAGAAAAGTCGAGTAGGTTAAGGTTGACTAAATACTTGATTAGAAAGTTCTGGTGAGTGAAGCTAGGTATTTGGGAAGTCCTAATGAGTGAAGTCGAACATATGGAAAATCCTGATGAATAAAGCCAGGTGAGAAGTCCTGGTGAGTGAAGTCGGGCAGATGAAAAGCCCTAGTGAGTGATGCTAGGCAGTGAGAAAATCCTGATGAGTGAAGCCAGACAATTGAAAGTGCAGGTGGGTCAATGGTTGACCGGACACCTGATGATTAGAAGTCTAAGTGGATTAAAGGAGTGATCGGACACTTAGCACAAGGAGAAAAGTCCAAGTGCGTTAAAGAGTTGACTAGACACTTGGTGAAGAAGTCCCAACAGTTAAGGTTGACTAAATGCTAGGCAATAAGGAGTCCCAACTGGTCACGGTTGACCAAATGTTGGGCAAAGAACCCTAAACTTACGTTTAGAAGTTAGGGTTTGGTAATCGATTAGGTTAATTGATTACACTATGTGGTAAGCGATTAAGCAAAATGCTTAATCACTTAAGGAACTCTCTGTTTGAAATAGAAAGGGACGTAATCGATTGCTCTAATCAATTACGGTAATCAATTAAGTCGTTTGAGCCATTTGACGCCAGTGCACATAGAGGTGCCTAATCGATTAGGCACATCTTAAGCGATTAGAGCAATCACTTACGGACCATTCTCGCGTAAACATAAGCATGCCTAATCAATCAGGCTAGTTGATTAGGCATGCGTAAGCGATTGGGTTAGTCGATTAAGATTCAAAAAAGTAATCGTTATACAGGTTGTTGACGTGGTAGTCGATTAAAAATATTCTTAATCGATTAAGACACTCGAAGAGTTGAAGAAAAAGGTGGGCGCGTATATTGTTCATCAACTCTTCTCTCCCACTCTCTTCATTGAGCTCACAGATCATCACCACCAGTTCTTGAATCTTCTTAGAGTCAAGTGTTGCTGCACTTCCAAGGTCAAGAGGCGTTTCCAGACAATAAGAAGAAGCTAGCTAGGGTTTCATTTGTGTAAATCTTGTAAGATTTCTATTGTACTAGCTTCTCTTTTACTCTTGTTGTATTGTGAGTTTGTATGAAATTTCTCCACCTCTGGAGTGTTTCTAAGGAGTGTTTTGATAGTGAATGTGTGAGAGAGGGTAGGATCCTTGAATTAATCACCTCATCTTAAGGTGGATAATAAGTAAATCATTGTGTTAGTATTGGGGAGCTTTGCTTTGAGTTTATCCACTACAACAACATCTACGAAGCGAGCTAGCGAGCTAGCGAGCAAGATGAGTTATTCACATCCCCTCTAGCTCCAAAGTATCTTAACACTTCTTCCCTATTTAATGATGTTGTATTAATTGTAGAGGATCTTTATTTTTTTTTCTTTTTCCAAGTATTTAATGAAGCTATAATACTTGTATAATTAATGAAACTGTATCAAATGAGGAAGATTATTATTTTGTACCTTCTGACTGTTCCTCTTTCCCATGCACCAAGATATAAATAGCGCCAGGATAATATTTTCCCAAGTCAAGAGGGTACAGATTTCCTTATCGATGACTCAGCTACAGGAGATGTTAAAATAAGATAGGAGATCGATCATACAGTTCCCCAAGGATATACCTTGTCCACTCCGGCACATATGAGTATCATGTCTATGCTTGATTGGCTTGATTAGCGCCTGATCAGGAGGGACTATAGTCGATCGGTTAAAATAGGGTTATATTGACCATGACTCAAATCACTACATCATCTCTTATATATTGACTTTTTGACGCCGTATGACGCCCTCTTTGTACCACCACATCATAAAGCATTAACCAGAGTTCATATACTAAACGTTGATACTAGAACATTACACATCTTCCAGAAAGGAAAACATTACATAAAGATATTTATTCTTTTCAGTCCAATAGAGATGCAACACATAAGAAATTCTACAGATTCATTAGTGTATTTTATTTTGCTGCTTTGGAGTGATCAGCTTAGTCTTGTCCACTTAACCGCGCAAGGCAGAAGAGCAGTTGCAATAAAATTCGATCATACCAGCTATCAATCCCTCGGAAGTATGCATATCTCCATTCTCTTTTGAATAAGAGGATGCCACAGAAGGTCCAAATCCCCAACAGAAATCCAAGCACCACAGCAATAGAAAGCCAAATCCATTCAAAATTTCTCATTTTCTGAACTTTGTCAACTGTTTCCATTACCGAACAACCACTGGAAACTGGCGGCCCACACAGACGAGGATTGCCCATATACCTAGAAGGGTCACTCAGAGTTTGAAGTTGAGAACCAGACGGTATCCTCCCCATCAGATTGTTATAAGACAGATTTATGTAGCTGAGAAAGTTCAAGTCTGCCAAACTATTTGGAATCGTACCAGAGAGGTCATTAAATGATAGGTCAAGAGATTCTAGTAGCGTGATCTCTCCTAGTTCTTGAGGAATTTTACCACTCAAATGATTTCTGGAGAGGTTTAAATTATGCAGTCCTATAAGGCGTCCAATTTCTGGAGGGATTTCCCCTGTTAGATTATTTCCAGAAAAGTCTAAACTTGTGGTTAAATCTGACTTATAAGGATAATGAAGGTTTCCTCCCTTTGTTGGTATAACTAAATCAACATATTCTGTGAATTCAAACGAACGTGAAATAGATGCCATGGCCGTAAAATTACCAAGGTAATAAGGCAAGGATCCTGAGAAGTTATTGTTTGAAAGATCCAATATTTTAAGTTCTTCAAGTAGTAAAAGCTGCTGAGGAATGTCACCTGAGAAAATATTATAACCAAGACGAAATACTTGTAACCCCTGTAGACTTTCTCCCATCCATGGCGGTATGTTGCCAGAGAATGCATTGTGAGACAGATCAAGATAAGATAAATATGTACAATTTTGCAACGATGAAGGTAGCTGACCAGAAAAACCATTATTATTCAATACTAATTGTGCAAGCAGCAACAAAGAACCAAATGTTGTTGGAATTTTTCCAAACAAAATATTGTTGGCCAAATTCAGTGTAACAAGACCTTTTAATGATTCCCCTAAGCAGTAAGGAATTTCGCCAGTCAAACTGTTGTTTGATAAGTGAAGAAAATCTAGACCTGTCCAATTGCAAACGAACAACGGTATGACACCTTCCAGCTTATTGTTTGAGAGTGACAACTCAAGAATATTGGACCATGACGGTAACTGTACTTCGGTGGAGGAATAATTGCATGAAAAAAGATCATCCAGTTGGCCTTCAAATTGGTTGGTGTCCAGCCTTAAGTTGATCAATCTCGAAGCATCTGAAAATGTTGGTAGTTTACCTTTAATTTGGTTTCCTGAGAGGTGTAAACTTGTAAGAGTGGAAGATGAAACATTCACCAACCAACTCGGCAATGTTTCTGCAATTTTATTGTTGGACAAATCCAAGGCATCTATTCTTGTTTGTAACTGCAACCATCTTGGAATTTGTGGCCCTATTTCGCAACCACTGAGTTGAACAAGAACAAGTTGAAAAACAGGAACCCAGTTGGGATCAAAAGATACCTTTAGGTAGTTATAAGACAAGTCCAAAACTTCTAGTCGTGTTAGGTTCTCCAGGTGGATCTCTGATACACTGCCTTGGAGTTGATTATAACAAAGAGACAAAGAGGTGAGATTAGAAAGCTTTCCAATTCCTGTAGGTACTGAGCCATTAAGAATATTATGACCCAAATCAATTAATGTGAGACTTGTCAAATGCTCAATCCAACTGCCCAAACTTCCACTCAGTTGATTGCCCTGCAAACTTAGTGATTCCAACCGCAGTAGATGTGTTATCGCTCTGGGTATAGTTCCTTCAATATAATTGTTTGATAAATCAAGGTATGTAAGAGAGGTCAATGCTCCGATGGCTTCAGGAATTGTGCCATAGAATTCCGCAAAACCAAGATCGAGATGTGTAAGGCTAGTGATATTCCAGACCCACTGAGGCAAGGTGGTATGGAAATGATTGTCAGAGATATCAAGGATCTCAAGAGATGTGAAGTTAACATTAGATGGAGACACTGGGATGGAAATAAGGTTGCAGCCCCTAGTTATCAACGCAGTGAGAGACCCGTGTAAGTTGGATGGCAGGAGCCAATCAGTTAAACTAGGGAGTAGCAACCCACTGATGTCTAAGTGTTTAAGAGAAGAAAGATGGGTGAGCCAGTCAAGATCGCCAACATGTTGTTGTTCCGGATCTAGAGCATTATCTAAATCCAGGGAACGTAGGTGGGTGAGGTTCCTGAACTCCAGAGGAATACCTCCAATGAAGAATGAATTAGAGAGGTTGAGATATTTCAATTTCTTGAAAGAACCTATAAATTTTGGGATAGGCACATTGTAGAAATGATTGTAGCTGAGATCCAAGTGGTTCAGCTCAGTTAAAGCAAGCAATGATGAATTGATCATTTGATGAACCTGGCCCTTGGAATCTTGAATGCATTCGCTGAGCTTGAGCTTCACCACATGACGGGTTGTGGGGTGGCAGACAACTCCCTCCCAGTTACAGCAGTCTTCTTCTTCCCAAGAAGGCATTCTTTTAAGCGTACCGTTCATCCCAGCTCGGAACTCAAGTAGAGCATCTCTCTCGGCAGCAAGGCACGAGCTTGTGGTTTTGGTAAGGAAGCCCAGAGTGAACAACAACAAGAGAAGCAAGAGGGGAGTTTTCATGTTTCCGCTAATGCTCATCAATGGAGTTATTTAGTGCTTTCTTTGGTAACATTCGTAGTAATATTTATAGCTTGTTTCTGCCTGTCGAATGCACACAAATAAAGTATTGAAAACCGTACGTAGGTACACATCTTCCAACCTACTACTCAACTCATTGGCTGAACTTAACTATGCCTTGTATTCTAAGTCGCCCGTCAAAACCGTGAAAAGTACGTTGAATTTAGCTTCAATTGCATTGCAGATTGTTGGCATCAAATGCTAGCTCTCACTTGATATTCTTCCCTTCCGTTTATGCTTCGACTAAGTGAGTCATCTGCTAGTCGTTTCGCAAGTCATTAGCCAAGTCAGAAACTGAAATGCCAAATATATTTTCCATTACGTACACGTTGGGGTATTTGTTTGACATTTTCAAATGTACTTGAATGTCATGGAGAAATTCCAGAGGGACAAACAATGTTAGTATTCCTTTCACATTAGTGATCGAGAAGTTAAATCTCTATACAAGGAATTATTAACCATTGCAACAAGCTAGATGACTAGAAAAATCCAACACGATAGGTCTCACTCAAGGACAGATCTTATGTATATACAGGACAAACTGGAGAGAAAAATGTATATAAACTGTTAAAGTTGATTAGTTAAAAGATATAATAGACCTTTCATTCAAGGACTAATGTATATACAGACAAACTGGAGAAGAAAAATGTATATGAACTGTTAAAGTTGATTAGTTAAAAGATATAATAGACCTTTCATTCAAGGACTAATGTATATACAGAAAAACTGGAGAAGAAAAATGTATATAAACTGTTAAAGTTGATTAGTTAAAAGATATAATAGACCTTTCATTCAAGGACTAATGTATATACAGACAAACTGCAGAAGAAAAATGTAACTCTTAAGTTGATTGGTTAATTGTTGTTTCTGTATGAATGGGGTACTTGACTTTAACCTCCTAATATGTGAATTAATTAATTTTTTTAAACTCCTAGCTAATCGATTATATCAAAAACTTGAGTTGTTAGAAAATTAATAATTTATATATTTATATTACTAGCAAAAACAAATAAACAAACTTTTTTTTAGGGTAGTTCATAGGTATTGGATACTTGGAATTGCTGTAATGCTAAAGGGAATCAATTCCTGCGGGATAGTCGAATTTTCTCATTAATTCTATACCAAAAAAAAAAAAAAATGATATTTGCATTCTTACTCTATTGTTGAAAGTTGGGCATTAGGCTAACATAATCTTAACCTTCTAGTATAATTTTTTCCCTCGAATAATTATCTCTACGAGATTAATTAATTGCAATCAACTTTGATGGGTTGCTGAATTCTGATTAAAAGCATGGACTGTAGATTAATCTAATCTTAACCTTCTATTATAATATTTTTTTTCTGAAATAATCTTATATGAGATTAGCTAATGGCAATCCTTTGGTGGGTTGCTTAATCCATGATCCTCTCTAGCTATGAAGTTTTATTGCTGATTTAATTGCTAGCATCGATAGCTGCAATCATATAGTTTATGATGAATTTGGCATCATTTGTACTCTCAAGTTCTTTTTTCACTCTCTATTTGCAAGACTTAATTTTTGTTACGTATGTTATGGAAATAATATAACCATATTATTTCCAAGTTCTTTTTCACTCTCTGTTTTTCGAGTGAAATATGCAGTCAGCTTGATGCAACCATAAAATTATTACCGTGTGATTAGAAAATCACGAATTCGAATAATGAAAACAACCCCAGACCCGCATGACAAGAGCTTTGTAGCTGATCTCTCCTTTTTCTTTTTCTTTTTTGGCTTTAGTTCTCATGTTGTGTCGGACTCGACTTGGTCTGGAATCTGGTTTCTTTGAGTCGGATTGCTTGAACAATCTAAGAGCGCTGGAACAAAGTATTCGTTCCTAGTGTAATAACGTTGGCTATTTGTAAAAGAATTTACAAGTGAGATTGGTTATTCAATGTCGCATCTAGATTTTCAACATCAGGATTTGAAGCAAAGTAGAGAACTGCTTGTTAATGATATCAGTAACATCAAAAACATAAATGATATTCTCTAAGAGATCGCATTAACCAAAAAGGAAAGAAACGGTAGAGCGAAAGAAATAAATAGTTCAACATGAAACCTTCGAGTAGCAAAAATTGAAGCAAGCCAACAAAATGACTAAAAGATAACTTGGAAATAAGATAGAAGACTGAGAAATCCTAATCGAACAAGCTAAAGCCCATGTCGTCATCAGATTCCTCAGCTGGCTCCTCTTTCTTCTCTTCCGCAGGTGCAGAGGCCGAAGGTGCTGCAGTCTCCGCCACAGCTACAGGTGCAGAAGCAACAGCAAACTTGCTTGGATCCTGAGGCAATTATAAGATTCAGAAGAGTAAAGTTATTCGAAGGCGATGACATAATATAGGTAGAGATATAAAGTTGATGTATACCTTGAGGAATTCTTTGACTTTCTCGGCCTGAGGAAAGGTGTACTCAGTTGCAATTGCTACAGCAAGAACATTTTTGTAGGCATTGATGAACATGTGGGGTGCAGCTGCAAGAGTTGGGTAGGATATGGCCAAAGACAGTGAAGTAACCATGGAGATGCCAGCTGCAAACTTCTCAATGAGGTCATCCTCTGTCAGATCGAGAACTTCAGGACTGAACACAGAGCCATCTTCATACACAGACAGAATAACAAGACCGTACGAAAATGGCCTAATCCCCAGCTTTGCAAGGAGAGCAGCCTCAGAAGAGCCTACTTTGTCTCCCTTCTTAATCAGCTCAACAGGGGTGATGATTTCCACAGTACCCTTGTTAATCTTGGTGGGAATATTGAGCACCTGAGAAAGTAAGAGCGTTTACAAATGGTATTGTCAACAATAGGAACATTTGACACAAGACATGTAACTTGTATTAACCTGAAAGAAAGATGTCTGGGAAGGGTCCAATCCAGTGTTTCCAGGTGGCACAATAACATCAATAGGTGCAACAAGGCCCACACGTGCAGGAGCTCCAACCTGAATAATACATGTAGAATTAGAAACATGGAACAAGGAATGCTGGTAGATTTGGTAATGAGTAGCACTAATGCATATATTCAGCATATCCAAACAGCAGAGCAGAGCGTTGACGTAAGGATATAAGAACATTCAGGCCCAAACATTAATAAGACAGTCTATCTAAAAATCTTATAATTAATCACATGGATTGAGCAATGGCTACGAAGTTCAATGTTCCAAAGACTTCCACAGGGCAACCAAATTCCTGATTAAATTTATCAACTAGAACTTAAAAAAAGATTGAAAAAATCATTAAATAATTCATACAAAGTGTGGATAAAAGTGGCCTTTTTACAAAAAATTTGTTGATGCAGATAAAAATAATTAAACAAGTTATATGATACAATGTTAATTCACAGCATACGGCTAATTTTATTTTATCATTTAAATTAGCATTAGCTATTCAGATTTTTTTCATAGAAGAAACTAAAAGACTGCAAAACCAATTGGCAACTATCAAGCTATATAATCAATAAAGCATCCTTTATTTCAATCCATCTAATGCCCAGATGAAAGAGTATTCCTTCTTTTCATGTGATGTACTAGCACGAATATAAAGAACCCCTTTTACAGCATAAAAAATAAGTATTGGAGCAAGTGTACTGAAAACATCATATCCTACTACTAGCTAGAAATTTTCAAAATTATCCAAAAACATACAAAAGTGAAATACTCAATCAAGCACTGCCAAAATTCAGCAAAACGTGATGAGGTCTGAATGCTAAGTTGAAAACGCATCAATATGCAACAAAAAATGATGCTATTGATTGCAAAGATTCCTCGGATTATTAGATCTTCAGTTTCAAGAATCAAGGAAACAAGGAATGACAAAAAAATATTATTTCTCTAAGATATGAGATGACAACTTTAGTGCATGTACATAAAGATGTCTAATTAATTTACGAATACCTTGTACTTGGCAACCTCTTCACTGACTTCCTTAAGATCTCCTTTTGTAAATATCAGACCAACGTTTCCCTGAATCAAACGTAAATCAAGATAATCTTCAGTCACTAGAAGTACGATATCATTTTAGAAAAAAAAAACTGAAATTCAATAGAGCTTAAACTTTAAAGCTATAGTTTTTTTCTTCTGGACGAACTATAACATAAATCATATTTAGCGACACAATCAGCAGAAGCGAAAGCAAAGGAAACCTACAACAAGTAGAGGTAGGATGTTCAGGTAATCCTTGTTGCCGGTTTTCTCTGCGTGGATCTTGATGCAGCGGCGAATGAGGGTATTCTTGCCCATGAGAATGATGGAGTCGCCACGCAGACCCTGGCGGATGTTCTGCAGCTGATTGGAGCCGACGTTATCAGCGACCGCAATGAGCACCCTACTGTACTCATCCAGAAGTGAGCACAGCTTCTTGTCATACAGCACCTTCTTCTCCGACTTGGACAGCTTCACGACCATCTTGTCTTGCTTGTTCTACAGCCTCCGAACAAAATCGAGTAAGAAAAAACTGTAAAAAAACAAAAGTGATCTCCTTTCGAGGACCAAGACGCGGCCGGAGCAACGCCAAGGCAGACGGGGCCTGGTAAGCCCTGTCTCTTTAACCTCTAGAAAAGAGGAAAAGAGAGGAGAGGAGAGGAGAAGAGACGAAGAACCAGAGCAAGCGGCGGCTATGAGAGAAACCCTAGACGACCTCATTTTTTTATAGCGATCGAGATCCGGCCGACTTTCCATCGGAAAAGAATTGGCCTGGTTTACTGCAACAAATTGGGCCTTGGCCCACACTCTAATAGGGCATTCCCTTACTGTGACTCAAATCCGTTTTGAAATAAAATAAATTGAATGATTTTTTTCTTATTATTTATTATAGTCGGCACAATTTATCCAATTTACATCGATAAATCTGATCTTATAAAAATTTTCATCGATCAACATGATAAATTAAAAAGTGATTACAATGAACGATTTATCATCCAATAAAAAAAATATTTTTTAAGTTGTCGACTTGATCCTTAAATATATAAGGAATTGAAAAGACATTATGCAGTTATGCGGCTTCTACGTTGTTCGGGGATATTGAATGACCTTATTATGTCAAAGGAGTAAAAAAAAATTGTGTCAAATGAGCTAATGAATTTATCAAGTTAGACCTTATTGATCTATCCATTATTTTGATGATACCAATGGTCATATGGACTTTATTGTCTAGTAAGTTAGATGGACTTTTTTTTTTATTGTCTAGTAAGTTATATGGAGCGAACTAATCAAACCACAATAAATTGAATGGGATAATTGGGAAAATTAGGGATTAGTAGGTTAAATGCATTGGTCAATGTGCTCAAGTTAAATGTATCGTCAGATTGGTTGAAGTTAATTGAGTCAAACAGCTTAATTAGATCGATCAATATTAATTAGGCTAAATGCTTAACTGAGCATAGCTAAAATGAGTAGACAATTCAATCATTTTATTGGAGTTGGACAAACCAAGTTAATCCAATAAATCAGTCTAATCTAAAAGCCTATTAGATCGGAAAGATAAACCACAAATATTTCATATAAGATACTTTTTTATACGATAATAGTTAGGAATTGTTTTGTTTATTTCGCTGTGTATGAATACTTTGTCTCTCTCATTTTTTTTATTTTGTGAAAATAAATGTGCCATAAGTGTATTAAAACAGAAATTTTAAATTGCTTATTGTTTGAAATAATGATATAAATTGAAATGGTCCACTTCGATTCAATTAAATTGAAGAAAGAAAAAGACAAATCACATGGCATGTCGTATATTTTGTCCCCAGATGCATTACTGATTGATTAAAGTTATATGCGTAATTTCTAGTGAGATAGATCCAATTTAATGTCAACTATAATGTCCCTCTTTTTATCTCGATTATCTCGTAGTTTAATATTAAACATAATAATTCTCTATGTACAAAAAAAATTGTGATCTACAAACTCAAACGAACTTAAAAAACCACTAATCTGAATCTCGAATCTCGACTCCGGTAGTGGTTAAAAAACCACTATTTCAACCAGCCGACATTCCGACAATATCTTACATCTCATCCCATGGTTGTGGTTCCGGCTTGTAGATCTCGAATCTCGACTCCGGTTAATTCCAACATAAATAAAAAAGTGCCAAAGGGAAATACTGAAAATTATATAACCAAAAAACTTATTCCTTATACCATCGATCATCAATAAGAGTTTTCATATTCGACGGTATAATCTTTGGTTCAAGAAAAAAAAGTCTATAATACAGTAGATCTAGTACGTTGACCTGACGATGACTATTAAGTCCTGCGCCTTGGTTTTGTTTCATGTTCTTCTTCTACTTTGTTCTGCGTATGTTCTACTACTAGATTTCAACCATTTGGCGCCGTTATTAGTTAAAGAAGAACTAGAATAAAAATGGCACCTTTTTTCTATGACCATCGGCTCTGTTCTCTCGCTGCTGCTGCTGCTGTTTCCGTATTACTTCGCTGTTTGTTCCATTTCGTCTCGCTAGCTGTGACGACGCTTTTCTAGTTCGCATCGCAGTAGACGCCGCTCCTCGCTGCTTCTCGTTTCTTGATCTCCGTGAAGGAAGGAATGACGATGGACTGGGAGCCGTGGCAGGCGCTCCAGCGCAAGAGCAATCACGTCGTCGTCAAGCTGCTCTTCCTCGCAATCTTCGTCGTCCTCTCCTTCCGCCTTCTCTTCTCCCTCTTCGATGAGTTCCGTCCCGTGCCCGTGTCCCCCGCCGACATGGCTGCGCGAGAAGCGCCGGCGGAATCCATGGTGGCCGATGTCCTCGGCCTTGGAGACGATATTAATGGAAGTGAGGAACCTTTTTTTTTTGTTCCTTTTCCAACCACATTCCAAAGATCTGTTTTCTGTCGGCGTTTGGTTCCTGCGAGCAGGCATTAATGCCAATGAACCCATCAAATATTTGCAGTGCTTACTTTTTGATTAAGGTCAATGAAACGATCTCCGAGGTTTCTTGAACCCTAAACTGAAATTTACATCGCAGTGTTAAGATCCATAGTTTAAAACGGAGAAACCTTATCTTTTCTTGTTGTTTCTTCCTCAGCTACTCCTGAATTTGTTCTCCTCTCTTTGAATTATGTGAGTGGGTTTCAGACTCTGAGAAATTTGCTTCGCGAAACTGATACTAGTCGATTGTGTTTTTAGTTAGATCTAGGGTTTTCGACAGCATGATTTGCTGAAGGAGACTGGTAGGTTCCACTACTGTGGATATTCTTCATACAGACGAGAACCTTAAGAAATGATGAAGTAGCCAGCTGCTATGTCATGGACCTGCATCTTTGTTTCGTATAATTGTATACTTCATGTAAATTCAGTTGCCTTAATCTCGACATCAACTAACAATGACCCTCCCTCATTCATAGGAGCATCATCTACAAACTCCGGCTCAACCATCAACGAAGAGCACGTTGTTTCTAAACAAGGTATTTATTTATAGAGATCTAATTTCATAGATGCATGGAAGGGAACAAATAAGATAAAGAAAATCACTTGTTGATTATGTCAAATGGTGCAGTTAGTCAATACGCTGTTGACTGATAACCACATTTCTGTTCTTTTATTTCATTTTTCATAACTTGGCATTTGCAATGATTTTAATTGGGGCATTCCATATAATGCAGATAGGTGTGATCTTTTTACCGGGCAATGGATCCCAAATCCTTCAGGCCCTAGATACACCAATGAAAGCTGCCGTTTTATAGAGCCTCCTCAAAACTGTATGAAGAATGGGCGCCCTGACACAGAGTACCTATTTTGGAGATGGAAACCAAATGATTGTGATGTCTCCCCATTTGATGCAAAGAGGTTTTTGGATACTATGAAGAACAAAAATTGGGCACTAGTCGGCGATTCAATTCTTCGCAACCAAGTGCAGTCATTGATTTGTCTTCTTTCAAAGGTGAACATCATATATTCATCTAGTCTTTAGACCGATAATCAGCTTAGCACTACAAGCTGGTTTCATAGCCACTCTTCATTTCCTCAGGTTGAAGAACCTGTCGAGGTCGACCATGATGAACAATACAAATCAAGAAGATGGCACTTCCACTCGCACAACTTCAATATCTCACTCATCTGGAGCCCGTTCCTTATCAAAGCAGAAATTTTTGAGAACGATGAAGGCGTATCGAAGTCTGAAAGTAGACTCCATATTGATACTCTCGATCACAAGTGGACAAGTCTGTATAACAGCTTTGACTATGTCGTCATCTCCGGCGGGCAGTGGTTCCTAAAATCTGCAATTTACGTGGAGAACAACAAAGTAGTCGGCTGCCACTATTGCCCTAAGCTAAATTTATCAGAAATTAGTCTCGAGTATGCTTATAACAGAGTCCTTAATGCTATCTACAGTTTCATCAAAACTTCCGAGCACAAACCAATTGTTATATACAGGACATGGACACCACAACACTTTGAACACGGTGAGTGGTTTAGTGGTGGGTTATGTAACAGGACTGAACCGTACAAGGCAGTAGAATCTGGTGGCAGAGATGTCGACAACTTCATGAGAGCAATTGAGTTGAATGCGTTCGCTAGGGCAGTGGCAGCTGAAGATACGCGGAGCGGGGCGCGCTTGAAACTCTTGGACACTTTTCAACTGGCAGTGCTCAGGCCTGATGCTCACCCTGGTCCTTACAGGGCATTCCATCCATTTGAGCACGGAAAGACTGTGAAAGTTCAGTATGACTGTCTGCATTGGTGCTTGCCTGGAGCGATCGATGTTTGGAATGATCTGATGATAAAACTCGTAATGGACAAGTAAATCTCATTGGCAGCTCCACTTTCAGCGAGCATTTTACTACTCAGTTGTTGGGATTGAATTGCTGCAAAGCATGACAGGATTCTCATCAAATTATTGCGGCAACATCCCATTCGATTGTGGACAATTAGTATTGTGACCAATGTGATAATTGTGATGATATTTTCATTGTAAAGTTTGTTTACTGAACAGAAAGTTCTATCATCTATCTATGTATGCACACACACTCTTGCGGGGATCGTGGATAGCAGTTATTTCATGCCTTCTCTTATGATTCTTTTCTTCCAAAAGTTTCTGTATGTCTGTATGCACGATGATTTTGGATCTTCGTAACTGATATTTCAGGGCATTCATAGTAGTAATGTTTTTTTATGGTCTGAGCCAACCTGTGGCAAAAGGTGAAATCGCTCCAGCGTCTCCGCCGCACCCGACCCAAGACCATCATGAGAAAGATAAATCACATCATCCTGAGTGAGCATATGGCAGCATCAGTTGGGTGCCCAACTATGCTGATTATTTCCTGTGGCAATTCTTTTCATAAACGTTGTTATTTCCAAAAAAACAAATCGCTTTGTCAGTGTTGATGCATGTCAAAGATAAGATTTACATCGGAAACATCTGTGTAGTTGAATGTACTCGTCATTAGCAATCACGAATGACTGACCTCCCGATGCAATGGGTGGATGAGTTGTCTTAGAGGAGCTACTAAGTGACAATTTCACCTCTAATGTAGTGAATGACTGGTCCATGTCTCCGTGGATATCTAAGTTGGTACTCGGGTGATAGATTAGATTATCATATGATTCTGCACAAGAGGAAGAAACAAAAAATTGAGAATAAATTTATTTCATATTGCTAATAAATCTAAAACTTGATTACAAGCATAGGCTATACATCCTATATATAGCAGTGGGAGAAACTAATCTGATCCTAAAATTATGCCATGGATCCTTAAATTATGCATCTAGATTTTGACTTGATTCAAAACATATCCATTAAATACTGACATATTCTATCTTAATTTTGACTTGATTTAAATAATATAATATAGTCTCTCTTAAACTAAGTCACAAATGTTAGTCATCCCAAACCATCTTCAACTTGAAAAAAGTCTCTGTTTTCATTGATTTTGTAAAGATGTTTGCAACTTGACATTCACTAGGGCAATACTTAATGTTGATTTGTTTTTCTTCAACCCATTCTCTGATTTTATGATACTTGATATCTATATACTTGTTGTGACCATGAAAGATTGAATTCTTAGATAATGCAATTGTTGACTTGTTATCACAAAAAATTATCGTAGGGTCATCTTGTTTGCGTTGAAGAAAATCTAAAACTTTTCTTAGCCAGATTGCTTGCGTAGCACAATTTGTTGTTGCTATATATTTTGCTTGTGTTATTTAAAGTGCTACCACTTGTTGTTTTTTAGAGAACCAAGAAAATATAGCTGAACCTAGATGAAAAGCATATCCTAATGTACTCTTTCTAACCTCAACATCTCCGGCCCAATCACTATCTGTAAATCCAACAAGTTTCACAGTTTTATTAGTAAAATACAAGATTTTATCATTAATTATACCTTTGACATACCTGAGAATTCGCTTTACTGCAGCCCAATGTGACTTTTTTGGTTTCTCCATAAACCCGCTAAGTACACCAACTCTAAAAAAATATCTAGCCTCATAGCAACCAAATATCTTAAACTCCTAATCAAGCTTTTATAAGTTGTAATATTCATACTCTTACCAGTTTCATCTTTGGACAACTTTATCTTTTCAATCATGGGAGTAGGAATCAGTTTTAAGCACTCCATTCTAAACCTTTTCAAAATATCAGAAGCATATTTCTTTTATGAAATAAAGATCCCATCATCCATATGAATAACTTCAAGTCCTAGGAAATAACTCATTAAGCCTATATCTGTCATTTCAAATTTACTAACCAAAGCCTCCCTGAATTTTGTGATTAACTTTAAGTTATTTTCAGTGAAGATCGGGTCATCAACATAAAGACAGGCTATGAGTGTATCACCATATTTAGTATGTTTAACATACAAAGCATGTTCATAAGGGCATCTTAAAAACCATTTTCAAGAAAGTAAGAATCAATACAACTATACCATCCTCTCGGTACTTGTTTTAAACCATATAAAGCTTTCTTTAACCTGTAAACTTTATTCTCTTCCCCTTTCTTCACATATCCTGAAGGTTGTTCAACATATATTTCTTCTTCCAAGAAGCCATTCAGAAAAGCATATTCCATATCCATTTGATACAGTTTCCAATTATTTTGAGCAATAAGTGAAATAAGCATGTAAACTGTATCAAGTCTACTTACAAGAGCAAAAACCTCAAAGTAATCAATACCTGCTTTTTGTTTGTAACCTTCTGCATCTAACCTTGCTTTTAAATGGTCAATTTTACCATTTGACTTATACTTTGTCTTGTACACCCATTTTACTTCAACTAGTTATTTTCTTGCCAAGTACCATTAGTTTCAACGGCCTGAATTTTCTCATCCATTACCTTTAATCAATAAGCCTTTTTTTGCAGCATCCTCAAAAGATATAGGATCACAATCTGCAAAAAGAGCAAATTGAACAATTTCCTCATCAAACATGTCATTATCATTAATATATAATCTTGCAAGCGAGCTGGTAATCAGCGCTCGTGTTGCGATCTCCTAGTTGGTGCTTCAGATTGTACAGAAACTTGAATATTATCTTGAGTAGGCTGCTCATCCAAAAAGTCATTGAGAATATCAGGAATAACAATTGACTTTTATTTTTTAATAGACCAATTCCAATTACCATGCTCATCAAAAATCACATCACAACTTATAATAACTTTCTTAGTTTCAGGATTATATAGCTTATAGGCCTTTGATGTATTACTGTAGCCAATAAAGATACATTTCTCACTTTTATCATCAAGTTTCTTCCTCAATTTATCTGGTACATGTGCATATACCAAACAACCAATGATCTTAAGATGTTTGACAATTGACTTTTTTACCACTCCAAGCTTCCTAAGTGTCTTATCTTGAACACTTCTTATTGGACACTTATTCAAGACATAAATAGCACAAGATACAGCTTTTGGCCAAAAATGCTTAGGCAAATTTTTTGATATCAACATACATCTTACCATGTCCATAACAGTTCTATTTTTCCTCTCAGCCATCCCATTTTATTGTGGAGTGTATCTAGCTGTCATTTGATGTTGAATACCACGCTTCTTTAAAAAATCATCACAAACAATATATTCTGTACCTCTATCAGTTCTTAAGATTTTAATTTCATGTCCACTTTGTTTTTCAACAAATAGCTTAACTTGCTTGAAAATATCACATGCTTTTGACTTTTGATGTAGAAGATAAACCCAAGTTTTCTGACTCAAATCATCAATAAAAGTAATAAAATACTTATTACCTCCAAGTGATGGAACTTCAACTGTACACAAATTTGAATGAACAAGTTCTAACTGTTTTGTGGCTCTCGATGACTTTCCTACAGGAAAAGGTTCTCTATGCTTCTTGCCAATTAAGCAAGTCTCGCAAACATGATTAGGTTTCATATTATCAGGTAACTCAAAAACAAGCTTCTTTCTCGCTAAATAATTTAACCCAAAAAAATAAAAGTGCCCACAACGCATACCAATTATCATCCAAAATCTCATAATTAAAGCAAAAAAGAAATTTATGTTGAATTTTCAAAGGAAATAATCAATTTTGAGACATCTTTACTTTTGCTATCAATTTTCCTTTTTCCATCTGTTATGATGTAATACCCCTGAGTAATGCATATTTTATAACCCTTTTCTGATAATTGCCCTATACTTAATAAGTTTAGGAACATAAAAGACATCAGATATAAAATTTTGAGAACCAACTTTTAACTAAATATAAATTTTACCTTTTCTAAAAATTGGAACTTTTGTCTTATTTCCAAAAGTAACCTCTAACTGAATTGATTCATCTAACTCCGAGAATAACTCTTTTCTTCCACACATATGGTTACTACATCCAGGATTCAAAAACCATACGTTCTCATCTACAGGAAAACTATTACTGGCCAATACTAAAGTTTCATATTCATTAGTATTCTCACCATAATTTCCAACAATATTTGCCTGGTTGCCAAGTTTCATATTCATTAGTATTCTCACCATAATTTCCAACAATATTTGCCTGGTTGTCACGATTGTTGAATTTCTTGTATTTACAATCTGCAATTTTGTGCCGATATTTTCCACAATTATAGCAATGAGCCGGAAACTTATCTTGCTTGACATTATCTCCACCTCTTCCTTGATTTGAGTAATTACCTCGTCCTTTTCCTTTATATCCTCTTCCACGACCTCTATTGAATCCTCCTCCTCTTTGATTAGAGTCAGTCATGTTAAGAGTAACCTAACTCTTTAAAGCTTCTTCATTTGCAGATGTTTCCGTCTTTGCTTCAATCCGGTCAATATGAGTTTCTATCATACCTTTTAATTCTGCAATTGTCAACTGTTCAATATCATGTGTTTCTTGAATTGAGGTCACCACATGATCATACTTCAATGGTATGGTTCGAAGAATCTTTTCAACTACGACATCATTTCTAATTTTATCTCCATATAATTTCATTTTATTGACAAGATCAGTAAAACGTGAAAAATATTATTTGACTGTTTCTGTAGAGGTCATCTCACATCGATCGTATAACCTTCGTAGCGATTGCAACTTTGATTTTTGTGCTCGATCAACTCTTTTGTATGACAATTTTAAGATGTCCCACGCCTCTTTTGTCGTCTTAGCATTTGCTATCATGCCAAAAATTGAATAATCTACTCCTTGATGAATTTGTCCCAGTGCAAGTTGATCTCGACGTTGAGAGTTTACATCGTCTCCTTCTGAAAGACCTGGATCAATAGAGCTCCAAAGATTTTGAATTTTCAAATGTGTTGACAATCTGCCAATAATTATAATCGAGTTTCCCATCTAATTTAGGACCAGACCAAACAACATCAAAATTGTTTGTCATATTTTACTATTAAAAAAATTAGCTAGAAGGTAATCTTCTCTAATACCACTTTGATAGTGTTTAGATGAAGAATAGGCAAAAGAGAACACTCGATGGCAACAACTTAGATGAGGAAGAGATAAAAAATTGAGAATCAATTTATTTCATATTGCTAATAAATCTAAAACTTGATTACAAGCATAGGCTATACATGCTTATATATAGCAGTAAGAGAAACTAATCTATCCTAAAATCATGTCATGGATCATTAAATTATGCATCTATATTTTGATTTGATTCGAAGCATATCCATTAAATACGGGCATATTCTATCTTAATTTTGACTTGATTTAAATAATACAATAGCTTCCATGATTTACCTCTTCCAGAGTGTGTGAAATTGTCTTAGAAGAACTACTAAGTGACGATTTTACCTCTACTGTAGTGAATGACTAGTTCATGTCCCCGTGGGTATCTGAGTTGGTACTCGGGTGCTAGATTACCATATGAATGTAGAGGTCGAATCCCTGGGGAACAATTCCCTAGAGAATAAAATCCCTCTAATCTAAAATGATGCCGCTCCCTTTCAAATATCTTGAGCTGAACATGGAGGGGTGCTTTGGGATGAGTGCATCATCTTTTGTCACATGAATGACTAGTTTCATAGGTCATGGTTTTTTTTTTATAATCAAGGTATTTAAATTTTCTATTCAATTAGTTTATAGGTGGATGATCCGGCCCCGGTCACAGATCCACCACCATGTAAATTCAGATGTGCGAGTGACTTTTCGTTCAGCATCCAACGTCCTAAATTTTTAAAAATACCCTACAATATATCTTAATTGGGATTCAAACCATAAATATTTAAAAAAATAACTTGAGCACCATGTATTTTGGTCTGGAGGCGGGTTAGGGAGGTTATGCTTCTTTTTTATTATTTGGACCATCAGTGGATGATCGCATTTAATTTTATTTTATTGCACTAATTAAAAATTAAAAATTAAAAAAATTCTAAAATCTCTTTTTTTTTAAAGAAAAAACAATAAATAAAAATTATTACTTGATTTTTAAAATAATTACTATTTTAATGATATTTTAAACATTATTTTCATCGTTCAAAATATTTTTTTTTTATCTCCATAGTTTATGCTCAACGGTATATGAACACGAAGAGGATTATTAAAAAAAAAAAATCTCAGTTAGTCTCACTGATTATTTCTGGGGTGATCGACTCAGTCTCATGAAAATTTTTCACCGATCATCAAAGTAAATAGGGAAGCACACGTGACGATCAGTCAAGAAGTCCCATATCTTTTATTTATTCAAAAATAAATAAGAAATGATGAATGGTGCCATATCAAATTAAAGATGAAATGAAAATTTTGAGACATGAAAGATGACAAAAGAGGTAGCAATTGGTAGAGCTTCTTCACAAAACCATCTATCGACGATATAATTCGTGTTTGTAATCAGTATGCCTCTATTGCATTGCACAAATGCACAGGGAGCAAATTGTCATATCCAAACCGTGCTTGGAAAAAGAGAAGATTAATATTTTATTAATTTTATAGTTAATTGACCTAAATGGCCTCATCGGGATATTTTTTTAACCGCAGATCAAGATAAATGAGTATTTTTTGACCATTGGATAAGGAGAACTCAATCAGGACCGACTTGGCCCACGAGTTGCAGGGCTGTCATCCAGTCTAAGCCCATCTATGGCCCAAATAAGATACACTGTAACATTTTTCATACAACTCAAACTAGTGATCAGAGTCCGCAATAACATGGCCAGCCTTCCAAAAGTTAAGTCATGTCGGAGGCAGGTACAAGACGATGCGTGTTCCTCCTATTCACAAGGCACGGTCTGCAACTTTCTAATGCTTTTACAATTTCCCAGTTTCCACCTACACAATCTTCGATTCACAAGGAAAATGATGTTCTTTTGGCAGTATTATCAGGTGGTGGAGCCTCCATATGGCTTCGCCTTGCGGTTGAACCAATTATGGAGCTTATGATTGTTCCCTCTTACCAATCAGCAACCTTTCCCTCTTCTCCGTGCTCTCGAGACTGCATGGCCGTGTGTAATATTCACTCCCTCTCCAAATTCAGTATTTAATTACTGAAAACAAAATCTATCATACTCTCACAGGCCGGATTTTAGACCTTATTTAGGTTGAGAAACTTATTTGCTGTTGGATTAGATAGTTTGCAATACTTTTCAATGGCATGAAATTTACTCAGAAAACAAAATTAATTCAACAGCAAAGATAGAGCAGAGCTTACCTTTGCAGGTTCATTCGTCTACAATGGGGGAAAAAAGAACAGAGAACATCTTTATGTTATAGAACAGCGTATCATGCAAGTGATAGCAGAAACTGGTGCAGAAACAAGATTACAGAAGATATCGACAGTCCAACACAGGCAGATGCATGAGGAACCGACTGCAAATCCGGACACTAAACTATGAATGCATCAATTTGTGTGCTCGATCTCAAAAGGAAAACAAAGGCAGGCCCCCCAATCCAGCCCCCCTCCTTTCTTCTTTCTTTCCTCCCATCATCCCTATGCATGCATGTGACCCATCTGATCTGATTCCATTGGGACCCAGTTCCATCCATGCAAGTCGTCATGCCAAATATTCACATCCCCCAAACTCATCTGGGCCCTTTCCACTCCAAAACTGAAAACTCTTTTCTTAAGGTTATATACGGCCAAACCTCTGATTGATTACCCTTAGAAAATGCCATAACACTGTTATACGTCCAACAAAAATCAAAATACCATTTCAATATAAATATACCGCGCAATGCAATGCAGCGCAAAGCAAGCAGCAGCCTGAGCAGAAAGGTAATGCATGCATAACAATAATGGGAGATCAGAACAACAACGAGCTTTACTTCGTGTTCATGAACTTCGACGAACAGTATGAGCGCCTTCGTCACGATCGGTAGATAAGAAGCTTCGACTCTCTTCGCTGATTTAGTTTTTATCCGACACATACATCTCAGCTGCTTTCTGCCATGCATTATTGTAGATCAAAGGAGGGAATGGAGGAGCTTGACACCTATTTGAGCAACAAGCATGACCAGTTACTGGCAAAGCTTCTCCCTCCGAACTCCTATAGGAAGAAGTCCTCTTTGGCCATTGTTGATGGCTTCTCGGTGGAGATCACTAAGCAGCAGGTAATTAATTATATACAGTGATATATTATTAGCTCTCAGTAAATGTTTGTTGTCTGTTAGCATCAATATAATATAATGGTTACTGCAGGCGGTCATTCTTAGATCTGCTAAGGAGGTGAGAGTGGTGGAGAAGAACCAAGAGATTGCTTGACTGAAGAGAGATTATTGCAAAAGGTGCAAGAACACTAATATTTATTGCAGTAATGTATAATATTATATTAGTGTATGTGATATTAGTATAATATTATATTAATGTATTGAAGAACCAAGAGATTGCTTGACGTTGGAGGTTCAAAAGGTCGAGCAGAAAAGGTAAAATCATATTGTAGAACTAGTAATTAAATATGCGATCAAGTCGTCTGTTTTAGATAAAGGGGAGATCGAATGGGAATGCAAGATCGTTTGACCTCAAAACACAGGCATTTAAATACTAATACACAAACTAATATATCTCATAATATATGCATGTGATGGTCTAGTAGTGTTGACTGATGCTAGTCTTTCTTTCTAGTTGTATGCCTTCTAAGTTCTGCAATATGCATGGAAGAACTAAGGCACTTGTGTCATGTGCTCAGCCTCGCCTCACATTTAATTAAACTTGCGTTCTTATGTGCTTGGCCACTTGTGTAGGCAATTAAACTTGCATGATGTTCACCAAATCCTCTATAATCAAAGCTTGACATTTGACAATGAAATGAATGGTATAAAGTAATAATTAAGCCAACCAAAACCATTCAACCAATCAAGTAAATATCCTAGCAATATGTCCAAATGGCACCCCACTTGTGCATCCCAAAGGTTACATCAAGCATCAAGAGCAAACATGAACTCCTATTCAAGCTCGTTCCAAATAGGGCCACTTAATCGCCGGCCTTGATCATTAATGTGTCAAGCTAGCCTTAAGCTCTGCGGTCAGACCATGTTCTCAGGAACTCCACTCTAGATCTTGATTGATCAAATAAATCTATTATTTGAATTATTTATTTCTCTATTTGTAATTTCAAGATAACATGATCTATTCATTCAATGTTTAACATGTCATGATGTATTTTGTAACAATGGATGAATTAGAATTTCGTACATTTGTTGATCACTTCCACTCCTTTGTCAATATGTTTTTACAAAAATAGGCTAGTTTTTAAAGCTAAAATGAAAATATAATTCTAAAGTGGTTCTAAAAGGGTTGCAAGTAGAGGGCTAGGGATTATGACAACTATATGCAATCATCAACGAAGAAGGCTACATTTTGACTTCTCACGTAAATCTGTCAACCAGAGTCAAGTTCAACAGTGGCATCATCCACTTGCTACCTCAATGAAAAAAATAAGACCTCAAAAGTCATCCATTAGCAATCAGTAAATGGCACTGGAAGAAGAATTGCGAATCGCCACTGCTCTCTGTCTAAAAAAGCTTTATTAATTTTTTTAAAATGCATTCCATTGACCTTAGTGATGAGCATGGAAGTGAATGGCTGTCAATAATAAAGAACCACTAACCTGGAGGAGAAGCAGGTCCATATATAGTTTACTGTTCTATTGTGTTTCTGAAACGGGGACACAATTGATGTAATGACAGAATCTCACAGGTAACTCCAGGTTTTTGTTTATAGTGCATTCTTCTGTAGAAGTTACGTTCCTCACCAGTGAAAGTGATTGGATCCGATTAAAATATTATATGTTCCATAATCTGGAAAAACTAAAAACGAAGAATAATAAAAATGATCAGATGAACAGTGGATGCCAAGACAGTGGGAAGCAAATCCTCCTGCATTGGATACCCAATCGTTCTAAATGCAACTACAGGAAACAACAGTGGAGAAATAGGACTGTAACTTATCAGAAACCAAGGAGCTAAGAGATAAGCATGTGGTGGGGTGTCTACAAGCATGTCTGTATCTTACCTATCAGACTGCGATTCTATGAGATGCCACTAGAAGCTAAGAGTTGAACAAGTTTGTGGGACTTGGTAAAAGCCAAATTAAACCTATTATTTCAGTGGGGGAAAAAAATCTGAAATAATTAAGACAATAATGTATCAGGTTAGGCTCAAGATTGAGGGACACAACAAATAAATATAGATGAGAAGAACTTAACCAATGATATTCAACCAATGCACAGAACCATCACTAAATCATTTATACATTGTCCTAAAAACTGGGACAGATAAAAGAATATTTGTCTCTAACAACATACTAACAAAAGTACACGAAGGCTGGCAGGAATTGGGAGAAGAGGACGAAAACCTTGAGACTAGATTTGTTCATCTGTAAATACATATTTAGATGCTAGGTAATTATATGACACGCGCATCTATGATTGATATCATTTGCTACCATTCTAAATGCTACCACATGAAAGGCCTGGTCAATTCATGGAGCTAGCACAGAGTAAACCAGCAAAATATTTGAACTGTCCATGGAGAAGTTCGAGGAAGAGGCCAGGCAAATACACTTGCCCCGGCGCTCTCGCCAGCATGTCCCAGGATCAATAGAGAGAAGATAAATCATGGTGACTAAGAAGGCAAGTGGCAGGTGGGGTGAGTTTACATGTATAGGTTACAAGGATTTACACTCAGCCCGCCCTAAGATTCAACCCTGAGAACTTATGTGGCAATCAATGTAACTTGCCACTTACCAATTCAGCTAAGCCCGCCACTACAACAAAATCCCTCATAGACATCAGTGGAACAACAACGATTTTAGGCTAAAACCGATGTCTTTGAGTATTTTATACCGGTTTTTCTAAAAACCGGTGTCTATGAGCGCAGATTTTCGCTCATAGACATCGGTTTTTTAGGCGATGTCTATGAGCGCTTTTTTTTTCGTTAATAGACACCGATTTTAACATCAATTTTTAAAATCCGATGTTAATGAACTAAAATAAAATATTTTAATTTCCCCACAAACCAAAATCTGCACACTGTGAAGTTCCCTCCAAACCTAAATCTTTATCCCGCCCCTTCCTCCGCGGGACATCTCTCGCGTAAACCTAAACCGAGACATCTCTCTCAGCCTAAACCTAAACCTCCGACCATCCGACCATCTCTCTCAGTCTAAACCTAAACCTCCGACCATCTCTCTCAACCTCATCTCCCTCTTCCCCCTTCCTAGATCCTCTCCCGATCAGGATCAAGACACGACGAACTTGCTTCTCCGTCCAACCACACCGCATCTCCTCCAACTCCTCCATTTGGTTGAGAAGAGGAGGCCTTCTTCGCATTCCAGTAGTTTTTGCTTCATCCATCTCCGGTCCAGCATTCACTGCCACCGCTCGAGTCCTTCTTCACATTCCGGTAATTTTTCCTTTATACATCATCGCTACTGAATTTCTTCCTCATCTTCGACAGTTGCATCTTCTTGATCTCTTGTTTGCAAGTATTAATTGATTGATGCATGCAATGTGTTTGATGAATTTCCTCAAACACTACCTTGAGTTGATTTTATCATTTTTGTTTGATAGATTGAGGAGTTGTTAGTTCCTGTTGCTAAGTTGGTTTTATGTAATCCTTGAACTATCAAGTTTCTTTTATGTCTAGGCTAATTGTTTTCACTGAAATGTCATGGTTTCTGGTTTAGAAATTTATTGGTATAATGATGAAGTAGTTGGTTTCTAGTTTAAAATTTATTGGTATAATGATGAAGTAGTTGGTTTCTGGTTTATGAAATTTATTCGTATCCTTTTCTTGGTAAGCGTAGTTGGTTTCTTGGAGGACCCGCATAGTTAATTTATTTGTATAATGATGGATTAAGAATTTTGGCTCGTTGTTGTAATTGTCTTGATATTTTTGATTGATTTTAGATTCATTAGTACAACAAAATGGACAAGGCATGGATGGCAAAGGATAGATTATCACATGAGTTTGAACTTGGACTAGAATCTTTCTTGCAATTTGCGCTGCAACATGCTACTAATCCTACTAGTATACCTTGTCCTTGTACGAAATGTGGCAATCTATGGAACACTAATGTTAACAGCATAAGGGCACATGTGTACTGTAATGGTATAGACTTAACATACAAAAAATGGATATGGCATGGGGAAGAATCTGTATTAGGAGATTTAAAGAAAGAGAATGATGTAGCTGGAGAAAGTGAAAACTATTTTGTTGATAAACCTATAGATATGGTATACGTTGCATATGAAAGTTCAGAGAATCCAGATCAATTTATAAAATTACTTGAGGATGCTGAGAAACCCCTGTATGTTGGGTGTACTAAATTTACAAAGTTATCTGCAATTGTGCAATTATATAACTTGAAAGCGAAATACAGCTGGAGTGATAATAGTTTTACTGAACTACTTGTCTTGTTTGGAGAAATGCTTCCCGTTGACAATGAATTGCCTTTATCTTTATATGATGTAAAGAAAAGCTTATGTGCAATGGGGATGACTTATAAGAAAATACATGCTTGCCTTAATGATTGTGTCTTATACTGGAAGGAGTATGAGGATTTTACCGATTGTCCTACTTGTTGGTTGTCAAGGTGGAAGTTGGCCAAGAATTCTAGGATAATTGAAGGAGTCCCTGCAAAAATTTTATGGTACTTTCCTCCTATTCCTAGATTTCAAAAAATGTTTCGGAGCAAGGAAATATCTAAGGAGTTAATTTGGCATGCTAATAAAAGAGTATGTGATGCCTATATGCGACATCCAGCTGATGCACCTTGTTGGAGAATTGTGGATCATAATTGGCCAAATTTTGCTTCTGAGACAAGAAATCTAAGGTTGGCCATAGCAGCTGATGGGATCAATCCTCATAGTTTGATGAGTTCTACATATAGTTGTTGGCCAGTACTTATAATAATCACCTATAACCTTCCTCCATGGTTGTGTATGAAGAGAAAATATATGATGCTCACGTTGTTGATTTCTGGTCCTAAACAGCCGGGAATGACATTGATGTGTACTTGGCGCCTTTGATTGACGATTTAAAAGAATTATGGGAAGTTGGTGTTGAAGCATATGATGCACACCGAGAAGAAAGATTCTTGCTTAGAGCTGTCCTATTGTGGACAATTAATGATTTTCCGGCATATGGAAACCTGGCAGGATGCACTATAAAAGGATATCAAGCATGCCCTATCTGTGGTGAGGAAACTTGTGCAAAAAGGTTGAAGCATAGTAAAAAAATGTCATTTACAGGTCATAGACGGGTTCTTCGTAGAGATCATCCTTATCGAAGGCAGAAGAAGGCATTTGATGGGACACAAGACTTTACTATGGCCCCAAAACCACTAAGCGGTGATGAAGTTTTAAAAAAAGTAGAAGGAATTACATGCCGATGGGGAAAATTAGAGCAAATTTTCAATCAAAGGAAAATGATGGTAAGTCCTGCTGGAAAAAAAAATCGATATTCTTTGAACTTGAGTATTGGAAAGATCTGCATGTTCGACATGTTCTTGATGTGATGCACATAGAGAAAAATGTTTGCGAAAGTTTGATTGGTACATTACTTGATATGCCAGGAAAGACAAAAGATGGAATTGCAGCAAGAAACGACCTAGTGGATATGAAAATTAGGGGAGAATTAGCACCAAAAAAAGGGGAGAAAAGGACATTTTTGCCCCCAGCATGTTATACATTAAGCAAGGATGAGAAAAGAAGACTTTGTAATTCATTGTTCGGAATTAAGGTTCCCATGGGTTACTCCTCCAACATCAAAAACTTTGTCTCAATGAAGGACCTAAAACTGGTTGGTCTTAAATCACATGACTGCCACACCTTAATGCAACATTTGCTTCCAATTGCCATCCGTGGTGTTCTACCCAAGCATGTCAGAAATGCTATCACAAGGTTTTGTTTCTTATTCAATGTGTTATGTAACAAAGTAATAGACGCCTCAAAGTTGGATAAAGTACAAATAGAAATTGTGACGACGTTGTGTCTGTTTGAAAAGTATTTTCCACCTTCAGTTTTTGATATAATGGTTCACTTAACAGTTCATCTCGTGCGTGAGGTCAAGTTGTGTGGACCAGTTTGGTATAGATGGATGTTTCCATTTGAAAGATATATGAAAACATTGAAAGGTTATGTGCGGAATAGAAATCGACCAGAAGGATGCATGGCTGAATGTTATATTGCTGAAGAAGCTGTAGAGTTTTGCTCAGAATTTCTATCTAATATGAACACGATAGGGATTCCATCAAAGCATCGTGAAACAATACTCACTAAGTCCTTGTCAGGTGCCAAGGTGCACTTTTGTTGTCACGATGAGTGGGAACAAGCACATCGGTATGTATTGGAAAATGAAGCTGAGGTTGATCCTTACATTGTGTAAGCCCTCTAATTCAGTAATAATCTCCTGAAATTGTTTAAAAAAATATCTGATTAACCTCTTCAAAATTTTTTGATTAGGGAACATATGACACACTTGAAGCAAAAATTTCCTATTAAAGGTGCAAAGTGGTTACAAGATAAACACCACAGAAGTTTTATTTCTTGGTTCCATGAACATGTAAGTACCATAAATATTAGTATGTTTATTATTGAACACAAGAACTTTAAGACTTTTAATAATTAAACCCCCTTATGATGAATTGTAGGTTACAAATACAACATCATCTTCCTCCAATCAATTATCAGAAAAAGTGAAGTTGTTGGCAAATGGACCTAGCAAGCAAGTGCTAAAATACTCTAGTTATATGATCGATGGGGTCACTTATTACACGAAAGAACGTGATAATGTTACAGTTGTTCAAAACTCGAGTGTAAGCTTGCTCGCACAAACAATGCAAGTTGCAAGTTCAAAGGATAAGAATCCAATTATATCAGACATGATGTATTATGGTGTGATACAAGAAATATGGGAACTCAATTACCATGATTTTCGAGTTCCAATGTTTAAGTGTGATTGGGTAGAGAATAACACTGGTATTAGAGTAGATGATAATGGTTTCACCTTGGTAAATCTTAAGAGAATGGGATTCAAATCTGACCCATTTATCTTGGGCACTCAAGCGAAGCAAGTATTTTATGTAGAAGACCCTCAAGATCCCACATGGTCTATTGTACTTTCAACTACAAATAGAGAGTATTTTGAATACATCACTGATGATAAGTTGGGAGATCCTTCAATCCACTACCAATGCTTCACAAAAGGGATGCCATCAATGGATATTGACGAAACCGATGACAATGAACCATCCTGTATTCGTGGAGATTGCGATGGGATTTGGATTGACAATGAGAATTTTTAGTTTGGTAACTTTATTTATGGTTTATATATGTGACTATTTACTTTATTTTGGTAACTTTGGTTAATTGTTTGGTAGTAGTTTTTTTTTTAAAATATACGAATGTTTATTTTGTTGTGATTTTGAATGATATGCTCTGCTCTATTTCAAATTCTCACTGTTATGATTAGGTTTTCGACACAATGAACACTAGAAAAGAGGCCAATTTAGCACATGATGATAAGTATTCACACACAAATGCAAAAGACAAAGAACAAGATCAAAAAGAGGGTGCTGAGGATAGCCAGGACATAGGATCAGATGGGACGGCCCAAACAACAAGATCAAAAAGAGGTCGTACACAAATGAATAAGCTTGTCGTTCAAAGGATTCAGGGAGTCAAACAAAGTGTCAAATTTAATGAGTATAGACAGCCAGTTGGCCAAAAGGCTTCTGAATTGCAAAGTTTTATTGGTGTGCTTGCTCGGGAAAAAGTTAATATTAATTACACCTCTTGGAAGCAAGTGCCGAATGAAGTTAAGAACATGATATGGGAATCTGTCAATGTAAGTAACATGAAACTTTCTTATGTGAAGCATTTTTTTCTGTTCTTTTATTTATATACTTAAGATATTTGTTTGTGTAGTTGACATACCAACTGGACCCAAAATGGAGGAATGAGTGTTTGATCTCTGCAAACACCAAGTGGCGTCAGTATAAAACTCACCTCACTAGGACATTCATCCAGCCAAATAGAAATAATCCGAAGCTTCTCAATAAGGTACCTCAAGGGCATTGCATTTCACGTGAAGATTGGAGTAGTTTTGTGATTAATCGGATGTCTGAAGACTTTATAGTAAGTTGTTTAAGGTGGTCTTTTTAAATTCTAGTTGATATATGTGGTTATAATTCATCTATCACTATGTAGAGGAAAAGTGAACTACAAAGTCAAAGAAGCAAGGCAAACTTATACCCTCATCGTCTTTCTCGAAAAGGATATGTGGGTTTGTCTGAAGAAATAGTAAGTATTTACTTAACATTAATAAATTCCTACTTATGGTTGTCATAGTTGGTGTTGAGTACGTTGACTTCATGTGGTTTTTGGTATCAGTCCATTGTTTTATGTGATGACGAAGAGATAAACAGAGCCATCCTTTGGAAGAAAGGGCGGCTCAACAAAGCTGGGGAATTTGTTGGTGATGAGTTGAAGCAAACGAGATTGTAAGCAAAAGTATACATAAATTGCTTATTTTGTACATATATGATATATGTATATATTTAAAGTTATTGTATTTGGATGCATGACAGGATGATTATATTGTCCAGAAGAAGGATGGTAAGATGCCCTTTACCAAACCATTTGAGGATATTCTCACGAAGGCCTTGAATTCTAACGAACATGATGGACGTGTGAGAGGCATAGGAGCAAATGTCACTCCATCATCCTTCTTCAAGCTTGCTAGAGGGAAGGTGCAAATTGATAAGGCTGCCTATGAAAGGCAACAGAAAGAGTTTAAGGAGGCAAAAGCTATGCTTTCTGATCAAGGTGACAGAATAGAAAAATTGGAAGCAATGGTGTTGAAACTTTCTGGTCGAGAATTTGAGAGTGAGGAGAAGGGTAGCTGCTCAGTTAAACCACAATGCCTCCTCGATATAAAACCTGAAGTTGAACGTCATAGGCGCCTCTCAAATGAAGGCCTAAAAGAACATGATGATGATGATGTGAAAGTTATTGAGAAGGATTCGGCTTTACAGGTTAAATATATAGTTCATGTTGATATTATTATCCCATCGTTAGTATCTAATGAATCTTGTAAAGTACTATCTGTTGAAGATTCATAAATTGTTTGTCTTATAGGGAAAAGCAGTGATGTTGTTATTGCAGCCTAACGACAAGACTGTTGCATATGGGACAATTGTCTCTGTTAATGGACCTGGCAACTTTATTGATGATGTTCCATTACCCGTGAATTGCATCAGGATTGCCATTGATAAATCAATTGATCAATCAGCACCACTGCCTGTTGCAATCTCGTCTGCATGTCAGAGTATTGGGGATGCTGTAGGTGGCCATGTGGCTTGGCCTGTGCACTTAATCAGCATGCGGGATGAGGTAAATGTGATAAAGTGTTGTCTAAATTTTGTGTACATTTAAAGTATGTCACATATCTAATATATATATGGTTGCATCTACATATGTAGAAGACCAGGAAGAAACAAGTTGACAACAGACAAGAGAAGAAGTTACAATCGTCCAATGTGCCAAGACCCCTTACACATCTTATATAGTTATTTTCAGCGTCTTGATGAAATAGAGAATGTGATTTTGGAATTAGTTCCTGATGTATTTGGCATGGAGCGCACAGTCCATGTTAATTGCGACGACATATTTCCCTTTTGTGAATTGAAGTCAATCACAGACACTTGCATAGTTGTGTATATGTGGTAAGCTTTCAATTGAATTGGACTTTATTTATATGTTTCATTAATTTAGATTTCATCATTTTTTTGGGATATTTTCCAATTGTAGGCATCTATATAGAAAGATGCAGGAAAAGATGTTGCTGCAGGATTTCAGATTGGTGGATCCAGTGCCTGTGGAATATGTACCATCAAGAAATCAGAATAGAGATTTTATCCAAGAACAGTTGAATAAAAGGGCTTGTTACTTAAGTAGTAGGCTAATTGGTACCTCATCTGGTCAATTGGTTGTTGTGTCATGCAACGTTGGGTGAGTAAGAATAACATTATATATCACTCTCACTTGCATATTTTGAGAACTTGCAAGATGCATATATACACTAATTATATTTCTTTGTGTAGTTTTCACTGGATTTTGACTATCATCAATGTTGAGAAGGAGATTATTTTTTTGTTGGATCCTCTTAGTCACCGCATTCGTGATCAAGATTGGAAATATGTTGTCAACATGTAAGTTTTTTGGCTTCTTTTCTTACCTTTGTTGAAACATGTAAGTATTTTGATGTGGGAATACAATTCCCACGGGTTATATGCATGTAGGGCCTTGAAAATGTAGAATGCGGAGGCTGGAAGGAAAGGGAAAAAACAACCAACATGGGTAGCTGTCAAGGTATGTCCTTTTGATTAGCAACTGTTTCACTATCCTTGAAGGAGTTATTCCAATATTTCTTTTCTAACATAGGCTCCTCAACAACCGGATGCGAAGTAATGTGGTTTTTATATCATGCGATATATGAAAGATATAATTAAAAATTTTGGAGTTGACCACAAGGATTCACTTCCAGCAATGGTAATAATACAATATTTACCCCTGGTGATTTTGATAATTTCTATGCTTTTCCCCTGGTGCTATGATTTTATAAGCTTATATGGATGCTTTATTTGTTACAATTTTTTACAAACCGGATGCTATGCTTTTGTTACAAACCGGATACTAGTTGGAGACTAAATGATTGCCTAAGAAGAAAGGAATTAGAGATTAGGAGTGAGTAGAGTGGTGGATAAGCTATCTTAAATGGTAACCTTAGGATTAAAGGATTGATTACATTTTTTGAACCTGCTCAACTTCCTCTAAATATCTAACACATTGATACTCGAATTTAACCTAACCTATTAAGATAAATGGGTAATCAATACTAATCTTAATTTGATTGTTTAAATGTTGGGCTCTTGTTTCATAGCAAAAGGCTCATTTTGTGACTCTAAACTAAGTTTTTTTTTTATTGTTTAAGTGTATTTTCTAAATTTTGAGAACCAATTTTTTTTTGTACATCTACCATCAAGTATGACCCTACTTTATTAGATGCTATCATGTTTCTTTTTTTGCTTCAATTGATAATCTGGTGGTTCGCAGAATCTGGAGTGTGGACAATCTGTTAAGGTTGTCTTTAATCAGATTTCGATTGTGCTACTAGAGATTCATAAATGAATATTTGTCAATCTAATCAGCTGGTTTGGCTTAAGAATAAGATCAGTAATAGCCAACCAAAGTCTAGTAAAAATGCCCTCAAAAGTAACTAGAGTGGCCGAAAAGAGGGAATTAGAATTGGAGAAAGAGATGGAGATTATTAAGGATATCAATGTATATATTAGTCTCTTTCTCTCTTTCCTAACAACTTAGCTTTTAGGATAAATAGTCAGCCAATCAAATTTGAGAGAAAAAGAGAGGAGAACCTTCACTAGTGCAATTGGCGACCATGCACCACTCTTGTTGTCTGCTGTGCTGTAAGGCAGAGTTGACGGATGTAAGTGAGATATGTTAGGATATTTATGTTCTTGAATTTGGGATCGTTTCCAAGGTTTTTCTGAAGTAAAATTGCTGCTTAGGATCTCAACGTCCTATCATAATCGATGTTTCTGAGTTTTGTGACCTTGTGCCCTATGATTACAGTAATTGGCTAGTTTGCATCAAGAAAATTCCCTGCTCTTGATAAGAAAGAAGACCATTAAATAGCTTCCTGATTGTGAATACTTCATTACTTGTAAATTAACCAGATATACACTTTTCAGTTGATCTATTACAGTAAAAGCCAGTAATAGAAACTACTTAACCAGATATACACTTTTAGACCCCCATCTTCATGCACATGGCTAACTGTACTGATGATGCAATATAGAAACAGGTAATTTGCTGCAGTTCCACTTAATTAACACTTTCACTGCATATCAACCCACCTTGTGTTTGCCTGCTTCATTGATTGCGTGGTGATGGTGAATTTTATAGCTTTTGCTCCTTATTGTATTATGTTTATTAGCCATGTGTATACAAAGGGCACAGTTGCATTCTTGCTTATGAGATTTGGAAGATGACATCAGAGGTAGTACAATAAATAGTATATCTCTTCATTTGCTTGTTAACTATGAACATTTTCTTTGTTCTTCTATGCTTCCTTCACTGTTATATTCGTTATCTTCCACAGCAGCCTTTAAAAACTCAGTATTCTATTTTATTTGATACATGTACACATTTGTTTTAGTTATTTGACATATGGTGGATTTATATGTTTTTACAGTTTACAAATCTCAAGTACTCCAGAGTTGAAATTGATGAAGTGCGGTTCGAGTGGGCTGAATGCATGCTAGATTACATTTGAGACAGTTGTACCTTGATGTGTTAAAAGAATGTTATAGTTTGATTTTGATATCTATTAGCTAGCTTTTGATGTAAAAAGAATGTTTGGGTATTTTATGGATATTGTTGTAAGTGTTGGTGCAACCTTAGGTCAAGGTTGACCTGACTCGAGTTGACCTGACTCGAGTTGTATTTTGATGTTTGACGAGAATAGAAAAGTTCTATTCTGATGTTTGACGAGAGTAGAAAAGTTGTATTCTGATGTTTGACAGAATACAAACTTGGGAGATTGTGGGTGCAATCTTTGGTCAAGGTTGACCTGGTTGACCCGAGGTGAGTCGACCTGATTCGGGAAATCCTGGTAAGTGAAGCCAGGTGAAAGTCCTGGTGAGTGAAGCCAGGCAAGGGAAAGTCCTGGTGAGTGAAACCAGGCAAGGGAAAGCCCTGGTGAGTGAAGCCAGACAGTTGAAAAGTCCTGGTGAGTGAAGCCAGGAAAGAGAAATCCAGATAGGTCAAGGTTGACCAGACATCTGGTGAAAAGTCCAAGCAGGGAGCTTGGCACGAGAAAAGTCCAAGTATGGAGACTTGGTACGGAAAAGTCCAAGCAGGGAGCTTGGCACGGGAAAAGTCCAAGTATGGAGACTTGGCACGGAGAAGTCCAAGCAGGGAGCTTGGCACGGGAGAAGTCTAAGTATGGAAGCTTGGCATGGGAAGTCGGAGAGGGCTCGGCAGCTCGTTCTCCGGACTAGGTCAGAGAGGGCTCGGGAGCTCGTTCTCTGGACCAGACAGAGTTGGAGAGGGCTCGGTAGCTCGTTCTCCGGACTAGGTCAGAGAGGGCTCAGTAGCTCGTTCTCTGGACTGGATGGAGTCAGAGAGGGCTCGGTAGCTCGTTCTCCGGACTAGGTCAGAGAGGGCTCGGTAGCTCGTTCTCTGGACCGGACATGGAAGTTGGAGAGGGCTCGGTAGCTCATTTCTCCAGACTAGGTCAGAGAGGGCTCGGTAGCTCGTTCTCTAGACCGGGAAGGCTTTAGGATTTAGGGCTGGGAAGCTCTAAGGCATTGGATCAGTCTGGTGACCGATCCAGTGATACTCAGGTTTATCTGATCAGTCTGGTGACCGATCAGTAACCAAACAGTGTGTTTCTGTGAATTACCTGATCGGTCTGGTGACCGATCAGTAATCATACAGAAGCGAAGAAGATCGGGAGAAGAAAGAGGGGGATCGGTCTGTGGACCGATCCACCTGAGTCCTGATCGGTCCACAGACCGATCAGAGAGTTCGGTAACTCTCTGTGAAGCGTGCTGATCGGTCTGGGGACCGATCAACATAGGTCCTGATCGGTCCCCAAGACCGATCAGAGAAGGTCTTGACCGATCAGGATGGAGCTTGATCGGTCCAGGTCTAGCCGTTGCGACACAACGGCTAGATTTCTATGTTGTTCTTTGTCTTCTTCTTCGCAGGTGCAGATATAAATCAGATGCTGAGCGCCTCTACAGTTTTTCTTCTTCCTCACTCTTGCGATCTGAGCTTTGCTGAGCTCCCTATTCCTGAAGCTTCGTGTGAGCTTCCCTCGACTGGGTGATCAGCTGCTGTTGACATCGTGAAGTTGCTGCTTCATCGAACTCCAGTCGACGAGAAGACAAGCAAAGTGTTTTTACATTTATATTGTTCTTGTTTTCTTTCTCTATTGGTTGTACTCCATTCTTGCTGTTGCAAGAGAGATTGTGGCGAGGTTTCTCCACCCAGAAGGAGTTTATATTAGCCGGTTATCCGGGGTCTCATCCACCGACGGATTGATAGACTTCGTCCACCTTACGAACACGCCGAGGAGTAGGAGTATCATCTCCGAACCTCGTTACATCATCGTGTTTGAGGTTTGATCTTCTCCACTTTCGTTTCTACATTGTATTTCCGCTGCGCTAACCTAAATTGTAGGAAGAAACGATAATTTGAGGTCGGCTATTCACCCCCCCTCTTTAGCTGCGTCCGTAGGTCCTAACAGTAAGAAGATTATTTATATAATTTGTTAATATTTGTGTATTTTATGGATATTATTGAATGAAGAATATTTGTATAATTTGTGAATATTTGTGTTTTTTTTTTGTTATTGTCGGTTTAAAAATCAAATCTGTGCTGTTAAAAAATATACATATTACATCGGTTTTCCACCGCTGTAAAACCGGTGTTATAAACTAATATTACATCGGTCATTTACCGCTGCCAAAACTAGTGTTATTAACATACAATATTACATCGATTTTACACCGTTGATGAAACGGTGTCGTTAAGTGATACTACACCGGTTAATAACCGATTCGAAGACCGGTGTCGTTAAGTGATACTATACCGGTTTTAACCCGATGTCTAAAATGGCAGACTTTTAACATCGGCTTCATAGACATCGGTCGAAAATGAAATAGACACCGGTGGAAAACCGATGTCTATGAAGGTTTTTGTTGTAGTGCGCGGGGGTGACGAAGAGGTCCATTGGGCCTTTCTAGTTGATGGTGAAAATAATTTGGACAGTTAATTCAGAGATAAATTTAACGAAATCGGCAAGAAAATTTAAAAAGGATAAAAATATTGAAAAAGGATATGCAAATACAATCTGTCCGGATCTAGTATGATCTTCTTCTTGTAGGCCCAAAAACTCAATTGGTTCAATTCAGTTCAGTTCAATTTGATTCGGCGAGTGGTCACAACTCATCCGAATAATTTTCAAAGGTGACAATGAATATGATATACGGTGTGGCTTTACGAACAAGTCCGCATAATATCCCCAAGTAAGTCCAAGGCTAAGCAATGTGACTATCCTAAGTAACGAAATAGTGGCTTCGCTCTCAGTCTTGTCATGCTACTACACTTCCCACTCTTCATCTGCGTCGTCTAAACATAGAATCCAGCCTTGGAAAGTGGAAAACCCTAATTACTTGCTTTCTAGATTCTTTTTGGAATTTGGAAAGATCATGTCTGCAACTGTATATGAATTACAGAGAGGAAGTGGTTAGGGCTCTCACTAACTGCGGTAGTTCAAAGCCTAAATTTACAATTCTAAGCAAATTGATAACTCAGAACTCTTAGAGTTTATAGATAGATAAGGTTAAAATTGAAGAAGTTGATCCTAACCGAATGAAGGAAGTTGGAAAGTCGGGGATGGAGTGACCATTGACTGGAAGAAGACTTTGATCCTGTAAAACTAAACTAAACTAGGGAAGGGGTCCCTAGCGTTGACTCTCCGACGCTCAAGTCAAAATCAAGAAGAGAATGAGTAATCAAGAAAAATGATAATCTTGTCTTCTTCATACCTACCTGACTGTAACGCCCGAAAATTCTCAAATTAATTTTAGAAATATTCTATTATTTTTCTGGGATTTTAGAATATTTTTCTAGAATTTTTAGAATAGCCGAAGTAACAAAAATAAATAAGGACGTAAAACAGCCTAAGCGGGAATTGAACCCTAGACCTATTAGACTCTACGTCTTATAGATGACTCCAGTAACCAAGGGGCCCCAGCAGGGGTGTGCTGAAAGAAGAGGAGAACAATTTCATTTAAGATTTAGTTGGGTGGTATTAATCACTTAATATAAATAGGAAATTAAGAGAGGAGTTATTATTTTTCCAAACGACAACTCTCTTTTCCCTCATCCTCACCTGACGTCATCTCTTCTCCCGCACCCTCTCTTCACGCCAAATCCAAGGAGACCTAGGGTTTCATCCCTAGGAGCGTAGGAGCACCTTCCGGCGACAATTCCAGCACGAGGACACTCCCCTTCGCGATAAGAAAGTATAGACGTAAGAAGATCATCGAAAAGATCTTCTTCTTTGGAAAACTAGCGATCAAATTCGTAAGAAAACTAGCGCAGGATGTAAGTAACCCCTCACCTGCAGTATAAGTAGCTATCGCATGCTTTTATGGTCCTAGTTTACTTTTGTGGTCTTAATTTAGCCATATGTAGAATTAGAGCACACCAAGTGCTCGATAAAATGCCTAGAATAGTTAAATGCTACAGTAAACATTTTAATAGCTCAGTTAAATGCCCTAGATGTGTTCTAATTAGCAAATATAGCCTTGCTTCAGTGATATGGGACTACGGTCCAATGGGTGGGCTCCCACAGTCGCCTCTAGGTTCAGATAACCTAGCTCTAGGTTTAGATAACCTAGTAAAAGCAAGATATGATAAATCAGTTTATAAACAGTATTTTACTTTATCAGAGGCACTGTACTGGACTTCAGTTGTCCTTGGGTTGGGCTCCCATAGTCGTCCCTAGGTTTAGATAACCTAGTAATCCTACTAGATTCGGGACTTGCTACCTCGGGCCTAGTTAGGGATGCGCACACAGCAAGTACAGTTGTCGGGCTCATCAGCAGCATGTTTAGTATTTTTATCTATTTTACGAAAATAGTTTTCAAACTTCACAAAACAGATAAGTGGATTCAGCTTAGCTTCAGTTCAGTTTTCTATTCACATAGCAGATAGTTTTATGTTTAGTTCTTGATTGCCATGATTTACATGCTCATGTGCCATGTTTAGCATTTCCAGTATGATTCTCAGCTTGCATATCAGCATAGCATCTTTTAAAAAAAAAAGCATGATTTATGCAAATGCATGTTTTTGTGAGGTAGATGGTTTCTTACTAAGCTCCCAAGCTTATAGTTACATTTTCCTTATACTGCAGATAAGGGTAAAGGAAAGATGGAATAGCGGAGGCTGGATCCAATGCGATGAAGATGTGTGTGAGCAGGAACTTGGAATGAAGATCTTTGGGGGAGAACTAGCAAATTAAGAACTTAGTACTCTTATAGTATTACTTTTCTGCACTTTTAGATGTGTAAGTGTCTTGATTCATGAAAGTATGCACCAAGTTATGCTTAGATTGTTATTTGTCATGTTAGTAGATAGCTAGCTATGAGTAATGGCATACCCAGTAGTAGTGTTATGGTTGTAGTTGAATTTCTGAAAATTCTGTACGAGGTCGGGTCTGATTTCTGCGGAAATCAGAAACCCAATCGATCAGCCGATCGATTGAGCAGTCCTCAATCGATCAACCGATTGATTGGAAGAAGTCCCTGTGTACAGAACGCTAGGGAGTCGATTAGCTGATCGATTGGGGAGCCCTCGATCGATCAGCCGATCGATCGAAATGCGATCTGTCGCATACAGAGAGCTGATGAGTCGATTAGCTGATCGATCGGCCATGGATCGATCAGCCGATCGATCGGGAATTTAATTCCTGCAAACAGAGAGCCTCTGAATCGATCATCAGATCGATTGGCCAGGCTGGATCGATCAGCCGATCGATCCAGACTTGACTCCATGCACAGTAGCAAGTTGAGTCGATCAGTGGATCGATCAGCCAACTCCAATCGATCAGCCGATCGATTGAAATGTCTGATTTCAGCCAGAAGTGTCTAACTCTAATTTTTGATCAAATAGAAAGTTAAGCTCCCTTCTTTAGCATATATATAACTTCAGAAATGTATCCCGAATATAAATTTCAGATTTCATCGTAAATTGCAGAGAGTTTTAATTAGTTCAGTTCTTTTTCGCACAAAATAGTTAGCATAATGTAACCTCCGGCCTTATAACTTATTTAGTAGAAGGCGGGTCGTTACACTGACGTACCTTTTTATATCTTTTTCTGTGATCGTTCATTTGTCCTTACTTAATGATATTAATTGTTAGAGAAAGACTTCTTTGTCTTGACTTCTGTGTATTAATGAAAAATGTAGTGTTCTCCTTTACCTTAGGTTTTTTCGTATTTAATGATAGACGGGGTGTTCCCTTTTATTTTCTCGTCTCTTCCTGTATAATGTCATTCCTTGCATCGGGCAGGCAGTCCGAACGGCTCGTTTCCCTGCCGACTGGCTCATGATGCCCCGATCGACCGGGTGATGTCCACTCAGCCACTCCTTTACTGACCGGGGTAACTGTAAACCCAACGTTAACCGCCTTAACTTTGACTGACACTGTGTCAATTGACCCGTGACAGGTGGGCTCACCCTTATCACCGCATCATAAGTCTTCCCCTCAAGTCTAGTCGAAGGAAGCTACAGGTCCGACTGACTGGATAACTAGCTCTTGGCGATTTTTTACGTCCAATCAGAATGTTCGATCCCTAATTTCCGATCGACGCATCAACCAATGTCGCTCAGTCTCTGTCTAACCATGACTAACGGATGATCTGAGGGTCTCTATGCCTAGCGGGGTAATGAGCGGTGACACTTGGAGAGTTCTCCAAACACGCTTCTTCGAGCGGTCTTGGTTGTCACTGATGTCATCCATATTTCTCAAAGCCCGTGCAAATCCTTGATAATTATGACCGAGCACGCGGTCATACCTTTGTAATTAAGCACATTAAATACTCCCGATGATCGAATGGCACGTGTCTACTACTGTTGTCGCATGCCCGATGTGACAGGCAGATATCCACCGGGCTCGAGACGTGCGCTGTTTTGAAATGAACGGTTGGATCTACTTCTAGGTTTTCGTACCGTCGAATCGAACGGTTTAGGTCAATCAATCACGAGGTTTATAAACTCGCGTGCTTCTCCGATTTCCCCACGTGTCGTCCTCGTCTTCGTTAGTGAGCATCGCAGAATCACCATGCTTTGCGTCTTCTTCGACAATCTTTCTCCGACAATCTTTAGCAATCTCCCTAGTAAGCTTCCATTTCCCTTATCGAATCTGTTTAGTGTTCGTAGTGTCGTTTCTCAATCGAATTTTTGGGTTTCTCGTCGACTCTTATTTCTCATGGCAAGCTCCTCTCAGCCTCCTGCCTCTCTCCCTGGACTTTGCTACACATCCTTTAAGTCTAGGTTCGATGGAGGCGATACTGAGAGTTTGAGAGATGTTTTTGAAATTCTTTTTGAGTACCAAATTAGCCTTCCCTCGGCCTTTGATCGTCTGGACGAACCCTCGCCCAGTTCGTAACATTTTTCAGGGACCATTTTATCATTGGTCTGCGATTCTCGATCCACCTCTTCTTCTCAGTCGTTTGTAAATATTTTCATATCTCTTTACATCAACTAATGTTGAACTCCTTTTGGCTGCTGTGTGGGGTCGTTGTTCTATTCCGCCTGCACAGCATCCCCCTTACTCCCCGACTCTTCCATTATTTTTATTATCTCAAATTGTCCGAGCCGGGGACTTTTCTTTTCCAAGCCCGAGTGGGCCTTGTCTTCTTTGATAAGATGTCGTCCTCCAATAAGTGTTGGAGGGAGTACTATTTTTTTGTTCACTTTCCCGAGCGGTCAGACTTCTCGACCAGATGGCAATTAGAAGCGTCAAATCCTCCAGAGCTCAAGAAATACAAGAGCCGATCGGACTACCTCCACACAACTTCACAATTGGTCAGGCAGAGATACCATATTCACAAATTGTTGCATGAGGGAGTCCTCTACGTGTTCGGCTTAAGCTCGATCCGCACGAAGCTTCCGTCCAGCCTAGGTATGCCCCTTCTTGGTTTAACTTTTGAATCTAATTGATTTTTCCATTTCTTTTGCAGCTGAAGTTATGTTGTGTGCATGTATAGCCGGCAAAGCCAAGTTCGCAGACGTTGAGATCAATGTGATGGTCCTGCTTGAGTTGGAGAGCCGTGGTTTGAAGCCGATCAGCTCGCAAGAAGACCAGCTCGGAGAGAGCGAGGGAGCACCAACTCTAACAAGCAAAGGGATAGCCAGTCGGACGCCCAACGATGGAGCAGTTGGTGCATCTAATCCTCCCTCCCTCCCCCCCTGCTCTGCTGCCGGTGATTCTGGTTGAGGGGGCGTCGGACTCGGCCTCTTTTGGAGAGCCATTGATAAGCTGCAAAGAGGCGTCGGGTAGAAGCTACATCTCACTCCGCTTCCTCCATTGTGCGGACACCCACCAGAATTAGCCCGCGCCTTCCTTCCGTCGAGCGGGTTGAAACCTCAATGCCAGCTCCCGCCACAGTGACTGTTCCCCTTACATCATCTGATCGACACCATCTCTATCCGATCTGCCCTAGGGAACCATTTGCTCAATGCCAGTTGCCTTCGTGCCGCCGCCATCGAAGATTCAAAAGTTTGGCATCCGGTCGGTGTCATCATCTTGGTCGTTCGCTAGAGCTACCTCGACCCAATCAGCCCCGAGGGCCAGCGCCACATAACAACAATTATTCATCTTCTGACTGAGGACCAGATACTCATTCAAGGGCCACTCTCACAGATATGGATAGACACCCAAGCCCATGCAGCGGTCATGCTTCCCGAGACGCTCGCAAACAGTCATACCCAGATGTCGACTGGAGTAAGTTTTTTTTTTTGTATATTCTTAATTTATCCCTGATCGGCTTATAATTTCCTGATTCCTCGTAGTATTAGGTAGAGAGTCTGGCCATGCGCCAAAGACTTAATTTTTTGGAGCACAAAGTTAAGCAGTTGCGTGCGCTGAGCAATCAATCATCTGCTTCTCAGGCACAGCTGGAGCTCATCTGCTTCTCAGGCACAATTGGAGCAGATGAATATTGAGATGGCGCAACTAAAGGATGATTTGGCTAAGAGCGCCGAGCTGCTGGAGATGGAGAAAGACAAGAGCGCCGAGCAGGCAACACAATTGGCTCATCTCAATAAACAAGCTGCCTCTTTTGAGTCGAAAATCCACTCGGCCAACACTAGAAAGCTTCGGGCCATTGAAGATCTGGAGATTAAAAATAAGGAGTTTCGGGTGTTGGCCTAAAACTTGAAATTGTTGGTGCAACCTTAGGTCAAGGTTGACCTGGGTGACCCGACTCGAGTTGACCTGACTCGAGGTATATTTGATATTTGACAAGAATGGAGAAGTTGTACTTTGATGTTTGACAAGAATAGGAACTTGGGGGATTGTGGGTGCAACCTTTGGTCAAGGTTGACCTGGTTGACCCGACTTGAGTTGACCTGATTCGGGAAAAGTCCAAGTATGGAGACTTGGCACGGAAAAGTCCAAGCAGGGAGCTTGGCACGGGAAAAGTCCAAGTATGGAAGCTTGACATGGGAGGTCAGAGAGGGGCTTGGTAGCTCGTTCTCTGGACTGGATGGAGTCGGAGAGGGCTTGGTAGCTCGTTCTCCGGACTAGGTTAGAGAGGGCTCGGTAGCTCGTTCTCTGGACTGGATGGAGTCGGAGAGGGCTCGATAGCTCGCTCTCCGGACTAGGTCAGAGAGGGCTCGGTAGCTCGTTCTCTAGACCGAACGTAGAGTCGGAGAGGGCTCGGTAGCTCGTTCTCCGGACTAGGTCAGAGAGGGCTCGGTAGCTCGTTCTCTAGACCGAACGTAGAGTTGGAGAGGGCTCGGTAGCTCGTTCTCTGGACTAGGTCAGAGAGGGCTCGGCAGCTTGTTCTCTGGACCGGACGTGGAAGTCGGAGAGGGCTCGGTAGCTCGTTCTCCGGACTAGGTCAGAGAGGGCTCGGTAGCTCGTTCTCTGGACCAGGAAGACGTTAGGGTTTAGGGCTGGGAAGCTCTAAAACCAACAGAGGCATTGGATCGGTCTGTTGACCGATCCAGTGATACTTTGGTTGTCTGGATCGGTCTGTCAACCGATCCAGTGATACCTTAGTTATCTGATCGGTCTCGTGACCGATCAGTAACCACACAGTAGCTCTTTGTGGATTATCTGATCGGTCCGGTGACCGATCAGTAAGAAGAGAACAATAGGGGGATCAATAGGGGGATCAGTCTGTGGACCGATCCACCTATGGCCTGATCGGTCCACAGACCGATCAGGAATCGGCAACCCCTCACTGTGAAGAGTTGGGATCGGTCCACAGACCGATCAGGGATGTCCTGGACCGATCAGGCTATGGCCTGATCGGTCCAGGCCTAGCCGTTGAAACACAACGGCTAGATTTCTGTCTTCTTCTTCGCAGGTTGAAGTTATATAACGAGGTGGAGGGCCGCTACAGAGTTGCTGCTTTTTTGCTTTTTTTTTTCTTCCTCTTTGCGATCTGAGCTTTGTTGAGGTCTCCATTACTGAAGCTTCGTGTGAGCTTCCCTCGGCTGGACTCCAACTGATCAGTTGCTGTTGTTGTTGGCGTGAAGCTGCTGCTTCATCAACAGTCAACAAGAAGGCAAGCAAACTAGTGTTTTTACATTCATATTGTTCTTGGCTTCTTGCTGTATTTCTTGTACGCTAATCTTGCTGTTGCAAGAGAGATTGTGGCGAGGTTTCTCCACCCAGAAGGAGTTTTTATTAGCCGGTTCTCCGGGGTCTCATCCACCGACGGATTGATAGGATTCGTCCACCTTACGGACACGCCGAGGAGTAGGAGTATCATCTCCGAACCTCATTATATCGTCGCGTTTGAGGTTTGATCTTCTCCATTTTCGTTTCTATCTTTTATTTCCACTGCGCTAATTAAAATTGTAGGAAGAAACGTGAATTTGGGGTCGGCTATTCACACCCCCCCTCTCTAGCCGCATCCGAAGGTCCTAACAGAAAGATGTTGAGCCTGCCTTGAAGGCAGAGCGGGATGGACGATCAACCGAGCAGATTGCAGCAAAGGTCCAGCTCGACACCAAGAATGAAGAGCTGACCAAGCTGAAGGAAGAGCTAAATGCCTCCCAAGCGGCTCTAGAGACTTATCAGGGAGCCGAGTTGAGTAGGTTTGATCTCATGAAGCAAGTCTACATCCACTTGGATGCTTTTAATGAAAAAGTCATCGATCGGGCTCTTTGTCTGCTCGACTTAGAAATCGAAGGGACGTTCGGCCAACTCAGGGAAGGCGGGTACCTCCCCGCCGCTCTATTAAGCAGGGCCATCAGTTGGGATCAGCTGAATGCGTCGTTGCCTGATAATGTCTTAGATTATCTGGAGTGAACCAGTTGAGAGTTTTACTTCTGTAAAAATTTTGAAGTTTCAATGAATGTTTGTTCGTCCGGCTAGCCTTTATTTTTTTGTATTTTAATTTTACAACTCAATTTTCAAGCATCGCGTAAACTCGTGTGGCCTCATGTTTCTTCTAATCGACAATGGTTTATCTACTTAGCTGATCGATCCATTTTGTTTTCAAGGTTGTTGTTTGACCGTTTTAATGTAGACGAGGGTTTACGGTCGCCGCTTGATAGTTGATGACCACAGGGTTTTAAGCTCGTCGCTTAACCATTGTTGACGACAGGGGTTTAAGGTTGTCGCTCGACCGTTGATGACCACAGGGGTTTAAGGTCGCAGCTCGACCATTGATGATGACAAGGGTTTAAGGTCGCCGCTCGACCATTGATGATGACAGGAGTTTAAGGTCGCCGCTTAACCATTGACGTAAATAGGGGTTTAAGGTCGTCGCTTGACCGCTGACATAGATGGGGATTTAAGGTTGTCGCTCGACCGCTGATGTAGACGGGGATTTAAGGTTACCGCTCGACCGTTGATGACGGCAAGGGTTTAAGGTCGCCGCTCGACCGTTGATGACGACAGGGGTTTAAGGTCGCCGCTTGACCGTTGATGACGACAGAGGTTTAAGGTCGCCACTCAACAGTTGATGATGACAAGGGTTTATAGTTGCTGCTCGACTTTTAACTTGGTCCGGTTGATCCAAGATTCTAAAAAACTTCGATTTTTATTCATGTCGGCTCTGCATCTAGAAGGCATATACACAAGTACATTTATATTTGTTCACGCACCTCTCACCCGAGCCTGTAAGATTGGAGATGATTTGCGCTCCACTGTCGCTCGAGTCGTCTCCCGTATGTGACCGGCCTCCAGCAATTTCTCTATCTCGGCTCGGATGACCAAGTTTTGTTCTACGCTGAAGTCCCTTTTCTTCTGTTTTACTGCCCGAGCATCTGGTCGGACGTGTAGCTCATGCTGAGCCACACTCGGCGAAATATCGGAAAGCTCGTGTGGCATCCATGCGAACACATCATGATTCTATTTGAGGCAAACTACCAGCTCTGTCTTTTTCTCATCCTCCAGATCGGTAGCAATGAAGGTAGTTGCTTTCGAGTGGTTAGAGTGGATCTGAACTTTTTCTTTTTCTTCATAAACCAGAGTGGGGGGGGGGGGGGGTTTCAATGATGGCGTTCACCACCAGGCGAGAGGTCTTCCGAGCAACTCGTGCTTCCGTTTTGACCATCTCGGCATAACAATGTCGAGCGGCCAACTGATCTCCTTTGACTTCGCCTATTTTACCGTCCACCGGGAATTTGATCTTTTACCAGTAGGTGGTCACTATCGCTCGGAACTCATTGAGTGTCAGTTGGCCTAAAATAACGTTGTAGGCCGAGAGAGCATCTACCAATATGAAATATGTGGTCCTTGTCCACTTCAGGGGTTCTTTTCCAAGTGAGATGGCCAACTTGATCTAGCTGATCGACAACACTTCGTTGCCCATGAAGTCATAGAGCGGAGTCAACATGGGTAGCAGTTGACTCCGGTCAATTTGCAATTGATCGAAGACCTTCCTATATATGATATTTACCGAGCTCCCTGTATCAATAAAAGTTCGATAGACTGTATAGTTGGAGATTACCGCTCAGATGATTAATGCATCATCGTGGGGGACCTCCACTCCCTCCAAATCCTCAGGGCCAAAGCTAATCTCGGGTCCCTCAGCTTTTTCCTTGCTGCAACAAACAACATGTATCTCGAGCCGCCGAGCATGCAACTTCCTTACTCAGTTAGAATCTCCGTCGGTCGGCCCTCCGACGATCATTCCTATCTCCCCTAGAGCGGCATTATTTTGGTTCTCTTCTTCCCTTGCGAACAATCTGGTCCGTTCGAAAGAGGCTCGGGTAGGGATTCTGTCCCTATGGTGGTGGCAAAGCTTGGTCGTCCTCTCCCCCTTCCTTCGTTCTGCAGACTGGCTTCGGTGATGTCGATCTGGAAGTGGCAATTGATGGCGATATCCGTGCGGAATCGATCTATTAACTGCCAGGTCATAACAGTCCCCAATGTTGTGTGTCGTCGACTGGTGGAAGTTGCAAAACATTGGTGTCCATCTCTTTCCTCTTGGATGAGCAACCACCACATGTTGTATGGCATGTGGCTTAGTCTCCTGGTGTGAAGGAGCTCCCTACTGGGGCCCTTTAGGCGGTTGATGACTGCTCGATTGACGTCGCTTGGATGCTACTGCGGGATTGACAGTCGTCTCTTTCTTCCTTGCCGTCTGGGCTTCTTCCACATTAATGTACTCATTGGCCTTCTTTTGGAGATGACCAAAGTCCTTCGGCGGCCGCCGAATAAGCGATCGGAAGAACTCTCCCTCGGTGAGCCCTTGGGTGAAGGCGCTCACCAATACATCTGAGGAGACTGCTGAAATGTCCATCGCCACCTGATTGAAGCATTGGATGTAGGCCCTTAGTGCCTCTCGGGACCCTTGCTTCAGCGAGAATAGATTTACGTTAGTCTTCTAGTAACGGCGACTACTAGCAAAATGGTGTAGGAATACCACTCGGACGTCCTTGAAGCTGTAGATCAAGCTGTTCGGCAACCGTTTGAACCACCGTTGTGTCGATCCAGATAGAGTAGTAAGGAAGTCTCGGTATTTCACCCCGTCCATGTACTAGTGAAGGGTAGCCGCATTGTCAAACTTGGTCAAATGGTCGTTGAGATCGGTTGTTCCATTATACTCTCCGATCGTCAACGAGGTATAATGTTTCAGCATAGGGTCATTTAGGATCCTCTCCGAAAATTGTTGATTAACGCGCTCGGGCAAGTCATCTTACCTCGGCACTTTTCCTTGTCGTGCATCCCGCATGGGCGCCTCATCCGTGGAAGATCCCCGGTCTCTATCCACTCGGCTTCTTTCTTTTGGCGGAGCCCATGATAGTGCACCATTGAAGGGGATTATATTGGTGCATTACGGGGGTCCCCATAAAAGTCGATCGGTCTCCTATTTGGCTCCCAAGCGGAAAGTTGATCCGCTCGATCTTCTCTTTCTCTTTCAGTCTGCCGACCTGTTGTAGAGGCAGCAAGCTCATGCATTGGCCGATCGGCCAACACTTGTTGCTGTTGCTCCAATATTTTCGTCACCGAGCTTGTATTTGTGCATCGAGTTCCTCTTGCGTCAGTGTCATTGTTGTGAGTCATCCAACGTCTTCCATTTTCTTATTCAGATATAGGCAACGTTCCCATAGACGGCGCCAAATTAATCATGTTTGAATGAAGGAAGCTGGAAAGCCAGGGATGGAGTGACCACTGACCGGAAGAAGACTTCGATCCTACAAAACAAAACCAAATCAGGGAAAGGGTTCCTGGCATTGGCTCTTTGACGTTCAATTTAAAATTAGGAAGAGAATGAGTAATCAAGAAAAATGATATATTACCTTCCTCATACCTGACATACCCTTTTATATCTTTTTTTGTGATCGTTCAGCTGCCCTTACTTAAGGATATTAATTGTCAGAGGAAGACTTCTTTGTCTTGACTTCTGTGCATTAATGATAAATGTAGTATTCTTCTTTGTCTTGGCTTCTTCGTATTTAATGATAGACGGCGTGTTACCTTTTGTTTTCTCGTCTCTTCCTGTATGATGTCATTCTTTGCGTCGGACGAGAAGTCCGAGCAACTCGTTTCCTTACCGACCGGCTCATGATGTACCAACCGGCCGAGTGATGTCTGCTCGACCACTTTACTGATTGGGGTAATTGTAAATCCGGCGTTAACCGTCTTAATTTGACACCGTCTCAATTGATTCGTGAGAGATGTGCTCTCTCTTATCACCACATCATAAACATATCAGTTTGTTCAATCGATCGTTGGAATTTGATGAAGTATCCTATCGACACTAGGCTTAATTCCATTCTGGTGACCGCGTGTGGCTGCCTGCAAGTGCTTCAGGAGTATTGTCCAATAGTTCACCGACGTCTGCTATGGCTGCATCTCCGACCGACCGAGCAAATGCAGGAGCAAGCTCAAAGTGATCATCTATTTAGTAAAATAAGTTTTATATATTTAGTAAAATCAAACGGTTGGATGGCCTGACATAATATTTTAAAAGAAAAAAAGAAAAAAAAACTGATTTAATTTTTTGTATTTATCTCTCAGAAAAAAGTTAATAATTAAATTTTCTAATCTTAGTGCCAAATTGTTTGATAAAATGCACTACGTACCTTCCAAGTTAAGTCCCGACCGAAGTGGATCTGCTTTAATTACATTTCGTTGGACGATATATATCTTTGGCCAACTCGAGAGTTTGGTCAAAGCAAAATATTTCAGCATTTGTCGTTTTCCTTTTGGTTTAATTGTTTGGTGCAAAACGACAAATGCATCAAGTGAAAAGTTAGGATTTTGTTTCTTGACCTTGATCAATGTCACAAGATTCTCATGCTGCAATAAGTTTTACTGCGACGTCGTCCCGATCCCAACCACCATATATTGCTAGTCCATTAGAATTTTGATCACTATTTTAACGGTGTTGAAAACAAACTAATAGAAAATTGGATGATCAGATGTGATTGGGTGTTTAAATACTTCCATATCCACTTTAGTTTTAAAAATAGAAAATTGGAATAGAGGAATTTGCTTACGCCTCAAATCAATTAAAACCAATGTTCTTCATGCGGTCGGTAGGAGTTGGAACATAACTATAGCGCCTTAAATTTAAAACTCATTTTCATCTCGTTATTTCTTTGACTTGTTGTTCTTATTATTATTATTATTATTATTATTATTATTATTATTATTATTATTATGGAGCCGCAGTCTTATTTGATGGGCTTATTATTATATTATTTTTTTTTTTTTTCAAAAAAGTAATTAAAAGAAAGAAAGAAAGAGTCCACAAGTGTTAGTTATAGGTGAGTCTCAAACAAAAAAGGACAAAAATCTTCCCTAACACTTGCATTGCAGGGGCCCCACACTTTCCATACGCACGGCTTCTTTTCAAGCTCTCTGTATACTGTTCGTATGCAAGAAGAGATTGATAGGCTAATTGAGCCCACATACGCTCACTATTTCTTTCTTGATAATTCAAAATTAGCCAAATTCTGACACCATGTTGACGACATCATGATGAAAGCTGTTTTCAGAATATCTGAATCAATAAAAATTCATTTAATGTCAATATGTTTGCATTTTTATTCGAGTGTTTAATATATTGCAATAGTTATCTGACGTTGCCTTCTGTAATTGCATTTCTTCAAGAGAAACAGGGAGCAATTTGTTGAAGCTAAGTAATTTGAATATCGTTTGGAGTCATTGTTTTGATCTCTCACACGTAAATGCCAAAGGCACCGAGATGAAGGGAGAAAAGTAAGATTAGGGAGATTTAAACAAAAAAAAAATAAAAGAGTAAAATAGAAATAGCCAATAATCATCCATCGTGTTGGTTGACTAGTTCCTACGATGGTAAATAGATGGATAGATTTTCTAAGTAACAAGGATTTAATTTTTATGTAGCATAAATAAACGTCTTGAATCATTCATGGTGCTTGACTGTTCTTTATGGCCTATTTATATTTCTTGGATTTATTTAATGATTGATGAAAAAATTTTATAGGATTAGATCATGGTCACAGCTCTAAATGAATGAAAGATAAAAATATTTAGACATATGAGCTTGGTCGACTCATTCAAATTAATATAAATTAATAAAAAAATCACGTGTGCTAAGATTTACATATAATACACATAGTACAAATAATATTTTTTTTTGGTAATTCATAATATAATTCAACTTTTACCATCTTAGGTGACTGGTTTGATCTATGAAAATTTTTATGAGTCAGATAAATCATAAAATGCACATGAATTCCAACGGATGCTCTAACATTATAAGTTTTTCAAACATTTTTAGTGTAATATATCATGGGTAAAATTTAAATCCTCGTTACCTAAAATCCGTCCCATCGTATAATATTATATATTTTTTATAGGTCTTAACTGTGAAGGGACCTCCGCCTTCTTAACATAATGAACCAATTATTCTACCGACACATTTTAACAACATGTGCTTGATTATAAACAAAGAAAAAGAAAAACGTGACCTCACTCCTTCAATTATATTTTGACTAGAAGTAAGACGGTCAATTACTACTACTCACAGCGTCAACTAGCGGAAGATGGAAGGAACATGTCATGGCTGGAGATAGAGACAGAAAAGGACTTGAGAAATTAATTTTTAGGATAGGAACTAGCCAGATTTCAACCTCTAAATTAACTGTTCTTGTCCTTGTTGTCTGCTTGATTCATTTCAAAGAAAGTTTAATAAGCAAATTAAACAACTGGTTGCAGAAGAGTTGTGTACGAATATCCTTATTATCAAGATGTTTCATAAACTGAACAGACACAGAGGCAAAAAGACTAATTAATCTGAATTAGTACGCAGTACAAGAACTAGATCGCGAACGATATCCGCGCAATGCTCGCTATGCCACCTCCCTCTTTGTTTTTTCGCTTTATTAATTAACTTTCAGGTATGCTCTCAAGCCTTGGTCTCCATGAACCAGAGCCTGATCCACTTCTTCTGCTGTTCTTCTTGCTCTCTAACGCACCTACAAGCTTATCCGCCATCTCCTCTTGTCCTCTAACATACATAGCCAGCAACTGAGCTGCCTCCTTCTTGGACAGCACCAGCTTCACTCTTATGGCGCCCTTGATCTTCTTTGGATCGTCTTCCACCATCTGCTCCACTTGTGCCACCTGCTTCTTGGACTTGCCCCAGTAGCCAAGGAACCTGGAGCTTGCCCTCTTTGGAGAAGCCATGGCTGCTGGCTTTGATTGATCTTCCTGCATATTAGCCAAGCAGCCAAAGGGCTTCATGATCATGGTGGTGGAGGGGAGGAAGAAGCACAGAGAGAATTAAGGTGGTGAAGCCGAATAAAGAAGATGCACTCATTTATATAGAATTAAAATACATCGAGGTTGTTGATAGGGAAAAATTACAAAAGCTTGAAGTTTCTCAGTCAACAAGGAGAGCACATGAGCCATGGAGTTGAACGTATCAACTCGATGATGTGACTCGCATCGTTTTCATGGTGGAAAAAAGCGAAGACCAATTAATTGTCGTAAGCACAGCTGCACCCTAATTTCTGTGAAGACGCAAAACAATCCAAGATAAGTAGGTTTAGTTAGTCCTTCGATTTAGTCGTCCCATTTTTTTTTTTATTTTCTTTTCTTTTTCTTTGCCTACCGTACTAGACTTGGTCTACACACAGGTCTTGATTTCAGATGGCAAAATGTAAGTGGTTAATAACGGATAATCCTATTCGAAATCTGAGTCGGATAAAAATCGGATGAATTGTTACTGATATTGAGAGAGGGGTAATTGAGACATCTTTCTCATATGCGCTTTCAAAAATGGACTTCCATAAAGTGCTGACAGACGACGATGACTGAGCCAGCGGTACCTGAACTCTACACACACTCAGACAAGCACACTGGCGTTAGAGGTCAGAAACCAGGGAAAAAGTCCCCGGAGCAGACCCTTCGACGCTCAAGTCAGATACTTTTTTCCTAGAACAACAGTGCACAAAGGAGAAAAAAATAGAAGACAAATGCGAATGTGCAAGAGAGCGTACCTGCGTAAGGGAGAGGACCTCCCTTTTTATATGATAGTGCGTACCTCTGGAAGCTGACCGATGTCAAAGAATGCTGGGTGTCATGTCTTGTCGGGTGATGGAGGACACATGACATCCTCCTGTAGGCTGAAGGAAGATTCCATTCGCAGATGACCATAGACCGTTGGAATATTCTCAGACACTCAACAGTTATTCCCTTCAACGCTCAAGTCAGATACTTTTTTCCCGGAACAACAGTGCACAAAGGAGAAAAAAAATAGAAGACAAATACGAATGTGCAAGAGAGCGTACCTGCGTAAGGGAGAGGACCTCCCTTTTTATATGATAGTGCGTACCTCTGGAAGCTGACCGATGTCAAAGAATGCTGGGTGTCAAGTCCTGTCGGGTGATGGAGAACACATGGCATCCTCCTGTAGGCTGAAGAAAGATTCCATTCGCAGATGACCGTAGACCGTTGGAATATTCCCAGACACTCAACAATTATTCTCTGACAGGCGGTTATGATTCCCTGACCTTGTTGTCATATAACGCCTTCTGTCATGACCGAGTATGAATAGGACAGCTCGAGATGATTAGTCGAATATAACACATGGCCTAAACCTTAGGGGTCAGGAGCTGTGGAGAGATCGTCCAATAGCCGATCGAGAGTTGACTGGCCGGGAGTTAACTTACGAAGAAACCTAGGCCTAGATACAACCAGCCTGTGATAACCCGACCAGTCATATCCAGGTCAGGTATCACCACGACTGCCTACTAGGTCTTAGACCAAGGTGTCTCAGATTTACAGTCATGGTCTGTGAGAACCCGATCGAGAATCATGTTGCCAACGTCGTCACACGTTTCCTTTGTCATATAGCAGTCTTCTAACTGAGGGCACCCCGATCTCCATGAGCACCACAACCTCACTGTCGTAGACAAGGTGAAATGGGGTGAGTCCTGTGATTTTGGGGGAGTCGTGCGATAGGCCCAGAGGATGCTGAGTAGCTCCTCCACCTAATCACCTGCAGCATGTCCAACTTGGCTTTTAATCCCTGAACTATCTCCCTATTGGTAACCTCGGTCTGCCAATGGCTTTGAGGGTAAGCTACGGATGTAAAGCCTGAGTTATGCCAAACCCTCGACACCAAGTCTAGATCTTACGACCCTGGAATTGTCGCCCGCTATCTGAAACCAACCTAGTACAGTATTCCAAATCGGCAAAGGATGCTTTTCCATAAGAATTGAATAACTGCTCCCTTCATAAACCTGGCCAAGGCTTCTGCTTCTACCTATTTAGAAAAGTAATCCACCGCTACGAGCAAGAACCGTTTCTGACCTAGCGCCATCGATAGGCCTGTTCAACTGGTTGGTTAATCGGTTTACCGATTTATCGGTTCCGGTTAATTTCGGTTAACCGCATTTCATTGACAACCGGTTAACCGACCGGTATTATTACCGGTTCTACCAGTTCTGGTTGGTTAACCGGTTCCAACCCAGAATTGGTAAGCCTAGTAACTGCCACTAAGCAGACTAAAGCCCAACCCAACTAAGTAGACTAAAGCCCAGCTGCAAGCAGTGGGTGAGCTGATGGAGTTTCTTGGACTAAAGCCCAACTGCAAGAGTTTTAAATTATCTATAAGCATTAGAAATTTTATTTATTTATTTTTAATATATATTATAATAGCAAACTTATGTTAGGTGTTTGAGAATATCACTTGTCAGCTTAAGTTAACAAGTTTACCGGTTAAACTGGTTTAAAAAATACTAAACCGAAAATCGAACCGGTTAACCGGTTAATCGATTAGCCGATTAACTGATTAAAACCGATTAACCGGAACCGATAAGTTACCGGTTTTCGGTTTGTCGGTTTTTTTGCACAACCCTAGCCATCGAGAAAGGTCCCACAATATCGATGTCCCATTAGTTAAAGGGGCATGAGACTATTGAGGTTTTCAGCATGTCGGTCGGCCGATGGGTCAGGTTCTGATGCTTTTGGCAAGATAAGCAAGTGTTCACTAGTTTTTTAGCGTCTTTCTGCAAAGTGAGCTAGAAATACCTAGCTAGTAGTACTTTTCGAGCCAGCGCCCTTCCTCCTGCATGGTTGCTGCAACATCCTTGATGTACTTTCTGCAAAGCATACTCTGCCTTTTCCATTCCTAAGCATTTGAGTAGCGGTCTAGAGAATGCTCGCTTGTACAGCTGGTCCCCGATCAGGGTATATATATGAGCTCTTTTCCTGATCAACTTGGCCTCTTCCGGATCAGCAGGCAGGACACCCTGTTGAAGATAAATGATCATCGGGGCCCTCTCGTCGATCGACTCCTCCATATTATTCTGCAGGTCTATCTGAGCTATTAGGTAGGTTTGGCCTATTGACTTGTCCAAGACCCAAGTGGTCAAAGAGCTAACCATTTTAGCTAATTCATTAGCTCTTTGATTATCTGCCTGGGGAATCTTAGTCACCGTGACCTCCTTGAAATCCTCTTCCATCCTCTCATATGCCTCTCGGTATACTTGTAGCTTGTCACTGTTAACTTCAAAGTTATGCTACTTGCTGAGCTACAAGTTGAGAGTCTGAATAAACAACCACTCGAGTGGCTCCGACATGCCGAGTTGCTTATAGTCCTGCCAATAATGCTTCATACTTTGCCTCATTATTCGTGGCTCTGAAATTTAACCTGACAACCAACTACATGATGTCTTCCTGAGGAGATATCAGAAGGATCTCAACTCCGCTTCCTTGCTGAGTAGATGACCCGTCTACATAGATCTTCCAAGTTTCTTCAGAGTCAGGTTAATGAACCTCCGTGAGGAAATCTGCTAGAGCCTGCGCTTTAATTGAGGTTCGGGGCTGGTACTGTATTTCATATTCCCCCAACTCAGTAGCCCATTTGATGAGGTGGTCTGCTGCTTCCACATTAGTGAGAGCCTTACCCATGGTACTGTTAGTCAGGACTGTGATGGGGTGTGCCAGGAAATAAGGTCTTAAGCGGCGAGCCATGAGTACCAATTCGTAGAACAATTTTCCAAGGTCGTGTATCTGGACTCTGTTGGGTGCTACTCAGAATTCCGTTCTGTTTCCCTTGCACAAAAATTTGTGCAAGCACAGAACTTTTCCTAGCAGCCCATGTGCTCTACAGATGTTAAGTGTGGAAAAAAAAAAAAAAAAACCATGCCACTCACCCACGTGCACATGCCCTCCCCCACACCCCCTTTTCCTTTTCCCTTTTCTCTTCCCCACCGACAACTCAAACCCCTCTCTTCTTCGTTTCTCTTCTCCAGCGGCGACGAACGACCAAGCTTTCCCCTTCTCCTTCTCAAGCACCGCAACCTTTGTTTCCTCCTGCCGCACCTCTTCTCCTCCTCCAGCAAGGGCAAATAGCACAGTTTTCTCCTCTGCTTCCTCTTCTCTGCTTCTCGACAGAACTGTTGAAGCTCCTCGGAGTTCACCGGAGCTCGCCGGACCACTAGGAAAGGAGGGAAAACAAAGCCCTAGTTGCTCTCTCCTTTTCCCCTCCAACAGCAGCACCTTGCTGCCTTTTGTCTTCTCCAACAGCAACCCTAGCTGCTGCCCTATTCTTGGCAGCATCGCCGGAGCTCGCCGGAGCTAGCTGAGGCGGCCAACGACGAATGGGAAAATAACCCTAGTTGCTGTCCTCATTTCCAGCGGCCACACAAAACCCTTAGAAGGTATATTTTAGGTTGCTTTTGGTTAAATTGATGTGTAGTTAGAAGGGTTATCTAGATTAGAACAGATGTTGTATTTAGGAATGCGAAGTGGTACGAGGTATCGAGATCAAAATAATTCACTGATTTTGAATTAGAGATAATGTGTAGATTTTAGGTCATTATTATTATTAGATAGTATTTTGATTATTTAAGTTATGTTTGATATTGTGTTTGTAGATCCGAGCTCGAGTGGAGCACGGTGACCTGCCGATACTCGGAGATTTTGCTGTATATAAGGTGGATACATCTACTCTTGTCTATTTCCTTGTGCATGAATAAATATATAAATTGGAATATGTATATGTTGTATTATTGTTTTCAAAATGGGAATTAAACTGATATTATAAATAGAGAAATGGGTTAAAATATTAAAATTATTGGAGGGTAAATAATTAATATTTTTTCTTGTTCACATGTGGGTTCATATTGGGATTGATATGGGAAGGGTTGTTTTTTTTAAAATTAAAGAAATATTCTGAATTACTCTTCTGTTGATACCTTGTCTCTTTTGACTTGCTTGACCTTTCATACTTCATGCTTTTGATACTCTATCTGTTGATACTTGTAGCTTTTTATCTGTGGACCCTATAATGATAAACTAATAGATTTGATACGAAAATATTACCTTGATTGACCAATTAATATGAAAAGAGAATAATCATGATAAATGGATGAATATAATCATAACGGTGAATTAATAAAGATAATAAATGAAGAATTAAAAAGTGAAGACCATGAGCCTAGCTTTATACCAGAGCTCTATATTAGAGTACTGGACCGCCCACATGTTATTGTGGTAGCGCGGTGGCCGCGGTCCAGAGTACCTGACCGTACACCCGAGGCGTGTTGGCTTGATGTAGCCCTCGGTCAGTGTTTATTATGTCTTCCACCGGTGAGGGCTGATAGCCCGTACGTCAGATGACGTATGCGACAGTTTTATACTCTTAGGAGGCTTTTAGCCTATCCATATGATATTTCACTCTGATGATATTGGCTCCAGTGATTCACTTTTTAGTTGATTTATCAGATTCAGACTATTGATATACATGTTGATCTTACCATGATAACTTATAATTGAGTGATTAAATAATAAGATTGAAAATTTGATTTTATTAATGATGACAAGTGATGATAAGGTGAAGATCTTAAACTCTAATCTAAAAATTTTACCTGATTATAGATAATGAGAAGATGATTATACATATATATGTATAAATGTAGAACTTTAAGAATAATCCTAAAGTTGTAACAAAAGATGATGATTTATTCTACTTCCTTGACTTCTTCAATAAGATTAAATTCATGCACATCTTTCTTGAGTATCCACTTAGCCATTTGGCTAATTTGCTACATTCCTTGGTCTCCAGTTTTGCAGACACAGGGATCCTTTTGATATTACTGTTGTTTTGGACTTTCATAGAGTTGCTCAGAGATCTCGACGTGTTGATTTTCTGGTTTGTTTTACTTTTGTTTCGCTGTATTTACATTTTGCACTTTTGTTACAGATGTCGTTTATCTGTATAGTAATTGTAGTCTATGGATAGATATATATAATTGATACATTTCGTGGTCATGTTGTTTCTATTTTATGTATGGTCCAGCCGTGTGGGCTGATAAATATGTTGTTCATGTTTATATATTGTGATGTATGTATGTATGCTTCATATTGTCACCGGTACAGGGGAGATGCTGTCGGATTTTTGTCTGGCAGGGACTCCTCTGGGGCGTGACAATTTTATTGGTATCAGAGCCCGGTTTTCGTTTTCTGTTCGTGGGTTTTGGCTTTATTTCGAGATTTTTGTTTTCAGTTTATGTAGTTCTCGAGCAAAGGAATTTTTATACAAGTCGAGTTGTATCTCTGAGCTATAAGATTTACGGGTCATTCTTTGTTTTAATTATCCTGATTATAAATGATTATTGAAAATTTTCATCTGATTTTATAGGCAATGCCACGAGCCCGTGGTCGCGATTGGGGCAGTAGCCGTGCCCGTAGTCGCAGTCGTGGTCGCGACAGTGGTAGTGGTCGCGGTCGTGGTCGTGCATGTCAGCGTGTCACTACTACTGATCTTGGTTTGGATGAGGCTCCTATCTCCCCATCTGAGTTGATACCGGGAGCTCAGGTTGGTCCCAGTATTGGAGTCGGTGGTCAGACTGAGGGACAACCTCATCTTGTTGCAGCTCAGGTAGCCGTACCAGCCATTCCTACAGCATCGTTTATTATGGAAAAGGCCCGTATTCCTTTGCTTGCTAGTTCAGCAAAGGATCGTTTTACGCTGTTCCATGGAGGCACCGATCCTTGGGTGGCGCGTACATGGTTGGAGGATATTGAGGGCACTTTTGGGTACATGTCCTGTTCAGACACAGAGAAGGTAGAGCTAGCCGCTTATCATTTTCGAGGGCAAGCATCCACATGGTGGAAGATGCAAAAGACAGTCTTTGGGGATCAGATTATCTCTTGGCAGTCTTTTCGAGAGGCGTTCGAGAGACAGTATTTTCCTGCAGTATTTTGTGTTGCTCGACGCCAGGAGTTCATGAGTCTCAAGCAGGGTGACCGAAGCGTGCTAGACTATAGTGCAGAATTTAGCAGACTTGCTGAGTTTTGCCCACATATGGTTGCTCAGGACTCAGACCGTATGTTTCACTTTACACAGGGACTGGCAGCATATATTCGGATCAGGATGTTTGGATTTCCTGTTACTACTTATCGGGAGGCACTTGATCGGATCATATTTATTGAGATGACTCAGCAGCAAGTCTCCCAAGAAAGAGAAGCCAGTCGACATACCTCACAGAGCTCACACACTAGACAGCAGAGTCGAGGTCGTCGATCTCGTGGCCAGGATACGACTAGAGAGTCTTCACGGCCACAAAAGGTGGCCAAAGTATCACAGGGATCTAGTCGCCCAGTTTCATCACAGCGGGGCCAGATATCGGTGAAGTGTTTTCAATGTGGTGCACCAAATCACCTGGCATCAGAATGTCCACTGGATAAGAGTATATGTTTTTATTGTAAACTGCTCGGACATATGCAGAAAGATTGCACTTTGAAGGCACAACATCAAGCAGGAGGATCACAGTCTCAGCAGGCTCGACCTACCTCACGACCTCCACAGTCTCGGCAGCAGAAAGGCCCGCAGAGATCTCAGCAGTCTCAGCCACGAAATCCCCCACCTACACAGTCTGCTCACCAGCCACAACTCTATCATTTGCAGTCCCAGGTGGAGAGTGAGTATCACTCAGTACCTCCACTTCAGCAGTATATGCCAGCTCCATCTCAGCAGTACTTGCCAGCTACATCTCAGCAGTACTTGCCAGCTCCATCTCAGCAGTATTTGGTGGCTCCACCCCAGCAGTACCTGTTACCCCCACCCCAGCAGTACTTATTACCTCCACCCCAGCAGTATCAGCCACCATTATCTTATCAGCCTTCGACCCAGTCATACCAGCCTGCACAGGAGCAGAGTCAGCTCTCTTCTTCTATTCAGAGGGGTCAGCCATCGGGTCTTGAGCCGGGACACGTTTATGCTTTGACCCGTGAGGATATATTGATAGATACGGGTAGCTCGCATTCCTTTATTTCTCCTGAGTTTGTATGCAAGATTAGGAGGGTCCCAACTCTTCGACCTTATGGATTATCAGTAGTGACACCATCAGGTGGAGTATTGATGTCAGATCAGGAGGTCAAGAGTTGTCCTTTAAATTTCGATAGCCATATCCTTACAGTGGATCTCCATGTGCTAGAGATGACTGAATTCGATATTATTTTGGGTATGGATTGGCTATCAGAGCATCATGCCACTGTCGATTGTCGAGCCAAAGTGGTGACTTTTCAACCCGTAGATCAATCATCATGGGAATTTATTGGGATCAATGATCGAGGGGTATCTATTATCTCAGCTCTCCAGGCTCAGCAGTTGTTGGCTCGGGGATGCAAGGGTATCTCTTGTCTTTAGTGAGTTCCAATGTGGATAGTTCTGTCCAACTTTCGATGTCCACATAATACGTGAATATCCCGACGTATTTCTAAAGAACTTCCTGGCTTGCCACCTCGGCGACAGGTAGAGTTTGCCATTGAGTTGCTTCCTGGCACAGCTTCAATATCAAAAGCTCCATATCGGATGGCACCAAGAGAACTGGAGGAACTAAAGATTCAACTTCAGGAGTTGCTAGACAAGGGTTTTATCCGTCCTAGTGTTTCTCCTTGGGGTGCTCCAGTGCTCTTTGTTAAGAAAAAAGATGGATCCTTGAGGCTCTGATTGATTATAGGCGGTTAAACTCAGAACTATCAAGAACAAGTATCCTCTACCTAGAATAGATGATTTGTTTGATCAGCTTAAAGGTACCTGTGTGTACTCAAAAATTGATTTAAGATCAGGCTATCACCAGTTACGAGTTAGAGATACAGATATTCAGAAGACTGCCTTCCGTACTCGATATGGATATTATGAGTTTTTGGTAATGCTGTTTGGGCTTACCAATGCTCCTGCAGCATTTATGGATCTAATGAACCGGGTATTCTTAGAATATTTAGACCGGTTTGTTATTGTCTTTATTGATGACATTCTGGTATATTCGCGATCAAAAGAGGAGCACGAACAACATCTCAGAATAGTTTTAGAAACTTTACGGAAGGAACGCTTATATGCTAAGTTCAGTAAATGTGCTTTTTGGCTGAGTTCTGTGGGATTTCTAGGGCATGTAATCTCTAGCAAAGGGATTTCAGTAGATTCCCAGAAGATTGAAGCAGTTGACCGATGGGAACAACCAAAGTCAGTGCAGGAAATTCGTAGTTTTCTTGGATTAGTTGGGTACTATCGGAGATTTGTGGAAGGATTTTCTAGTATTACTGCACCTTTGACTCGATTAACTAGAAAAGGAGTCAAGTTTACTTGGTCTGAGGCTTGTGAAGCAAGCTTCCAAGAGCTCAAGCAGAGATTGGTGAGTGCTCCAGTATTAGTTATTCCCTCTGGAGATGATGGATTCATTCTTTACACGGATGCATCTATTCAAGGATTAGGGGCAGTTTTGATGCAGTATGATAGAGTAGTAGCTTATGCTTCTCGTCAGCTAAAAGATCATGAGAAGAATTATCCCGTGCATGATTTAGAATTAGCAGCCATCATTTTTGCCCTTAAAATTTGGAGACATTATCTCTACGGTATTACCTTTGAGATATTCACCGATCACAAGAGTCTGAAATATCTTTTCACTCAGAAAGAGTTAAACCTTCGACAGAGAAGGTGGATGGAGTTTCTGAAAGACTATGACTGCACTATCAACTACCATCCTGGAAAAGCTAATGTAGTCGCAGATGCATTGAGCAGGAAGTCTAGAGGAGTATTGGCAACTCACAGGGTGGCAGTTACAGATCTAGTCAGACAGTTTTCAGAGTTAGATTTAACTGAAGTAGGGCAAACACAGCGTGGTATACTGGTCTCCTTGATCGCACAGTCCCCATTGGTGGAGCGGATTAAGGAAAGTCAAATGGAAGACCAGTATCTCAGATCTATAGCTAGTGAGTTGGAGTTAGGCCCCAAGCCAGAATTCACACGTGATATGGATGGATCTCTTCGGTTCCGAAACAGATTATGTGTCCCAGAGGTACATCCTGTTAAGGAGGATCTTCTTCGAGAAGCCCACCGATCGAGATTTGCAGTTCATCCTGGTGGTACACGGATGTATCGAGACTTGAAACGATCATATTGGTGGAAAGGTATGAAAAGAGATATTGCAGACTTTGTAGCTCGGTGTCTAGTTTGCCAACAAATTAAGGCAGATCACCAGAGACCGGCCGGGTTACTTCAGAAGATTGCAATGCCGGAATGGAAGTGGGAGCATGTCACTATGGATTTTGTCACGGGGTTACCAAGGACCCAGAGGAGACATGATTCAATCTGGGTGATTGTCGATCGGTTAACTAAATCCGCACATTTCTTACCGATTCGTAAGACAGAATCTCTAGATCGTCTAGCAGAGTTATATTGCAGAGAAATTATTAAACTCCATGGTATTCCCCTCAGTATTATTTCTGATAGAGATCCACGTTTTACTTCGAGATTCTGGCAAAGTTTCCAAAAGGCGTTGGGAACCGAGCTGCGCTTTAGCACCGCTTTTCATCCTCAGACTGATGGACAGTCGGAGCGCACTATCCAGACTCTAGAGGATCTGTTGCGTGCTTGTGTGCTAGATTTTGGGGGTAGTTGGGAGGACCATCTACATTTGGTAGAATTTGCTTATAATAACAGTTACCACTCTGCTATTCAAATGGCACCGTTTGAGGCACTTTATGGCAGAGCATGTAGATCTCCTATCTTATGGGATGAGGTCGGTGAACGTCAACTCTTGGGCCCTCAGAGTGTTCAGCATGATGCTGAGCTTATACGAACTATTAGACAGAGACTATTGACTGCTCAGAGTTGCCAAAAGAGTTACGCAGATAAAAGACGAAGAATGTTAGAATTCACAGTAGGTGATCACGTATTTCTTCGTGTTTCACCCATAAAAGGAGTTAAGAGATTTGGGTTAAAAGGGAAGTTAGCACCCAGATTTATCGGACCTTTCCAGATTCTTGAGCGGATTGGTGCTGTTGCATATCGACTTGCATTACCCCCAGCTTTAACAGGAGTACATAATGTCTTTCATGTTTCTATGCTGCGGAAGTATGTTCCGGATCCGACACATGTCTTGAAGGATCTTGTAGTTCCCCTACAGTCTGATGCAACATACGAAGAATTCCCTGTTCGTATTCTAGATCGCAAGGAACATCAGTTGAGGAACAAATGCCTTCGTCTCGTAAAGGTTGGGTGGCAACACCACTCTGATCAAGAAGCAACTTGGGAGCGTGAGGAGGATATGCGTATCGAATATCCTCATTTATTTACCTCAGGTATCAATGCGTCTCAATTACTTAAATTTGGGGACCAAATTTTTTTTAGTGGGGGAGAATGTTAAGTGTGGAAAAAAAAAAAAAAAAACCATGCCACTCACCCACGTGCACATGCCCTCCCCCACACCCCCTTTTCCTTTTCCCTTTTCTCTTCCCCACCGACAACTCAAACCCCTCTCTTCTTCGTTTCTCTTCTCCAGCGGCGACGAACGACCAAGCTTTCCCCTTCTCCTTCTCAAGCACCGCAACCTTTGTTTCCTCCTGCCGCACCTCTTCTCCTCCTCCAGCAAGGGCAGATAGCACAGTTTTCTCCTCTGCTTCCTCTTCTCTGCTTCTCGACAGAACTGTTGAAGCTCCTCGGAGTTCACCGGAGCTCGCCGGACCACTAGGAAAGGAGGGAAAACAAAGCCCTAGTTGCTCTCTCCTTTTCCCCTCCAACAGCAGCACCTTGCTGCCTTTTGTCTTCTCCAACAGCAACCCTAGCTGCTGCCCTATTCTTGGCAGCATCGCCGGAGCTCGCCGGAGCTAGCTGAGGCGGCCAACGACGAATGGGAAAATAACCCTAGTTGCTGTCCTCATTTCCAGCGGCCACACAAAACCCTTAGAAGGTATATTTTAGGTTGCTTTTGGTTAAATTGATGTGTAGTTAGAAGGGTTATCTAGATTAGAACAGATGTTGTATTTAGGAATGCGAAGTGGTACGAGGTATCGAGATCAAAATAATTCACTGATTTTGAATCAGAGATAATGTGTAGATTTTAGGTCATTATTATTATTAGATAGTATTTTGATTATTTAAGTTATGTTTGATATTGTGTTTGTAGATCCGAGCTCGAGTGGAGCACGGTGACCTGCCGATACTCGGAGATTTTGCTGTATATAAGGTGGATACATCTACTCTTGTCTATTTCCTTGTGCATGAATAAATATATAAATTGGAATATGTATATGTTGTATTATTGTTTTCAAAATGGGAATTAAACTGATATTATAAATAGCGAAATGGGTTAAAATATTAAAATTATTGGAGGGTAAATAATTAATATTTTTTCTTGTTCACATGTGGGTTCATATTGGGATTGATATGGGAAGGGTTGTTTTTTTTAAAATTAAAGAAATATTCTGAATTACTCTTCTGTTGATACCTTGTCTCTTTTGACTTGCTTGACCTTTCATACTTCATGCTTTTGATACTCTATCTGTTGATACTTGTAGCTTTTTATCTGTGGACCCTATAATGATAAACTAATAGATTTGATACGAAAATATTACCTTGATTGACCAATTAATATGAAAAGAGAATAATCATGATAAATGGATGAATATAATCATAACGGTGAATTAATAAAGATAATAAATGAAGAATTAAAAAGTGAAGACCATGAGCCTAGCTTTATACCAGAGCTCTATATTAGAGTACTGGACCGCCCACATGTTATTGTGGTAGCGCGGCGGCCGCGGTCCAGAGTACCTGACCGTACACCCGAGGCGTGTTGGCTTGATGTAGCCCTCGGTCAGTGTTTATTATGTCTTCCACCGGTGAGGGCTGATAGCCCGTACGTCAGATGACGTATGCGACAGTTTATACTCTTAGGAGGCTTTTAGCCTATCCATATATTTCACTCTGATGATATTGGCTCCAGTGATTCACTTTTTAGTTGATTTATCAGATTCAGACTATTGATATACATGTTGATCTTACCATGATAACTTATAATTGAGTGATTAAATAATAAGATTGAAAATTTGATTTTATTAATGATGACAAGTGATGATAAGGTGAAGATCTTAAACTCTAATCTAAAAATTTTACCTGATTATAGATAATGAGAAGATGATTATACATATATATGTATAAATGTAGAACTTTAAGAATAATCCTAAAGTTGTAACAAAAGATGATGATTTATTCTACTTCCTTGACTTCTTCAATAAGATTAAATTCATGCACATCTTTCTTGAGTATCCACTTAGCCATTTGGCTAATTTGCTACATTCCTTGGTCTCCAGTTTTGCAGACACAGGGATCCTTTTGATATTACTGTTGTTTTGGACTTTCATAGAGTTGCTCAGAGATCTCGACGTGTTGATTTTCTGGTTTGTTTTACTTTTGTTTCGCTGTATTTACATTTTGCACTTTTGTTACAGATGTCGTTTATCTGTATAGTAATTGTAGTCTATGGATAGATATATATAATTGATACATTTCGTGGTCATGTTGTTTCTATTTTATGTATGGTCCAGCCGTGTGGGCTGATAAATATGTTGTTCATGTTTATATATTGTGATGTATGTATGTATGCTTCATATTGTCACCGGTACAGGGGAGATGCTGTCGGATTTTTGTCTGGCAGGGACTCCTCTGGGGCGTGACAACAGAAGTTAAACTTGGATTGCAAACGAAACTTAACATTTTTAATCCAAGTTGTTCTTTAGAAGTTAAACTTGGATTGAAAATGAAACTTAACATTTTTTACTCCAAGTTCAACCCATGCGTTCTTCAGAAGTTAAACCATATTACAGAAGTTAATTAAATATCTATTTCAAAGATTGACTTCGAGGTTAAACATGGCGAGACACTCGGTCTTTTTGGGTATGGGATCATCCACCACTTCCTAGACAAAGCATTTCAAAGAAATTGAATATTTAAACTTCTTATAGTATAGGTTTAACTATAGAGACCACAATAGAAACACAAAATCGATAGCCTCTTGTGTTGGTATTTCAGGATTCATACAAAGAACACAAACTAATTATGCAGCGGAAACAAATAATTAGTTATACCTTTTTTTGTAGCTAAAGACCTCTTGATCTTCTGTTGTATTCCTTTCCTCCTCTTGGATATCGTGTGGGCAATGATCTACCAAGATGAAATCCACCCGAACCTTCTTCTTTGCCTACAAGTTTCGGCCACCCAAGGAATGCCAAAATAGGAAATTTCCTTCTCTTCTTCTTCCCCTCCAAGCAAACCGGCCACAAGAAGATGGAGCTTGATATGCCACCGACCTTAAGAGAAAAAAACAAAGGAAGAAGAGAAAGAGAGAAGGGTCGGCCACCAAGGAAAAGAGAAGAGGGAAAGCTTAGGTTTCGGCCCTAAGGGAATAAGAGAAATATGGAGATGTGTTGTTCCCATAAGGCACCCTCTACCTCTCTTTTAGAATCCTTGGTCATGACACAAAAGGAAATTTTAATAATAATTAAAATCTTTCTCTTTTAAATTTCCTATTGTGATAGCTACAAAAGGAAAGTTTAAAAAATTAAAATCTCTTCTTTTAAACATTGCAGATGTCTACAAAAAGGAAAGATTTTAAAATTAAACTTCTATTCTAAATCATGTTTACAAAAAAGGAAAGTTTTATCAAAACTAAAATCTCTTTTTTTAAAACCATTATAGATGGCAACAAAAAAGGAAATATTTTAAAATTTAAAACTCTCTTTTAAAACCATGTAGATGGTTTCAAAAAAGGAAAGATTTTAAAATTAAAATATCTCTTTTAATCCTTTGTAGATTGCTATAAAAGGAAAGATTTTAAAAAAATTAAAATCTCTCTTTTTATTTCTTTAGTGGCCGACCCCTTGCTTAGTCACCAAGCAAGGCTTGGCCAGCCACATCTTGGACACCAAGATGGGCTTGGTCGGCCCCTTGCTTGGGCACTAAGCAAGGATATGGTCAGTCCCTAGCTTGGGTAAGAAGTTGGACTTTGGGTGAATAAAAAGACTTTTAATAAGAGGCTACAACATGGACCTAGAGGAGGAATTTGTTTTGGCCTCTTGATGGACTTGAGCTTCTTGTGTTCGACCCAAATACCCAACTCAAGTTCATCAATAATAACTCATACCACTAAAGAGTCATTATTGAACAACCACACCAATCTCATATTACATTATGAGCTCCTTCTTATCATAAGTGCATTAGTCTCCCTATATTTAAGATATCGAATGCCCATTACTTAAATGAGTTACTGACAACTCACTTAATTAATATCTAGCTCCAAGAGTAGTATCACTCAACTTCATTATCATGTCGGACTAAGTCCACCTGCAGGGTTTACATGATAATTCTTATGAGCTCCTCAAGGGGACATCATCAACCTAGATAACTAGGACACAATTTCCTTCTATAATCAACAACACACCATATAAATAATATTATTTCCCAACTTATCGGGCTTATTGATTTAACAAATAAATTTCGTCCATTGATAAATTAAAGAAATAAAAACTAAGTATATGTGCTTGTTATTATATCGGGATTAAAAGTACGCACATCCATAATAATAGAGGTTCTGTTCTTTTATGCAGTCAGTATAAAAAGAAATAACCTCAAATGGTCCTGCTCAATGCACACATAGTGTAATTTTATAGTCAAGACAAACTAATATCAAATTGCACTACAACCATTCCAATTGTTTGTCCTAATCCATCTTGGTTGTGAGCTACAATTTATAATTTATAAGGAACTGATAATATGATCTTCTGTGTGACACTACACACCATGTTATCTACAATATAAATTAAATGGACAACTGTATTTAACTAAATGTAGATATTTGACCAATGTGATTCTCATTTCAAAATAAATGTTCATACAAAAAGCTAGGCTTTTAGTATGCATCCTAACAATCTCCCACCTATACTAAAAGACTATGCTGTCATATATGCTGCCATACATCTAATTCTCATCCCCTCAACATGCCCATCAAAAGCTCTCGCCGGAAGGGCCTTAGTGAAAAGATCTGCCAAGTTATCTTCTGATGCAATCTTGGGGACAACAACTTCTCGTTTTACGATGTCTCGTATTAGGTGGTACTTGCGCTCAATGTGTTTACTTGCCTTATGGGCTCGTGGTTCTTTCGAGTTTGCTACTGCACCACTATTATCACAATAAATGATAATTTTGGATAAACCAGGAATCACATCTAAGCCCATCAAGAAGTTTCTGAGCCATACAGCTTCTTTGGCTGCCTCAGAGGCTACCATATACTCAGCTTCCATGGTAGAGTCCGAAATGCATTTCTGCTTAACACTCCTCCATGCTATACCTCCACCTCCCAAAGTAAACACATAGCCCGAGGTTGACTTACTATTGTCCCTATCTGATTGGAAGTCAGAATCCATGTAACTCATAGAGAGCAAATCATCTACCTGGTAAACCAGCATATAATCTCTAGTCCTTCTCAGGTACTTTAATATATGCTTTATGGCAGTCCAATGTCCCTGTCCTGGATTACTTTGATATCTGCTAACTGTTGGAACCCCAAGGTGTTTTGATGTGATCAAACAAGCTAAGTTAGGTCCTGCGTTTGTTTAACCCTTGTGTCTAAGTGTGCAGGAGCTTAGGAACACAGGAAGTCGAGCGGAAGACGCGGCTAGCGAGAAGGACGGCACGGGAGAGAGCCGACGGGCTCGGTGCGTCCGAGGGACGAGGTGATCGCGGAAGAGTACATCGGTGGACGAGAAGAACGTGCGCGGCGTTCGAGGGACGAGAAACCGGGAAGGAAGGCTGCTCGAGGAGAAGGCCGGAACATGGGTTCGGGTGAGCCCTATTCCGGATGGCCAAGATCACCCAAGCTAGTGGAGCCGGAACAGAAGACCCGGACCGAGACGAGCTGAACCGAAGCGGAGCGACCGGAAGGAAAAAGTCAACCAGAGTTGACTTTTGGGGTCCGGGGCGTCCGGAACCCTCCGGGGCGCCCGGAACGAGGTTTTTGACCAGATCGAGTCAAACTCGATCTGAACGTTGGGGGATAAAGTTTTATCCCCCCAGGGTGCCCCGACCAGTGCTATAAATATAGCACTGGTTTGCACAGATCAGATAACGAACTTGTAATCAATTCTTTCTGTGCTTTCAATTCTGTTCTTTTCATTTGTGCTGTCAACGTTGTAAAGAGACTACTCCGCCCAGAGGAGAATCAGATAGTGCGCTTACATTCCTTGGATTAGCAATCCCCTGATTGCAAACCAAGTAAAACTCTGGTGTCTGCTTTTCTTTACTTAGTCTCTTTTATTTATTTATTACAAGTGTTTATTATATAGTTGAAATCCGAGAAAGGTTCGAGTTTTATTTTGTAGGGCAATTCACCCCTCCCCTCTTGCCGGCCTCCAGAGGGACCAACAAGTGGTATCAGAGCCAAGGCGCTTCAGGGACTAACCGCCGATCGAAGCAACAAGATGGCCGGACCAAGTATTGTCCCACCAAAATTCGAGGGGAACTTCGCAGATTGGAAGCGTCGTATGGAGGTATTCCTAAAAACATATTTTGAAATTCGGTTTATTATGAAATATGGTTTTGTAGCTCCAATAGATAAAGATGGAAAAGAAAAAGAAGAGAGCGATTGGACAAAAAAGGAGCAGAATGAGTCGGTAGCAAACAGCCGTGTGGAACATCACCTGCTGAGCGTGTTACCGCCTCAAGAGGTCAACCGCATCGGAAACTACTTATCTGCTAAAGAACTTTGGGAGAAGTTCTTGGAACTCCACGAAGGCACGTCCGAAGCAAAGCTCGCTAGAAGGGACATCCTCCGCAACAAACTGATGAACATCCGTCTGGAGAAAGGTGAGAAAGTAGCCGGTTTACATGCAAAGGTAAAAGAACTAGTTACTGGTCTCAAAAATCTTGGTGAAACAGTAACAAACCGGGATACTATTCGCTACGCGCTCAATGCGTTTCCAAGAACTCCGGAATGGACATCAATCGTCGATGCTTACTACATCTCAAAAGACCTGGAGGTAAGTACTTTAGAAGAGTTGTTTTCTACCCTTGAATTACACGAAACTAGATATGCAGAGATATCAAATGACACAACCCAGACTATGGCGCTGAACGCAACCAACAAGGATGAACCCGACTCAGACTCTGAAGACGATCAAGAAGCGTACATGGTAAGAAACTTTAAAAAGTTTTTTAGATCTAATAAATTTAAAATGCAGAATAAAAAGAATCAAAAAGGTAGAAGAAAGGTACGGTGCTACCAGTGTCAGAAAGAGGGACACCTAAGGGAAGACTGCCCAGAACTCAAGAAGGCTAAAATGAAGACACCCAAGAAACACAACCTAAAAGCAACTTGGGATGACACTTCTTCATCTGAATCAGAAGCTCAAGAATATGCGGGGATTGCACTGATGGCAAGCCACGAAGGACAAAGTACATCAGAATCCAGCATCGATGAAGGGGGAGCGACCTCAGATGGAAGTAGCGAAGCAGGGGGAGATTCAGGCTTCAAGTCCGATATGGTAAGTGAGGTATGCCTCTTACCCCCTGATGAACTTTACTTTGGTATCAAAGCTATGACTAAATCCATGTATAAATTAGAAAATAAAAATGCCAAATTAGAAAATGAAATTTTAGAAACAAAGAGAATTTTGGCAAAATCATGTCTTATAGAGGATTTTGAAAAATTGAAAATTGAAAATGAAAAACTAAAAGAAGAAATAGAAAGATTGAAAAAATCTAATGGTTCAAATATTTCTACTTTTAGAAATTATGGAGGTTTAAATTGGTATTATAGATTTCATCAAAATCAAATTAGAAATATATCAAAAATATATATACCTAGGAAATACTTGGTTAATCCTGTAGGTAGGAACCTCTATTGGGTTCCAAAAACCTATTTAATTTAAAATTAAAAATTAGACTTAGCATTTTCAGCAAGGAAATTAAACAACTAATTTCTTTATGAGGCTTTGTCTAAGGAAGTGGTTGTTGCTCCAATAACCAAGAAGGCCTAGTGCCTCGCCACGACCTGGAAGCCAAGTATCGAAATGAAAAGTTTAATTGACTAACTGAAAAAACATTAATTTAAATTACTTGATGCTTTAAAAGAGTTATTCAATTTGTGTTAGAAAATATTTTATTTTCTTATTTTTTTTATTATCTTAGAAATTTTTATGAAAATTGACTTAGAAATTTTTTTAAGTTATCTTAGGATTTTTTTATGATAATATTGCCTTATAATTTTTTTTTTAAAAAAAATTGACTTAGAATATTAACTTAGAATTTTTTCAATTAATTAGAAAAAAAAATTTTTGGGGATGCTGAGATAAGTTTCAAACCTAAAATTTTTTTTATGACTGTTTTATCTGAAAAATATTTTACTTAAATGTTTTTTTTCGAAAGAAAAATTCTGAAGAGTGTCTTTAAATTGAATTTTACTTAGACATTATTAAATATTTTACACTTAAAGCTTTTGTTTGAATTTACCTTAGACTTATTTATAACCCCAATTTTTATGTGATCAAAGGGGGAGAAGTATGTTAAGTCTAGGGGGAGGTACTATAGTTTTTCAATTGAAAAATATTTGGCCTTATTGAAATATAAATCGTTTTTATTGCATATGGTTACCCTAACTTAATTTGGGTTGCTCACATCAAAAAGGGGGAGATTGTTGGAACCCCAAGGTGTTTTGATGTGATCAAACAAGCTAAGTTAGGTCCTGCGTTTGTTTAACCCTTGTGTCTAAGTGTGCAGGAGCTTAGGAACACAGGAAGTCGAGCGGAAGACGCGGCTAGCGAGAAGGACGACACGGGAGAGAGCCGACGGGCTCGGTGCGTCCAAGGGACGAGGTGACCGCGGAAGAGTACACCGGTGGACGAGAAGAACGTGCGCGGCGTTCGAGGGACGAGAAACCGGGAAGGAAGGCTGCTCGAGGAGAAGGCCGGAACATAGGTTCGGGTGAGCCCTATTCCGGATGGGCGAGATCACCCAAGCTAGTGGAGCCAAAACAGAAGACCCGGACCGAGACGAGCTGAACCGAAGCGGAGCGACCGGACGGAAAAAGTCAACCAGAGTTGACTTTTGGGGTCCGGGGCACCCAGAACCATCCGGGGCACTCGGAACCCTCCGGGGCGCCCGGAACCCTCCGGGGCGCCCGTAACGAGGTTTTTGACCAGATCGAGTCAAACTCGATCTGAACGTTGAGGATAAAGTTTTATCCCCCCAGGGCGCCCGGAACCCCTTCGGGGCGCCTCGACCAGTGCTATAAATATAGCACTGATTTACACAGATCAAATAACGAACTTGTAATCAATTCCTTCTGTGCTTTCAATTCTGTTCTTTTCATTTGTGCTGTCAACGTTGTAAAGAGGCTACTCCGCCCAGAGGAGAATCAGATAGTGCGCTTACATTCCTTGGATTAGCAATCCCCTGATTGCAAACCAAGTAAAACTCTGGTGTCTGCTTTTCTTTACTTAGTCTCTTTTATTTATTTATTACAAGTGTTTATTATATAGTTGAAATCCGAGAAAGGTTCGAGTTTTATTTTGTAGGACAATTCACCCCTCCCCTCTTGTCGACCTCCAGAGGGACCAACACTAACCATGCCCACGGTAAAACAGATATCTAGTCACGTACATAGCATTGCATACATTAAGCTTCCTACATCCGAAGCATAAGGAACTGTCTTCTATCTCTTTTGATATTTTAGGACACATCTCTTTAGATAAAGGTACTTCATGCCAAAAAGGTAGAAAACCTTTCTTGGAGTTTTGCATGCTAAAACGAGCTAGGATAGTATCGATGTATAAAGCTTGGGATAAGCACAACATTCTTTTCTTGCGATCCCTTATTACTTTGATTCCAAGAATATGTCCACATTCTCCCAAATCCTTCATATCAAACTGCTTGGACAACCATACTCTTACGTCTGACAACACTTTGATATTGTTATCAATGAGTAAAATGTCATCTACGTATAGTACAAGAAATACCACCACATTTTCATCACTCTTCTTGTATACACAAGACTCATCCGGACACTGAATAAATCCATAAGATTAAACCGGATGTTTCAAGATCTCGAAGCTTGCTTCAGTCTGTAGATAGACGGATGCTGCATCTTTATCTTGGAGTGCTTCATCATATGTCAAAGGATCATGTTCATGTTCACCAGGGATCAAGTTTGAAGATTCTCCCAAAAACATGAATCTATTAGGTTGCCTAACAACCCTCCCACTACGACGAGACATTGTGCATCATTTGTGACACGTGTTGCAGTTTCTTGTGGTATCTCATCTTGTACCATTGGTACTAGAGTAGACGTGTCTTCTCTTATTTCTTCAAGAATAATTTTACTCATGGGCTTGTGGTTCATTACATAGTCCTCTTCTAAAAATTGAGCATTGGTGCTAACAATGACCTTCTAATCTTTGGGACTATAAAATAAACTATCTTCCGTTCATTTAGGATAACCCACAAACAAGCGAACTTTTGTACGTGATTTCAACTTATCAGTGTCTACCTTCAGCATATGTGCTGGACCTACCCCAAATCCGAATATGCTTCAGACTAGGCTTACGCCCATTTCACAATTCTGTGGAAGTAAAGGGTACTGGCTTAGAAGGTACCAAGTTCAGAATGTACACTGCCATTTCCAGAGCATATCCCTAAAATGAATTTGGTAATTCTGAATAACTCATCATTGATCTAACCATTTCCATAAGAGTCATATTCCTTCATTCTGTCACACCATTTTGTTGGGGTGTACCAGGTGCAGACAATTGGGATTGAATCTCGACAACTGATAAGTAACTCCTAAACTCTCCTAAGAGGTACTCGCCACCATGATCAGATCGTAGAGTCTTGATACTTTTACCATGACGTTTCTCCATATCACATTGGTCAAATGTCTACATTTTTGCTAAGTGTAGTTGTCCATTTAATTTATATTGAAGATAACATGGTGTGAGAAGACACACAGAAGATCATGTTATCAGTTCCTTATAAATTATAAATAGTAGCTCACAACCAAGATGGAATGAGATAAACCATTGGAGTGGTTGTAGTGTAATTTGGTATTAGTTTGTCTTGACTATAAAATTACACTATGAGTGTATTGAGCAGGACCATTTGAGGTAGTTTCTTTTATACTGACTATATAAAAAAAAACAAAAATCTTTGTTATTATGGAAGTGCGTACTCTTAATCATGATATAATAACAAACACGTATACTTAATATTTATTTTTTTAATTTATCAAAGGGTATGATTTAACTCGTTAAATCAATAGGCCCGATAAGTTGGGAAATAATATTGTTTATATGGTGTGTTGTTGATTATAGAATAAAAATGTGTTCTAGTAATTTAGGTTGATGATGCCCCCTTGAGGAACTTATAAGGATTATCATGTAAATCCTACAAGTGGACCTAGTCCGACATGACAATGAAGTTGAGTGGTACTACTCTTAGAGCTAAATATTAATTGAGTTGTCAGTGACTCATTTAATTAGTGGACATTTAATATCTTAAACACAGGGAGATTAATGCACTCATAATAAGAAGGAGCCCATAATATAATTTGGGATTGGTGCGGTAGTTCAATAATAACTTTTTAGTGGTATGAGTTATTGTTGATGAACTTGAGTTGGGTGTTTGGGGCGAACACATGAAGCTCAAGCATATCGGGAGACCAAAATCAATTTCTCCTCTCGGTCCCTGTTGTAGCCTCTATAAAATCTTGTATCTACTAAGTCCACTTCTATCCAAGTAATGGGTTGGACACAACCTTGCTTGGAGCAAAGGGGCCGGCCAAGTATAGGCTTGGAGCCCAAGAAGTGGCTGGCCAAATCATGCTTGGTGTCCAAGCATGGGGCCGACCACATAGGATTAAAGGAGATTTTAATTTTGTTAAAATTTTTCCTTTTGTAGCCATTCATGAAAGGGATTTAAAAGAGAAATTTTATTTTTAAAAATTTCCTTTTATAGTCATCCTCATGGTTTTAAAAAAGAGAGTTTTATATTTTAAAATCTTTCCTTTTAAATCTAACTACAAAAGATTAAAGATAGATTTTAATTTTGTTAAAATCTTTCCTCATTTGTAGTTATCTATAATGTTTAAAAGAAAGATTTTAATTTTTGATAAAACTTTCCTTTTATGTAACCATGATTTAAAAAGGAGAAGTTTTAATTATTCTTTCTTTTTTTTGTAGTTGTCTACATGTTTTAAAATATAGAGATTAATTTTTAAAACTTTCCTTTATTGCCATGTACAATAGAAAATTTAAAAAGAGAGAGATTTTAATTGTTATTAAAATTTCCTCTTTCAGAGGGAGGCCACGAATAAGGAAGTTATAATTATGTTTAAAACTTTTCCTTTTGTAAATATCATGGTTTAAAAGGAAGCTTTAATTTTTTGTTGTACATTTTTTTTCCTTTTTAGTATACCATGATGTGGCCGACCATAAGAATATTAAAAGGAAGTTTTAATTAAACTTTTCTTTTTTACCAAGACTAAGGATTATAAAAGAGGGGGAGAGGGTGCCTCATGAACTAGACAACCTATTCTTATTCCCTCTCTATTTCCTTGGTGGTCGGCCATGCTCCCTTCCTTTCTTCTTTCTTGTAGCCAGTGGCACCACCTTCATCTTGTCACCTCTTTTGCTTCCTTAGGGCCGGCAACATCGAGGGTTCCTATATCCTTGTGGCTGGTTGCTTGGAGAGGAAGAAGAAGAGGAGGAAAGCACTTGGTGGTCGGTTGCTTGAAGGAGAAGAAGAAGAAGGAAATTTCCTATTTTGGCATCCTTTGATGGCTCAAGAGTTTTGGAGAAGAAGAAGTGGTCCCGGTGGAATTCATCTTGGTAGATCGTCGCCCACACGACGTTCAAGAGGAAATGAGGAATACAACAGAAGATCAAGAGGTCTTTAGTTACAAAAAAAAGGTATAACTAGTTGTCTTATTCCAAATCATACTAGTTTTCTTTGTATATATTTTAAAATACCAAATACAAGAGACTATCAGTTTTAGGCAATCGATTTTATATTTCGATTTTGTGTTTCTTTTATTTTTCGATCTTGTGATTCCATTGTTCTTAGTGGTTAAACCTAGGGTTACTATAAGGAGATTAAATATTATATTTCATTGAAAGGCTTTGTCTAGGAAGTGGTGGATAATCTCATACCCAAGAAAACCTAGTGCTTCGCCATGTTTAACCTGGAAGCCAATCTTTGAAATAAATATTTAATCAACTTTGTAACATGGGTGGATTTGGATTAATAATGTTAAGCATCATTTGTGATCCAAGTCTAAACCTCTAAGAACAGATAAGTTGAACTTGGAATAAATAATGTTAAGTTCTATTTGCGATTCCAAGTTTAATTTCTAAAGAACACAATAGGTTGTTAGGAAAGGTTCGGCAATTGTACAAATTTTTTGTACAGTGGAACCAGTACGATATTCCGAGTAGCAACCAACATCGGTGGTGGCAGTATGAAGGCCATGGGCGATGCAACCACAACACCTAGTGGCAGCTCGGCCAAGGAAGGCATCCGGTCGGATGAGGAAGTCTCCACAATTTGAACGAGCGTGACCAGAGTCGAGGTTTCGACCCTCTCGATCAGTTGCACCCCCGTGGCAGCAGAACACGGAGATGGCTCCGCTCGACGCCTCTTGCGCCTGGTCAAAGGAACATCGGAGGAGGCCGACCCCGAAGGTTCTTCAACAGGGATTATGGGTCGTCGCTCCGTTTAGAGATATGAGCTCGGAGCATCCCCTCCACTCGGCGCATGGCTGGCCGCACCTTCGCCTACTTCTACGGGCATCTCCCCGCTTAGCCCGAGTGGGTCTTCATGAGAGCCGACTGGTGGCCGACCTCGGCTCGCTAGCTCTTTGGAAACCACCGACTCGATCGTGGTGTCTGAGAGCTTTGATTTGCTGGCCATCCGCGCTCGCATCATAACTCCGGCTGTAGAAGAAAAAGAAAGATCAGTTAGCATCAAAGGGAAAAGATAAAGTGGTTGCATACCTAGGCTAGTCGGCAGCCCGGTGCGGATCGGACTCAGGCCAAAAATGTACAATACACCCTCCAACAATAGCTTGTGAATGTGGTATTTCTGGTCGGCCAGCATGGAAGCCGCATGAAGATAGTTCGAGCGGCTCTTATATTGCTTCAGGTCGGGCTGAGGCGCCACTTCAAGCTGCTAATGGGTCGCAAACTCTGGCTGCTCAGGAAGACGCAGGAAAAAGAAATATTCTTTCTAGTGTTTATTAGATGTCGGCATTTTGTCAAGGAAAACTAGGCCGACCCGAGACTGAAAAAGGAAGGTCCCCGACTCAGATTGCTTGGGGTAATAGAAGTAATGGAAGGCCCGAAGAGTAAGGGGGATGTCGTGCAGCCAGAACAAGACAGTGACACCATACAACAAACGGAAAGAGTTTGGTACGAGTCGGGGGAGAGAAATGCAGAAGTATTTACAAATAGAGATGATAAAAGGATGGATGGGGAATCGCAGACCAGCGACAAAGTGGTCTCTGAACAAACAAATGGTGTTGGTCGGAGGATTATTGGGCCGATTGGACAGAGAGGGTAAAATAATCTCGTACTCGAGAGGGAGTTCAAAGGTGTTTCTTGTTCGGACCGATTATGTAGCTAGAGGGGGGGGGTGAATAGCTCGGCGTGCTCCTCGTGCTTGTCGTTGCTTGTTTCTTGCGATGATGTGCAGCGGAAAATACAAGAACACAAATACAACAACGCTAACTCAAGGATTTACTTAGTATCCACCTCACAAGAGGTGACTAGTCCAAGGATCCACACACTCACGCACCCTCCACTAATAAAACACTCATTTATGGTAACTACCAAAGGCGGAGAAGCCCTACAAGTTCACATTACAAGAAGAAAGGGAAAGGGAACAAAATACAAGCTAAAAGCTTATAAGTTAGCACAAGAAAACCCTAACCCTAGATTTATTCTTCTTGTTGTAGATCCGCCTCTTGACTTGGAAGAACCTCCAAGAACTTCAAGAACTGGCGGTGAGAACTCTGTGGAGAAGCTCTGTGAAGATCTGTGCTCGCTGGAGAAGAAGGTCGTGAGTTCTACCGAGAGAACAGCTCTCCAGCAGCTAAATACGACGCCAACGGTCGGATCCCAATCAATCGGATTGCTCCCAATCGATTGGAGAGGCTTTGGATCGATCGGTTGATCGATCCAGAGCGCCTCTGTGCTCCTGGGAATCACTTGGATCGATCGATCAATCGATCCAGATCCCATCGCACGAAATCGTGCCTCCCAATCAATCCACTGATTGATTGGGGGCTCTGGATCGATCGTCCGATCGATCCAGAGCTATTCTGTGTGATCGCGCACTTCTCCCAATCGATCCCCTGATCGATTGGGAGGAGGCTTGTCGCGAAGACTCACTCAATCGATCGACTGATCGATTGGGCATGAGCCAATCGATCGGTTGATTGATCCAGCCCATATAAGACTTGTCAAATCAAGTCCAAACGTCCCTCAAACCAATATCCGGTCAACCATGACCTGTTGGTACATCATGCCTAGCATCTGGTCACCCTTGACTTGCTAGGACTCCTTTACCAAGCGTCCGGTCAATCCCTTTGACCCACTTGAACTTCCACCAGATATCTAATCAATCTTGACCCATCTGAATTTCCTCGTGCCAAGTATCCGGTCAATCCCTTTGACCTACTTGGACTTCCCAACACCAGATGTCCGATCATCCTTGATCCATCTATATTTTCCTTGTGCCAAGTATCCGGTCAATCTCTTTGACCTACTTGGACTTTCCAACACCAAATGTCTGATCATCCTTGATCCATCTGGATTTTCCTCGCTTGGCTTCACTCACCAGGACTTCCCTTCTGCCTAGCTTCACTCACTAGGACTTCATGTCTGCCTGGCTTTACTCACCAGGACTTCATGATTGCCTGGCTTCACTCACCAGGACTTCCCTTCTGCCTAGCTTCACTCACTAGGTCTTTCACCTGGCTTCACTCACCAGGATTTCTCTTCTGCCTAGCTTTACTCACTAGGACTTTCACCTAGCTTCACTCACTAGGTCTTTCACCTGGCTTCACTCACCAGGATTTCTCTTCTGCCTAGCTTCACTCACTAGGACTTTCACCTAGCTTCACTCACTAGGATTTTTCCTTCTGCCTGGCTTCACTCACCAGGACTTTCACCTAGCTTCACTCACTAGAATTTTCCAGCTGCTAGGCTTCACTCATCGGGACTTTCACCTAGCTTCACTCACTAGGATTTCTCATTTGCCTGACTTTACTCACCAGAACTTTCTAGTCTACCTAACTTTCCAGTTAGGACTTTCACCTGGCTTCACTCACCAAGATTTTCCAGTCAAGTATCTAGTCAATCTTGACCTACTTGACTCTCCTTCACAATCTCACCACATGAACAATTGCACCTGCAATCTCCATGTCTTGTCTTCATGTATTGTCAAATATTGAAACCCAAACATCAAGACTCGAGTTTGAACCAATTCAAGCTCAGTCAACCAGGTCAACCTTGACCTAGGGAATATTGCACCAACATTTCTCAGAGCCTCCGCGTCACTCGCATCGAATCGAGACTCCATGGTGTGTACCAGAGTTCGAGAACAGCGGCCGACGGTTGCGAGGAGCTCGCTATCTCGATAGAAAGCAAAAACAGCGAGGGAAATGCAAACGAAGGAGTGAAAAGATCATTGGGAGGACACCAGGAACAAGGAGGGGCCAAAAACTGAGAGCGAATAAGAGAACGAAGCTTACGGGATGAGGATCGTCGGAGCAGGAAAGGAGAAATGGTCGACAACGCGCAGAAGGTCGCCAGAGAACATGTGCAGAAGGTCGTCGGAGAACCGCACAGAATCACTGGAGAGCACGAGCACAGGAGCACGAAGGTGGAGAAGGCGATGATGTGGCGAGCTCATATACCCCGGGCTCGGCCGACCGGAGCCGTCCGATCTATGTCGTGAAAACCTATGTGAAGATCCGACTGTTGAATTTAAATCGTCAAACGTCACCATCAATGCCTGTCACGTCAGGCGTGCAGCGGCTGCAGGCGTGACACGTGGCATGCTACCACGGGTCGACAATTAAGGTCGGCATGGGAACCTGTTTCGCCTTAATGAAAAACGATTTGCACGCTTCTCGAGAAATCAAAGTGACGTCAGGCTAGCCGGCGTTCACCCGGGACAGACGGACGAAAAAGTCTCCCAAGTGTAGCCCTTTGATTGTCCGAATCAAAGGAGCATACTCATGGCTGAGCGACCACCTTTAAAAGGCCGATCGGCAAGGGTCAAGCCTGGCTTGACTAAGCCGTACAGAAAGGAAGACCAATCAGGACGGAACTTGAAGGCGCTGTAGTCCAGTCAGTCGGGCCACTGCCTCCTTCGACTAGACTTTAAGAGGGGCATGTGATGCGGTGATGAGAGGCCCACCTTGGGAAAGGTCTTCGCCACAATGGAGGTCCAAGTCAAGGCGGTCAACGCTCCCTATCACAGGTCGGGCGGGCGAGTGGTTCACTCGGCCAAGATGTGAAAGGCCCAATCCGACATCATCACTAGCTCGCCCATCGGTTGAGCTGAGACGGCCTAGACAGGAATAAACGCCGAAGTGTCTGCGGGAGCATGCCAAGCAGCCACCCCGCTCGGCTCTACATCAATGACTAGATCAGCAACGTAGGGTCATGGCTGAGCGGAGATACATGCAGACAACGCTGCTACAGCTGAACGACTATCCCGCTCGGTCCAGACACGTGCAACAATCACAGTGGAAGTATCGGCCGAGCGACTAACCCGCTCGACCAAGTACTAGATTCATCAACCAAACAATGAAGACTCCAACGGAACGACCGTCCCGTTCGACTGAGTAACAGACACCAAGGGATATCCTTCAACATCCTTTTGGGAGTTAGTGTCGCCGACGGGCAGCATGGTCAGACAGAAGATCATACGACGGAAACTTCCACTATCACTTCAAAGATACTGTCGGCTCGTTAAGGTATTATGTCAGGGACACTTTACTGACATAACTATTCACGGAAAGCTTGGATGACTTGCCCGTTTTAAGAAGCGTGCACACACGCTACAGGAGCCTTATATAAAGGGGGGTACAGGTATGGGCGAAGGTATGCTTTTCTCGTGATCTCTACAGTCGCGTTATAGTTTTCGTTGCTTCTTACTTCGTCGAAGATTGACTTGAACGTCAAAGAGCCATCACCAGGGATCTCTGACTCGGCACTGATGCTGTTTGTATTAGAGGTAGGAGCAAAATCCCTCGAAGGTCAACATGAGCGTCACTTCTCCAATATTCATTTTCTCGATTTCCAGAAAGGATCAGATATTAAGCGATCATGGCTCTTCCAGTTTTGTTTTGTTTGTTATGTGTTGCGTAGTTTTGTAATGTCGTCGCAATCTTTAGAGGAGTATTTATTAGAACAGAGCCACTTTGCATTGGGTAGGAATTTAATTAAGCGCATGAGGAACTTTTATTTGTTCTTAATTATGATATTATCTGATTTTTGGATATGATGCTGATAGTCGAATTGAATAGCTGAATAATAGTTTGAAAAGCTGCAGGGATTGTGCTCAGGCTGGGAAATTTACGACACTCATGAACTCTTCGTCATGCAGCAATGCCTCCATGGTTTCCGGCTTCAAGCAGATCTCCAAATCCATGCTGCCTCCGCCCTCCCTCCCCGGGTGGAACGTCACCTTCCCGTCGTGCTTGTTCGCCGCGCCGCTCCTCACTGCTACCGGCTGCCCCCACCCGAAATCGCACCCGTACACGTTGAACCTCGCGGAGCTTCCCATCTTCACGCCGTATCGGTCGTACAAGCTCAGCGGATACATGAACGGTTCCTCCGCCCACCCTTTCACTGATCGCCGCACGGCGCCGTCCGTGCGCCCCGTCACAGCCTCATGAACTAGCATGGCGCCACACCCGAGCCCGCGTTCCAGCAGCTCCCCCACCTCTGCCGTGGCCCGGACGACCCACACAACACCGCCGAAGTACTCGGTCGGCAGCGGGGGCTGGAGCCGTGCGCGGTCGTTGATGACCGCGGCGCAGCCTGTTGTTCGCTCTGCCGGCAGGCCGCGGGCGCGCGTGACGGACCGCCACACGAGGGCGGCGACAGATTGGAAGGAGGAGATGGTGACGGTGGAGTTGGATTCTTGGTTTGCTTTGGCTTTCAGGTGCGCGATGGATTCGGAAGAGAAGTGGAAGACCCGCTCGCGCAGCGGCCCTGGCGGCGCAAATCTTTCGGTCGAATTGAGGCGATAGAGCGAAAATCATGGGGGGAAAAAAAATCAATTTTTCCTCAAATCGAACAAGACGACATCGATGAAACTGATGCGGCACGTACCTTTCGATGAATTGGTTGGGGTGGGTGAAAGGAAGCTGCAGATGACGGCCACTACCACCCTCGAAGGACCAGCGATCGAGCACCGGAGGCTGAGAGATGCGGCTTCCGTCTCCGGCGCCATTTCTTGTTATTTCCGCCCACACATTAAAGAAATGCCAGTAGGCAGTGCCGTCGCCGACAGAGTGATTAAAGGAGCAAGCGAGGAAGAAGCCGTCTGCCAGCTCGGTGAGCTGCGTAGAGAGGAGCGGCAGCGAATACCCGTCATAGTTGACGGCTCCATTAAGAGGGAAGAAGGAAGGGTGGAGAAAACAGGGGACGTCAGGGGATGCCACGTCGGCGGCGGAGACGTGCGGTGCGGAGGCATGGATGAACTCGGCCCCTTGGTCGTTCCAGTCGACGTAGACTTGGATGCCTCCTCCGGAAGCGTCGCAAGTTGGCTCGGAGACGAGGCGGCCAGCGAGGGGGCGGAAATGGTGGAGGGTGAGGGAGAGGGCTGTTTTGAGACCGGCGATGAGGTCGAGAGTAACGGGGTGACAGAAGAGTAGGCCGTTCTGAATGTAATGCATGGAGAGAGTGAAGAGGTCGTAGGGAGTGAGGTAGGAGACGCGTCTTGAATCAAGAGAAGAAGGTGGTGGTTTGATGATGGAGGTGGAGATACGGTGAAGGGTAACCGACGAAGGGGAGATCATGTCGAAGCAGGGGAGCCGCTTGCAGTTGCAGAGCCTGGTCACCCTCAATCTCAACGTCAAATTCGCTCACTGAGCGAGCTAGATTGCTGCATCAGCTTCTTAACAGAGAAAAGTGCCGTCATGCTGTTTTCTGACAAACTAACGGCAGCTTCACGACCAAAAATATCTACACCAAATTATGTGACGTTTTCTCATTAAAGCTCGTCGCCGCCGTCTGGCGATGGAATCCGGAAAGAAGACCACTTTAGCGGTGCCCCACACAAGAGACAGCACACCTCTGGTCCATTCTTGATCTAATTTATAATTGAGCATTTATAGATCAAGAAACTAATTGCGGGTAATAAAAAGATAGATCAAGTAACTAATTGCGGGTAATAAAACATCTATCTTATAAGGAGCCTAAATAAATGGTCAATCGTAACTAATCGTAACTCCTTATAAGATAGATGTTTTATTACCCGCAGTTGAGATCAAATCTGTATTAATTGAATGGCTAAAAGGGAGCTTTCTGCTCCATAAAATTTGTTTGAATAGCCTAACTATGTGTAACATGTTGGTTAAATTTTGACTCCATTGGTCATGGAACAACCAATCGATTATTGGTCTATGTATTTGGAATGTGAAATGTGAAAACAATTCCAAAAACTGAAACAGTTCCAAAAATCACTGTAACTACTTTCCCTTGCTTCCAAAATTTCGATGATGGCAGAATATTGGAGCATGATATAAATTTGGTCCCTGGTTCCTACTCCTTTCGTGTCTTCTTCTTGAGACAAAGATACACCATCATTTCTTGTGGAGAAAGGGCCGGAAGCATCAAGTTTTGTTGCAGTTGTCTTCCTTGATCAAAACAATGGCTGGAGGTATATAGTTTGCAAAATATGTAATGTTTTTACATTTGGTATCAGAGCATTATTTTACTGCCTCTGCCTCGTTTCTTCATGCCTGTTGAAATTACTGCTTCTGCGATTCTTCCTTGCAAAGTCAATAAAGATGGTGCTTTGCAAAGGCACTTACCTGTTATTGAACTTTGAGTTTCTTTCCCCAGCAATCTTTTGTCCCAATTAGTAATTTCTGCATTTTGAAACGCTGCTGGCGCCGCCGAAGCCATCGCATTGCATCGCGGGGCTGTTGGCGTCGGCGAAGCCATTGCATCGCGGGGCTGCTGGCGTTGCAGCAGCTTGCATGGGCGGCGAGCAGTGTCGTCGAAGTTGGGAATAGGGCAGAAACTCATCGCATCTTTGATATATAAAAAAAAAAAAAACTTTTCATTCTGTTTAGTTTTTATTAGGCTGCGTTTCTTATTAGGCTGCATGTTAATTTTATTTTGGCCTTATTAATTATTCTCTCGATTTTACTGTTTGATATGGGCAATTAATTAATTTTAATTGTAGAATCATTGTGATATGTTAATTCATTATATAAAATGTAATAAATTTTATCCTACAGGAAAATTTAATTGTAGAATCATTGTGACATGTTAATTCATTATATAAAATGTAATAAATTTTATCCTACAGGAAAATTTATTATATTTTATGTAATTGATTTGGATAAAAATTGTGTAGGATGATATTGAAATTTTGTAGGATGATATTGAAATTTTAAGATGTAATAAATTTTATCCCACAAGAGAATTTATTATATCTCATGTGCTTGATTTGGATAAAATATCAACTATATGTTTTCTAATTTACCCATAGGGATTAGAAATAATTTGATAATTTTATCATATTATTTTATGAATCTAATTGAATTAATGCTTTGGCCCACAGGCAAGTTTTATGTCAGTAGATTCATATTTTAAACATATTTTACATTGGTAGATATGTCATGTTGTTTAATTAGCTTCAAATTTTGTTGAGTATGATTAATTTTTGTTTTGTAGTTTGTCAGTCTGCTAATTTCTCTGATATGATATGTGATGTTCCTGAGCTCCGAGGGGACAATTATAAAATTTGGAAGGAGAGAACTCTCCTTCATTTAGGGTGCAAGGACGTTGATTACGCCATAAGGAAGGATGAACCGCCTCCTGAAAATATTGTTCTTTATGAAAAATGGGAGCGATCTAATCGCCTCTCAATAATGTTCATAAAGACCAAGATCTCAGATGGCATTAGGGGTTCCCTTGAGCATTATGACAATGTCCGTGACTTACTGAAGGCAATCGATGATCAATTTGTGTCTTCGGACAAGGCTTTAGCTAGCACCCTAATTCACCAATTCTCATCCATGAAGCTAAGTGGGATACACGGTGTACGTGACCACATTATGAGGATGAGGGACATTGCGGCTCAATTGAAGAGACTTGAGGTTGAGATGTCTGACTCTTTCCTAGTGCATTACATTCTCAACACTTTACCATCGCAATATACCCCATTTAAAATCTCTTATAATACACATAAAGAGAAATGGTCAATTAATGAACTTATGACCATGTGTGTTCAAGAGGAGGGTAGACTTGCTATGGAAGAGGGTGAGAAGGTAAATTTGACTACACCTGGAAAGAAGAAGATATTTCAAGCCAAGGACAAGGGCAAGATTCTTGCCAAAAGGGACATTCAGAAAAGTTCCAAATGTTTCTTCTGTAAGAAGAAAGGGCATTTAAGGAAAGATTGCACCAAGTTCAAACAGTGGCTTGACAAGAAAGGTACTCAACTCTCTTTTGTTTGTTATGAATCTAACATGATTGATGTTACTCATGACACATGGTGGATTGACTCTGGTTCTTCAATTCATGTTACCAACTCCTTGCAGGGCTTACAAGACCTACGGAAATCAGTGGGAAGTGAGTGTTACATTTATTCTGGAAATAAAATGTCCTCACATGTGGAAGCCATTGGCATTTGCAAGCTTGTTTTAGATAGTGGTTTTATTTTAAGTTTGGAAAAGACATTTTATATTCCTGGTTTTGCAAGGAATCTAATTTCAATTTCAAGACTTGTATCTGTTGGATATTCCTTTAATTTTTCAAATTCATCTTTCAGTATTACTTATGAATCTGAAATTATTGGATGTGGTACATTGTCTGATGGTCTTTTTCGTCTTAATTTAGAAAATGATAATCACTATTCTTCTATGCATGTTGGTGTTAAACGATGTGTCATTAATGAGAATTCCTCTAATTTGTGGCACAGGAGATTAGGTCATATCTCCATTGAAAGAATTAAGAGGTTGGTACATGATGGAGTACTTAGTGCTCTTGATTGGACCGATTTTAGTACTTGTATATGTTAGGACCAAAAGTAGCTAGAGGGGGGGTGAATAGCTCTTCGCTTGCCCGTTGCTCGGCGTTGCTTGTTTCTTCGAAGATGTGCAACGGAAAATACAGAAACAACTCACACAACGCTAACACGGTTGGTTTACTTGGTATCCACCTCACAAGAGGTGACTAGTCCAAGGATCCACACCACGCACGTACCCTCCACTATGAAAACACTCCTTTTCGGTAACTACCGAGGGCGGAGAAGCCCTACAAGACTCAGTACAAGAAAAGAGGGAAAGGATACAAGAAATACAAGCTTACAAGCTTACAATGAGTACAAACCCTAACCCTAGCTTCTCTTCTTGACTTTGATCCGCCTCTTGACTTGGAAACCTTCCAAGATCCTTCAAGAACTGGCGATCTGAGCTTTGAGAGTGTTGTGGAGAAGCTGGCAAGAGCTCTGGAGTGAATCGGTGAAGAGGTGTCGCAGCCATCGCACGCCTGCAGCTATAAACGACGCCAACGGTCGGATCCTGATCGATTCGAATGTTCCCAATCGATCGGGGAGACTTTGGATCGATCCATGGATCGATCCAGAGCGCCTCTGTGCTCTGGGAAAAACGCCTGGATCGATCCACGGATCGATCCAGCGCTTATCGCGCGAAGCAGCCGCGTCCCAATCGATCCACTGATCGATTGGGACATCTGGATCGATCCACGGATCGATCCAGAGGCTTTCTGTTCGCTGGGAGAAGCCTGGATCGATCCACTGATCGATCCAGCTCCTGGATCGATCCCCTGATCGATCCAGCACTTGGTTTTTGCCCAAAACCAAGTCCCAAACCTCCCAAACCAACATCCGGTCAACCTTGACCTGTTGGTATGTCATGCCTAGCATCTAGTCACTCCCTTGACCTGCTAGGACTTCCTCACCAAGTGTCCGGTCAATCCCTTTGACTCACTTAGACTTTTCTCTGTGCCAAGTATCCGGTCAATCCCTTTAACCTACTTGGACTTTTCTTCCATGCCAAGTATCCAGTCAATCCTTTGACCTACTTGGACTTCGCAGTACCAGATGTCCGATCATCCTTGATCCATCTGGATTTCCCTTGCCTGGCTTCACTCACCAGGACTTTCACCTAGCTTCACTCACTAGGGTTTTCCATCTGCCTAGCTTCACTCACTAGGACTTCCTCCTGCCTGGCTTCACTCACCAGGACTTTCATACTGCCTAGCTTCACTCACTAGGACTTTCACCTAGCTTCACTCACTAGGGTTTTCCATCTGCCTAGCTTCACTCACTAGGACTTCCTCCTGCCTGGCTTCACTCACCAGGACTTTCATACTGCCTAGCTTCACTCACTAGGACTTTCACCTGGCTTCACTCACCAGGATTTTCCTTCTGCCTGGCTTCACTCACCAGGACTTTCATTCTGCCTAGCTTCACTCACTAGGACTTCCTTCTGCCTAACATCCCAGTTAGGACTTCCCAGTCAAGTATCCGGTCATCCTTGACCTACTCGACTCTTCTTCAATCAACCTTGCATTGTCAAACATCGAAACCCAAACCAAGACTCAAGCTTGGTCAACCAGGTCAACCTTGACCTGGGGGATGTTGCACCAACAATCTCCCCCTTTTTGATGTTTGACAATACCAACACTATCACTTACAATACCACATGTAAGTTAGGCTAATCCCATAGCCTGAACCTTCTTCATGCCACTAGGTAATGAATACATAAGTTAAGCCTTTCATTTTCCCCCTAAGAGGGCAAACTCCCTCTAGGTAATGAAAGCCTAACTTACTCCCTTTCATTCTCCCCCTATTGGCACACATCAAACCATCTTTGAGCACACATCAACCCGTGCCTCAATTTTTGGCACTCTTCAACAAATGCCCCATTGTTGAAAACTCTCCCCCTGAAGAGTTGCTCATCGTTGTACACAACTTCACTCGTTGTGACCAACACGATAATGAAGATCCCATACCCTTCATTAACCTTAACCCTACATTCTTCCCCAATGTAGGCAAATGCCCATCCTTGAGCATTATCCACTTGAAGCCACTTGAACAATGAGGATGTCCACTCCCCATTAAAGTTCAAACGCTCAACCTTGAGCATGTTCTTAACGGAAGGTTGACCACCTTCCAAGGTTCATGAAAAATAATTTTCATGTCTTTAAAGAGTCCCTCCCCCTAAAGACATGGTGGTAACTTCTGTCATTGCACCAACAATGACTTGGAATCCCTAAAACTTTAGGAAACCCAAATTTTAGAAGTTTGGAGGTTCAAATATTCAAAATTTGAAGCAAACCTCAACCTCAACTTCAACGAAGTCTTCCTTAACCATTCCATCCTTGTTTTCAACACGAAAACACCCGGTTTGTGTATACAAATGTATTTTTAAGGGTTTGGAATGGTTACACGGACTAACCATGGTTCAAAGATGCTGAAATCAGGCCTTCCTAGCCAAAATCAGCAACTTGGATCGATTGGAGTTGGGTTCCAATCGATTGAACCTTTCTGAATCGATCCACTGATCGATTCAGACTCCCTGGATCGATCGGCTGATCGATCCAGCGAGCTTCTGCTCGCAGGAATTGCCGTTTGAATCGATCCATGGATCGATTCAGGAACTCCAATCGATCCATGGATCGATCGGAGCTCTGATAGTTGCTGAAATTCCATTTCAGTCAACTTCAGAAACCCCTAGAAAATTCTACAAAAATCCAAAAATTATGAAATTTCGTGTAGACATTATTTAGGGCATTTACTATCACGGAAAAATAGTTTTCTATGAAAATACTTCATATTTTCAAAGATTGACACAAACTTGAAAACTTGCAAAAACTTTAGTGTTTTCTTCAAGTTTGTGTCTAACTATTCAATGGTGATTACTATCAAAAGATAGCCTTCACCAAGGTTTTCCAAAATCATTTTGAAAACATTTTTAAAACCAATATCCCATCATGTTCCTTGGGCATAATGCACATGACTTGTACATTAGCTTTCCCAATGATGGGAAAACACATAACTATGTGTTTTGATGAACCTAAAACTCAAAAGAATGCAATAAATCAACATCTTGAGTTTTGTTCATCTTCCTACCATCTCACTTGTATCTAATGTACACTAAAACACGTACAAGTCACCTTATAGTCTTTGTGAGATATAGATTTTGGTTTTTGCCCTAATCTAGGGATCATGCATATCTATCTAGGCATTTTAGAAATATTAGACATCCACCTAGAATGTCACATGTTAATAAGGGTTGTTAAATGTCATTTGTCCTTAATTACAAGAGAATTAAACTAATGCATGATAATGTTATGGCATACATCAAAATAAAATAACTTTCAAAAGAAAGATTCCTATAACTACATGATGTATGAATGTCATGACATGGTATTTTTTGGATTTTTCATAATAAAACATGAATGCAAAAATAGACATGATGTCATGGCATATGATGGGCAAACAATCATGGCAAGGTTTAGCATAAATAAAATATACCTAGATTAACTATCTAAGTATCCTTAAAATCTTAGCTAAACTTACGACTTAAACCTAGATTGCCCTAAAGTGCTTCAAGAAAATGCCAAAACCTAAATTGGCATTTCTAATTTCCTTGATTAATGTATGCCAATTGAAAATAAATATGTCCTCAATTGTTGGCATATTTCATTTTTCCACAAGAGTAGCACTTTTAAAATAAGGCTTAGTTTGCCTTTAATTTCCTAAGAACATACCAAAATCCCAACTTGGTAGTTCTTATGTTTTCTCAAATTTGTGCCACTTTAAAATAAAATCAATACTTCTCCAACTTGGCACATTTTACTCTTTCAAGGAGTAAATAATAATTCCATTTCATTTTCAAAGGTTAACAAAAACCTTGAAAGTGCTCCTTGAGTGTCAATTTCCTCAAAGTTGGGTTAACTACCCTTCTAATCGGAGTTGACACTCTCTAACCCATCTATGGGGTAGAGAAGATGCTCCTAGGAACCCAACACCTATTGGTGCTCCTTGGATGCTCTAGGTACTCACTAGGGATAACTTCCCTAGATACCTTCCTAGTGACCTTGTTGGGCTTCTTAGAAGCCTTGGTCACATTTTCTAGGTCAACTCTAGGGATAGCCTCCCTTGTAACCTTGTTCGTGACTTTCTTAGACTTCTTAGAAGTCTTAGTCACTTTGGTTGCAAAGATACTTCTAGGGATATCTTCCCTTGTATCCTTGACTTGACCTCTAGACTTAGGATTCGTTCCATAACTATATGGAACCCTATGATAACTAGGCACATCCTTTTTGGCTTTGGGTTTGTATCCCAAACCTCTATGGCCATTTGATGGCTTTTGTACCCCTAGACCTAGGCTATGCTCATTTTGCCCTAATAGGATATTTTTCATCCTTCTTAGGGTCTTTTCCATTTTATCAAGTCTTGACCTCAAGACTTGATTTTCCATCACTAAGTCCTTAGTTTTTGGTTTTCCATTAAGTCCATGAGCATTTTTGTTTCTAGGCTTGTAGCTACAATCCTTAGAGTTCTTGCCTAGACTTTTACCTACATTCCTAGCCTTAGGTGTAGTAGTTTTGGCATGTAGGGCCACATGCTTTTCCTTAAAGCCCTCATGCTTCCTATTCTTATGGTAAATCGCATTAAAATGATAAAAATTTGAACTATTATGCTTTTTACCATAATGTAAAGGAGTAGGCTCAATAAATGTTACCTTCTTCTTTACCTTGGAGGCTCCCCCTTGACTAGTGCCTCCTCCATGAGCCTTGACCACCTTCTTCCTCTTAGAGCATTGACTTCGGTAATGCCCTTTTTGTTGACACAAGAAGCACACAAGGTGCTCCTTGCTCTTCTTTGTCCCGGGGGTGGTCTCCTTGGGCTTCTCCTTGCTCTTTTGTGCCACTTGGCCCTTCTTCTTGGCCAAATTGGGACACTTGCTCTTGTAGTGCCCACTTTCCCTACACTCAAAACATATTATATGATTTTTATTTTTAATTAAAACATTTATACCTTCTTGTGTAGGGATGGCACTTGCTCCTCCATTTGATATTTCTTGAATTTCGGAGGTGGCACCAACTTCTTCTTCTTCACTTGACCCGGATGTAGAAGCTTCTCCTTCTTCTTGATCCGGCGTCACCAAGAATTGCTCCCCCTCAATCCTAGAGGTGGAGGCTTCATCATCTTGAACATGAAACAAGGAGTATGCTCCCTCCTTGTTCCCTTCGGTGCATTCCCTTGAGGATGAGGCTTCTTGGATTTCCTCTTCTTCGGAGGTTGAGCATCTCTCAACCTCGGAGTCCTCCTCTTGGTCTTGCTCCAAAGAGTTACCCTCTCTAGATTCTTCATGATCTTGTACAGTGGAGGGGATCTCTTCATGAAGCTTAGCCAATTTGCTCCAAAGTTCCTTTGCATCTTCAAATTCTCCAATTTTGCAAAGAATGGTGCTTGGCAATAAATTGACCAAAAGCTTGGTCACTTTGTCATTTGCCTCGCACCTTTGGACTTGCTCCGGGCTCCATTTGCTTTTCTTTAGAACTTTGCCCTTTGAATTTCTTGGAGCCTTGAAGCCTTCCATTAGAGAAAACCATTGCTCTATCTCCATCATAAGAAAATTTTCGATTCTTGATTTCCAAGAATCGAAACTCGTAGAAGTGTATGGTGGAGCCACCCTTGTGTCAAATCCAAGCCCATCTTGGAATTGCATCTTGAAGTTGAGCTTGATAAAGTCTTGAACTTGAAGAAATTGCTCCAACTTCTTCACCCTCTAGCTTTTCTTGTTATACTTGACCCTTCCGGCGATGATTCCGGTGAAGAGCGGCCTTGCTCTGATACCACTTGTTATGACCAAAAGTAGCTAGAGGGGGGGTGAATAGCTCTTCGCTTGCCCGTTGCTCGGCGTTGCTTGTTTCTTCGAAGATGTGCAGCGGAAAATACAGAAACAACTCACACAACGCTAACACGGTTGGTTTACTTGGTATCCACCTCACAAGAGGTGACTAGTCCAAGGATCCACACCACGCACGCACCCTCCACTATGAAAACACTCCTTTTCGGTAACTACCGAGGGCGGAGAAGCCCTACAAGACTCAGTACAAGAAAAGAGGGAAAGGATACAAGAAATACAAGCTTACAAGCTTACAATGAGTACAAACCCTAACCCTAGCTTCTCTTCTTGACTTTGATCCGCCTCTTGACTTGGAAACCTTCCAAGATCCTTCAAGAACTGGCGATCTGAGCTTTGAGAGTGCTGTGGAGAAGCTGGCAAGAGCTCTGGAGTGAATCGGTGAAGAGGTGTCGCAGCCATCGCACGCCTGCAGCTATAAACGACGCCAACGGTCGGATCCCGATCGATTCGAATGTTCCCAATCGATCGGGGAGACTTTGGATCGATCCATGGATCGATCCAGAGTGCCTCTGTGCTCTGGGAAAAATGCCTGGATCGATCCACGGATCGATCCAGCGCTTATAGCGCGAAGCAGCCGCGTCCCAATCGATCCACTGATCGATTGGGACATCTGGATCGATCCACGGATCGATCCAGAGGCTTTCTGTTCGCTGGGAGAAGCCTGGATCGATCCACTGATCGATCCAGCTCCTGGATCGATCCCCTGATCGATCCAGCACTTGGTTTTTGCCCAAAACCAAGTCTCAAACCTCCCAAACCAACATCCGGTCAACCTTGACCTGTTGGTATGTCATGCCTAGTATCTAGTCACTCCCTTGACCTGCTAGGACTTCCTCACCAAGTGTCCGGTCAATCCCTTTGACTCACTTGGACTTTTCTCTGTGCCAAGTATCCGGTCAATCCCTTTGACCTACTTGGACTTTTCTTCCATGCCAAGTATCCAGTCAATCCTTTGACCTACTTGGACTTCGCAGTACCAGATGTCCGATCATCCTTGATCCATCTGGATTTCCCTTGCCTGGCTTCACTCACCAGGACTTTCACCTAGCTTCACTCACTAGGGTTTTCCATCTGCCTAGCTTCACTCACTAGGACTTCCTCCTGCCTGGCTTCACTCACCAGGACTTTCATACTGCCTAGCTTCACTCACTAGGACTTTCACCTGGCTTCACTCACCAGGATTTTCCTTCTGCCTAGCTTCACTCACTAGGACTTCCTCCTGCCTGGCTTCACTCACCAGGACTTTCATACTGCCTAGCTTCACTCACTAGGACTTTCACCTGGTTTCACTCACCAGGATTTTCCTTCTGCCTGGCTTCACTCACCAGGACTTTCATTCTGCCTAGCTTCACTCACTAGGACTTCCTTCTGCCTAACATCCCAGTTAGGACTTCCCAGTCAAGTATCCGGTCATCCTTGACCTACTCGACTCTTCTTCAATCAACCTTGCATTGTCAAACATCGAAACCCAAACCAAGACTCAAGCTTGGTCAACCAGGTCAACCTTGACCTGGGGGATGTTGCACCAACAGTATAGACTGCATTAAAGGTAAGCAGACCAACAAGTCAAAGAAAGGTGCCAAGAGGAGTTCTAAATTGTTAGAAATAATTCATACAGACATTTGTAGTCTTGATTTAAAATCATATCGTGACAAGTACTTCATCTCCTTTATTGATGACTTTTCTCGTTACATGTATCTCTACTTATTAGACAGCAAAAGTGAAGCACTTGATGCTTTCAAAAATTTTAAAGCTGAAGTAGAGAAACAATGTGACAAACAAATTAAGATCGTAAGATCTGATAGAGGAGGAGAGTACTATGGTAGATACACTGAGAGTGGACAAGCAACCGGTCCATTTGCAAAGTTTCTTCAAGATTGTGGGATTGTTGCCCAATACACCTTACCTGGTTCTCCAGATCAAAATGGTGTAGCTGAGAGAAGAAACCGAACTTTAATGGACATGGTTAGGAGTATGCTTGCTAGCTCCAAACTTCCTAGGTCCTTATGGACTGAAGCCCTAAAGACGGAGACGTACATATTAAACCGAGTTCCAACCAAAGCTGTCCAAAAGACACCTTTTGAATTGCTTAAAGGTTGGAAACCGAGTTTACGACATCTACGCGTTTGGGGTTGTCCAGCCGAGGTGAGGATTTATAATCCACATGAAAGGAAGTTAGACCCGAGGACCTTAAGTGCATATTTTGTTGGTTATGCCGAAAGATCTAAGGGATATAGATTTTATTGTCCTTCTCACAGCACTAGGTTTGTGGAATCAAGAAATGCCAAATTTCTTGATAATGATTTAATTAGTGGGAGTGATCGTTTTCAAGACCTTGGTCTTGGGAAAGATCATCAAGATACTCAATACTCCACTTCAACTAGTAGACCAATTGTTATAGTTCATAATGCGCCTTGTGTTCATGCGCATATTGAGCAACAGGTCCAAGAGGTTCCACAAACTGCTGATCCAAATTCAGTAGATCCTGAGGTTCAACAAATACCTGAAATTGTTGAACAATTTGTTGAGCAACATGATCCTGCTACACAGGAGAGTGTTGATACAACATTGAGGACTACTAATCCAAATTCAGTAGACTCTGAGGTTCAATAAATACCTAAAATTGTTGAACAATCTGTTGAGCAACATGATCCTGCTACACAGGAGAATGTTGATGTAACATTGAGGAGATCTACTAGGACTAAGAGATCAGCAATTTCTGATGATTATGTTGTGTATCTACAAGAATGTGACTACAATGTTGGAGCCGAAAATGATCCTGAAACGTTTTCACAAGCCATGAGTTCTAATGTCTCTGACTTATGGTACAAAGCCATGAAAGAAGAAATGAATTCTATGGCGTCTAACAAAGTCTGGGATCTTGTCAAGTTGCCTAATGATGCAAAAATCATTGGTTGTAAATGGGTCTTTAAAACTAAGAAAGACTCAAAAGGCAACATTGAGAGACATAAGGCTAGACTTGTTGCCAAAGGATTTATTCAGAGGAAAGGGATAGACTACACGGATACATTTTCTCCTATATCTAAGAAAGACTCATTTCGTGTGATCATGGCATTAGTAGCTCATTTTGATTTAGAGCTGCATCAGATGGATGTGAAAACAACATTTCTCAATGGTGATATAGAGGAAGAAGTTTATATGAAACAACCAGAAGGATTTTCCTCTAGTAGTGGTGAGAATTTAGTCTGCAAGTTAAATAAGTCCATATATGGATTAAAACAAGTCTCTCGTCAATGGTATTTAAAATTTCATGATGTTATTACTTCATTTGGTTTTGAAGAAAATATCATGGATGTTTGTATATACCAGAAGGTTAGTGGGAGCAAAATTTGCTTTCTTGTGCTATATGTGGATGATATTTTGCTAGCGACTAATGATAAGGGTTTGCTATATGAGGTAAAACAATTTCTTTCTAAGAGCTTTGATATGAAGGATATGGGTAACGCATCCTATGTCATTGGCATAAAGATTCATAGAGATAGATCTAGAGGCATTTTGGGTTTGTCTCAAGAGACCTATATCAACAAAGTTCTAGAGAGGTTTCGAATGAAGGACTGTTCACCAAGTGTAGCACCCATTGTGAAAGGTGATAGATTCAATTTGAATCAGTGCCCTAAAAATAAGCTCGAATAGGAACAAATGAAAACCATTCCATATGCTTCAACTGTTGGAAGTCTTATGTATGCTCAGGTCTGTACTAGACCTGACATTGCATTTGTTGTTGGAATGCTTGGGAGATATCAGAGTAATCCAGGTGTTGACCATTGGCGGGCTGCAAAGAAGGTTATGAGATACCTTCAAGGAACCAAGGATTACATGCTCATGTATAGACGGACTGAGAAATTGGAAGTCATTGGATACAGTGACGCAGACTTTGCTGGCTGTATTGATTCACATAAATCAACATCTGGTTATGTGTTTATGTTAGCCGATGGGGCTGTGTCATGGAAAAGTGCCAAGCAGACCTTGATTGCTACTTCCACTATGGAGGCTGAGTTCGTCTCTTGTTTTGAAGCAACCTCGCATGGTGTATGGTTGAAGAGTTTCATATCTGGGCTTAGAGTTGTGGACTCTATTTCAAAGCCTCTGACATTATATTGTGATAATTCAGCTGCTGTATTTATGGCTAAGAACCATCGAAGTGGTAGTCGTAGTAAACATATCGACATTAAGTACTTAGCCATAAGAGAGCGTGTTAAAGAAAAGAAAGTGGTTATTGAACACATAAGCACTGAATTGATGATCGCGGATCCTCTGACAAAGGGCATGCCACCAAAGGGTTTCAGGGATCATGTAGCGCGTATGGGACTTAGTTCCATAATGTAATGTTTTTGTTTCTTTAATGAAACTCTTATTTAGTTTGGATATTTTTCTCTTGAGTTGTATACATATTTATTGTTTGAAAAATATCATTATGTTTGGACCACAATAAACATTGGGTTTATTTTAATTTGGTTTGGGTTGATATTGAGAAGTGTAACATATTGTGATACATGGATGATAATACTCATATTTAGAGGAACTGTCGTCATAATCCATATGTTAATGTTGTTATACAGTGGATATACATAGACCAAGTGGGAGAATGTTGGTTAAATTTTGACTCCATTGACCATGGAACAACCAATCGATTATTGGTCTATGTATTTGGAATGTGAAATGTGAAAACAGTTCCAAAAACTGAAACAGTTCCAAAAACCACTATAACTACTTTCCCTTGCTTCCAAAATTTCGATGATGGCAGAATATTGGAGCATGATATAAATTTGGTCCCTAGTTCCTACTCCTTTCGTGTCTTCTTCTTGAGACAAAGATACACCATTATTTCTTGTGGAGAAAGGGCCGGAAGCATCAAGTTTTGTTGCAGTTGTCTTCCTTGATCAAAACGATGGCGGGAGATATATAGTTTGCAAAATATGTAATGTTTTTACATAACACACTTAATAAAGTAGTCATGTACAACTAGGGATAACAATTGATTGGGTTTAAATTTGATCTGTATTAAATCCGTTTCATTTGGTGTAGATTTAAATCTGGTCAAATAGATTACAGGATGAGTCTAAATACGTTGATGGGATTTAAAAATAGATTCTGGTTATGGGTTTAAAAGAATAATATTTATATTATATAATATAAAATATATAATAATAATAATAATAATCTATTATTGAATTGTATTTTTATTTTTTTAAGTTTAGTGGATGAATTTAAATTCGGATCATTTTTTTAAGTAGGATAAATTTCGAAATTAGCCAAATTCGGCCCAAACTCATGTCGTTGCTATCCCTGCATCGCACTGAACAAATCGCTTGGCGGCTAACTTAGCTTAGGATTAAAAACAATAATTAGGTGAAATAATTAAAGCCTTTGATTAATTTTATTAGGAAAACAAACGGTGGTGGGACTAGCCGACTAGGCAAAATTCGTGTTGTAATGGACCAGATATGAAGTATTAGGTGGGAAAATTAATTAATTAATTGGTCCAGACAGAAATTTAAATTTTGATGGATCTGTCCAACCCATTTTAATAATATTTAAATATTAATAATTAGAATAACATGATATATTTTTGATTTATCTAGATGATCGATAGAATATTTTTATAAGATCAAGTCGGTCATCTGAAGTTCGACGCTATCTGACTTTATTAATTATTTTTTTAGAAAGTAGAAACTGGTTGAAGACAGATTACAAGAGGATAAATACTCTGGTCCATAAAAATTTAAAAATAAATCAGAGGATGAACCATTTATAATTACGGTCGGATTATGATTGAGATCTGATCGTAATTGGTTACATTCTCTCCCTAGGTTTATCGTCCTCCCATGTTATAGTTTAAGTCGGGACGGATGGGCAAAGACCGCTCAGAGGCAGCTGACAGTGGGTCAGTGGTCAAGCAACCTGGCACAGAGCGAGGGGGCGGACTCTGACCACCCATCCTAATCCAAACTATAACCTAGGGGACGGTGAACCTAAGGAGAAATCGTAAACAATTGTGACCAAATCGCGGCCATGATTTTACCATAATTACAAATGATTCATTCCCTGGTCCATTTTTTTTTTGTGAACCAGGAGATCTGGGCTAGGATTACGAGGGGTGTATAGGGTGAATGTAATTATTTTTTACTATAATAAAAAGTAGAAATTGATAATTTAACGGTTAGTTATAAGTTGATCCTATGATTTATCTCCCTTTATATACTTTTGGGGACTGACTGTGAAGGGCATTGGGGCGAGCATAATCTCTCCTTTTGCCACAATAAAAAGTAGAAATTGACATCTGTGCCTTCGGAGCTATAGTGCAACCCTAGGCACCCGCTGTTCGATTCTCAGTTATAACGCACATTTGTAGCGCGAAACCACGTGATACTGCACTTTTAGACTGCCTACCACGAGCGCTTCCCGATTTATTCTGGTGACTTGTGGAAAATAGGTCGGGTCAGTCATTCCAAATTCGGTGTTACCTGATTCATCATTTTTGTCTTCGGGGCTATAGTGCAACAAAAGGACGTCAAGTTATCACACGGGTATCTGTAGTTCGATCTCAAGTTACAACGCATTTGCAAGGATTTTCCTTCAAATGGGCTGCACAATCACAAGATGCCGGTCTTCTGAAATTACCGGCCGTGAGCACTTTCCGATTTATCCTGACTGTCGGTTGAAAACTTTTATAAGATCAGACCGATCACCTTAAGCCTGGTATGCAAAATCACAATCCAAATTATAGGATCACAACGATCCTATGATCGATGCAATAAATCAATCTGGGATAGAATTAGATCGGATTTCGCAATGGAATCGAAACTGAATCAGTGAAATTGTACAGAATCGGTGAAATCGATACGATCTTTAAGTTACAAACGATCTCACCGGTAGCTAGCAACGACGGGTGAGGAGAGCAGCGGCAGTATGATCTCATTAGCGGTTGGCAGCAACGGATGAGGGGAGCACCGATGACGATCATGCGGGTGAGAGGAGCAGTGCCGGTACAATCTCATCGGCCGATCGACAGTTGGCAGCACGCAAGTGAGGGGGCAGTGCCGATAGAATCTCACAGGAGGCGGGTAGCGGTGGGGGTGAGGAGTGCAACGACACATACTGTGCGGGTGAGGGGAGTCATATGCAAGTGCAACACATAAGGTGGGAGTCTGGTGAGCAACCGGTACAGTGAACTTTATGAAGTTAGTTTTTAATTGACGTATTGTTTAATTGATTCAATTAATTCTTAATTTAAATTTTTTTTAAAATCCTAAAAAAATTTATCTCATTAAGATATATATATTTATTTTAAATTTAAAAAATTACAAATAAATTATATTTATTTATTATACATATTTTTAATTATTAATACCATTAATATTAATATTATTAATTTAATTTAATTTATTATAAAGTGAATTTTAAATAAATATCAAATTGATTTAGTATTTATGGATGAATTTGATTATCCTATCCAATACTAAATTAAATTTTATAGATTTTTGTTAGGATATTTTAAGATTTGATCTGACCAATTCGATTTTGACTCTAAATTGATTATGTGAGTATGATCCTACCAACTATGGCCCCAGATTTAGTATTACATGGTTTAACATTTTTAAAAAATTGGTATTCAAAGTTTGATCCCTAATTACGATCAATTTTTAAAGATGTTTCTTCTAAATTGGACGCGTAATTATGAAAAATTAAACTTCTAGAATATATATATATATATATATATATATATATATATATATATATATATATATATATATATATATATATATATATATATATATATATATATATAGTAGAAACTGGTTATGGCTCTGTTCGATGCAAAACAATCAATTTAGCGTATATAAAAAATAAATTAACAACAATCATCTCTTCAAAATAATGAAAAAAAAAAAGAATCTACTACACTTAGTGTGACAACAGCCCGCCACTTTGGTGGGCTAGTAAATTGGTGTTGGTGTTGCACGAGCCCAAGCCCAACAAAAGGGCCGGGTAGGAAATTGATAAGATACCAACTAAACTCCTTTGTTCAATAATAACTGTGAGGTGATTTATCCTTTTTCGACTGTAGAGCGAAGTGCCACTTTACCACCTTTTACTATCAAATAATAATTGTGAGACTAAAACAACAACGTGAGCCAGCATCATCCATGAAGAACAGAGCTGTGGGGTCTCTCGGGCCTCGTCTTGTTGATCCAAAGCATTTTAATTACTTATTTGAACTTCAGGCATTTTATTCAAGGATGCGAGTTTGGCACCTGGCGGTTGACAGTTGGCGGAGGAATATCAATTCCCACGCCGTCCTTTAGTTTTCAAATCCATCCTCACAGGTAAACAGGACAGTAGTGGCAGGCAAGCTTCCACATTTTCGATTCTTCTCGTTTTATAATGAACGCGCAAGAAGCACAGATCGCATTTATAATATATATTATTTCCTAAAGCTGCGACCCATGCATCTTATCCACGACACATTGAGGTTCCAGTGTCTCCAAATCCTCCATTCACTCGCCAAGCTTTACCAATGACAACAAAGGAATCATTAATTCTTGACAATTAATCTGTACGCATACTTTAATATCTCGTGAAATTAAAGCTATCAGTCATCCATCTTACTCGCATCAAGCCCTATCTCACAGCCATGAAATAGTAGATCTAAGTCACATTACAGGTCACTTCTTCCGTTTCTGAACTATTCCGAAGTACACTGGCACTGCTTATTTCCCAACAAAAAGGTTGGTTAAGAAACTCAGTAAGAGATTGAAAGCCTGCCTGCTGCTGTGACTGATGACGAGAACAACAAGTGCAGTATAACTTACCCCTCCTGGATAGGATAAGCTGAGTGGGTGTGAAACATATCGCATCACCTGGAATCAAAAGGGTGGTCCTGTGGGAACAGCAAGTATCTTCAATGATCAAGGGTTCTCAATCCCATCCCATTTACCACCCTCGAAGACTGCAAATAATTGGCCAACTTTAATAAGGACATGAATCGATCCTTATCGGGACATAGAAATATAGAATGGTACCCACACTGACAATTGTATCATCCTCCAATCATAATCCCGCTCAGACTCAGTCACGGAGGGCATCTAGCTGCCCACGTCGGCCTTCCATACGGACCTCAAGATCTCTAACTCCTATTTAGATGAAAATCAAAATTGGAAAAAAATCCCTTTTTTTAATGTTTATTTCATAAAAAGTAGCAGACTATTCACCCTTTTCATCAGTTGTCTATTTCAAAATAATAAAGGACGAAACTAAATTTTGTTTATGCAAATATTTTTCTATCCGAATCGAACTCTCCTCCTCCCTTACTTTTTTTTTTTCTCACGCGGCGTAAGGCGGCCTCTCACGACCTTGCGCCGCCGCCTGACGACCAAGTGTGGGCGGTCACCCTACGTGACCGCCTCGCGTGGTCCTGCGCTGTTGCTTCGTAGATCCTTGCGTCCGTGGGAGCGCGACACGTTCCAATGCCATGGTGGAACCAGGAGTGGTGCGCCAAGACGATCACGACGCTATCAGTCAATTCAGTTTTTCCAACTGTACAAGTTACTGGTGGCATAAGTAAGCGTAATATCACTCAGACGGAGATTGCGATTGTATTTCTGATGCCTGATTTGGACATAAAATGGTGCGTCTTTCACTCTGAATTCTGAAATGCTCCTACTTCCCATTCCTTGCCAGTGTCTGTCTCATTGATTAATTGTTCAATTCACAAAGATTCCTTAGATTAGGCAGAAAAGATGCTTATAGGTGCCCAAAGTAATCTTTTAGTGTTTTCAATGACACAAATTTTGTGGAACAAGGAGATTACGCTCTTGTAGTTTTGCTTCTTATTTTTCTGACGTTTAGCATTTAAGATGCTAATTAAGTTTGATGGAAATCATGTTGGAGTGTAATTAGCATTTGAGATGTTGATTAAGGCGTGAAGTTGAACTTGTGACTCATGTTTTCACTCGTGGATGCGGGGCCATGGCGGTGATGGATTTAACTTTTCATATGCCGACCATGACATTTCAGCATCATAAGTGTCATAGTTAATGATGATTCGACGTCTATATAAGTAGGTAGTAAAGCAAGGGTGCTTGCAAAACGTTGCTCTGTTCTCATCCCCTGAAACAAAAACCTGCTCTGTTTACTCTAAGCCATGGTGGTATTGACAAAGCCATCCCTGGAGCAAGTCTCTCTCCCAACGCCGCACAAACCAAGGAGCTGCTTCTCCGGCATTCCGGTCATCGACATGCTGGAGCCGGGCGCGGAGTCCCTCCTCGTGAAGGCCTGCGAGGAGTTTGGGCTCTTCAAGGTCACCAATCATGGAGTCCCCATGGAGCTCGTTGCCAGGCTAGAAGATGAAGCTGTCAAATTCTTCAGCTTGCCTCAGATGGAGAAGGAGCGTTCCGGCCCCGCAAATCCTTTTGGTTATGGAAACAGGAAAATTGGCGGCAATGGTGATGTGGGTTGGCTGGAGTATCTCCTTTTGGAGGTCACCTCCAAATCCATTTCGCATGCTTCCCTTGCCTTCCTCAAAGAAACTTGCGCGAGATCTTTTTGGTATATTATCAGATTCTTTTCTTTTATAGTTTGCGATCTGTACGGAAAATGAAATCCGATATGTTATTGGTTATTATGCAGCTCTGTTTTGAATGAGTACATACAGGCAATGAGGAGGCTGGCAAGTGAGGTTTTGGAGTTGATGGCTCAAGGCTTGATGATTGAGCCAAGGAACATCTTCAGCAAGGTGGTCATGGACGAGGAGAGTGATTCAGTGCTGAGGCTGAACCATTACCCTCCATGCCCACTGCTGCTGCAAGGGCTCAACGGCACCATGACAGGGTTCGGAGAGCACACTGACCCACAGCTCATCTCAGTGCTGAGGTCAAACAACACCTCGGGGCTGGAAATCTCCTTGAGAGATGGCACCTGGGTCTCCGTCCTCCCTGATACAGAATCCTTCTTCATCAATGTCGGTGATTCCTTGCAGGTAATATCTACATGTCAGTTATAGTCACAAACTGTGCAATATGAGACAGGAAGTAAGGTTTCGCATGGATTTCCTCAAGCTGGCCTTTGAGATTGTATTGCATTCATTGGATGCCAGATGGATCAAAATAATTCTGCCATGCAGGTTCTGACAAATGGGAGATTCAGGAGTGTGAGGCACAGAGTGGTGGCCAATGGATACAAGTCCAGAGTGTCCATGGTCTACTTCGGGGGGCCCCCTTCCAGGGAGAGGTTGGCTCCTCTGCCTCTGCTGATGGGCGAGGGAGAGCAGAGTATGTACAGGGAGTTCACATGGTACGAGTACAAGAGGTGTGCCTACAGGAGCAGGCTGGCAGACAATCGGCTAGAGCAATTTGAGAGCTGAGAAGAAAGCCATGCATGCGATATCGATCGATCGATGGATCGATATGGCCTTGCTTTCAGGATTAACCAAACATATTTTCTTCTACCTGTGAAAATTGTTGTTAATGATGCCGAGATGATAAGATGTGTGTATATATTTATATTATGCACCAAAATGAAATGACATATGGACTTTCTTTTCTATCCTGCACGGTTCGTATAGTTTACGAGATGCAAAATGACAACCGAAATAAAGGCCTGGAGGTGCTAATCACAGACACTGTCTTAAAATAATGAATGTTAGGTTGCATGTCTATTTGTGTTTGTTCAGTGCGAACCAGTCGTTTCCTGTAAGATCAGGTGGTCAAATCTTATACCGTAGTGTAAAATCACGCAACTCCCTTTTATATAATTATATATTGTTTTTTACTTCCGTTTAATTTATTATTAAACCAGCATAAGACAGGATTCAATCTGAAATTTATTATTTTTAATTTTTTAAACCGAATAATTTTAAAAATGAGAGTCGAAATTACCTTTACATATTGATGTAATTGATACACATAAATGTGCTCGATCGTAATAGATTAATTTTATTGTACATTAAGTTTACAGATTGATGATTGACCTATGGGATCTTCAAGTTGTTCCCTCGATTTATTTAATTCTCATAAAATCATTGTGGGGGACATCAACTTTATATTTATATTTATATAAATAATTAATTCCCCTCCAATCCACTTTTTAAAAATATTTTTTTTTTTGCCAAAACAAAAAGTTAAATAGCTAACGTTTTGTCGCGAACTGGAAGCACACATTCACTGTCTATTCAATAAAACATTAAAAAAAATAAACTGATTACTAGTGCGCCCTTGATATTTAATTTGTCTTTAAACTGATTTTATTGGGCCGTTGTCAGTGGACTATGGGCCGTGGGTAACCCGGATATGAACACCCTCTCTCTTCACGAGCGATCCGAATGCTGATGCAGCACAGGTCAGATAATTGTTGGTTTGATGCTTTGATTCCTTGCAGGCTCCAGCTGTTATTTGGTTAGGATTCAACTTACGCGCTTGGTCAGCTTTTGCCTTTTTTTATAGCATGGAGTGCTTTCTGCAGAGCTACTCGATTCTCAGGCATTCCAAATTGCCATTGCCATTTTGCCAACCAACGCCACAAAACAAAATCTTCCTTTAGCACTGTTAATTATATGCCTGCAAAGTGCAGACTGTTGCAGTGATGTCCAGCTCATACACTGCAAATGGTTCTTTCTCTCTTCCTTCAAATAAAAAAGCATCCATTATGAATCTCTCCATCAAATTATTATATATATATTTAAAAAAAAAAAGTCTACACACACACAAACAGTAAGTGGATTAACGAATAATGAAGCAAAAATAATGAGTCAACTTGCAAAGTATGGTTGTTGGTAGTGCACTTGTTGTATACTCAGTCTCCAGTCGTGGTGGGAATTTTTTTTGACCTCAAGAGTGTATTTTTTGGAAGTCAATAAATAGCCAGCTAATTACACATGTTTTTCATGGTATCACAATCCCAATTCCGGCGTTGCTGAAACAATTATGAATATTCGATTCTTAGCTCTTTGTTTCCGGTATGGTTTCTTCGTCTACGGCTTAAAAGAGCATAAATTGTCAAATAAGAAAGACTATTCTTATATGTTTATATTTTAATGAAAATATTATCAAATCGCGATCTATTAATGTTTTGACCGGATGCTGTTATTAATTTAGTTATATAATAATTGTGCGTAAATAAATCTATCGGAGCGAGGAAATCGAAGATCGGGTTAAAAAGCTAAGCTTGGAGAGCGAAAGCAGGCGAAGGGAAAGGGGAGATCGGAACGAGAAGGGTCTCTAGGGCTAGCGAAGGAGCACGATGGAGGACGGAGCTCAGCCGACGGACACCGAGATGATGGAGGCGGGAGCGCAACCTCAGCCGGCTGCCGCGCCCGCCGGGCAGGGTGGCCTCGACAACATCCAGGAGACCCTCAGCCACGGCGGCCGGTTCATCCAGTACAACATATTTGGAAACATCTTCGAGGTTACCTCCAAGTACAAACCCCCAATCATGCCCATCGGCAAGGGAGCCTACGGGATCGTATGGTGAGTTGCGCCCTTCTCCTTTGGGTTTTCCCCTTCGAGATGGCGATACATCGGAATTGGTCTGCGTGAGGGCGATCCTGATTCTGCTTTTCGGGAAACATATTTTTTTTTCTCTTTTACAGAGTTTGCCTGTCTGAATCCTTGTTGCCTTTTCTTTTTATGCGTTATAGCTCGGCTTTGAATTCGGAGACGGGCGAGCAGGTTGCGATAAAGAAGATAGCAAACGCGTTTGATAACAAAATCGATGGGAAGAGGACTTTGCGGGAGATAAAGCTTCTCAGGCACATGGATCATGAAAATGTTAGTTTTTTTACTATGCTTCCTTCGTATCTTTCCTTCGCCTCTGCCCAATTTGCGGGTTCTTTTATATTTTGGCAACTTCCATTTGTGAACTTCGGAGATTAATTGTTAAATTGGAAAATGGCCAGTTGGATGCAAGATGCCAATATTTCTTGTCTCTTTTGGTTTCCATTATTAGTTTAATACTTAATTTAGTTGTTGTTGAGCAAGAAAATCTAGCTATTAGCTTCTTCTTTCCTTGGTGGCGTTAGTTCATATTGTTAGTTAAATAAGTAACTGAATGATCTAAGATAGACAAGTTCTAACAGAACCACGAACCCATTAGTTATGATGACTCTGCTAGTGTTTAAGGGTTCACCGATTTACATTTATTTTTGCCTTTTTGATTTGCTGGATAAAGGAATGACCAGATTTTTTGAATGAAAAAGCAACTGTTCTTGTAAAAGTAAGAATTGTGAACTTTTGACCACGTTTGAACAGCCTAGCCTACAATGCCTATCAACCCCTTTTACTGTTCTGGCGTACACAAAAAGGACGCACTCAGTGTGTATGTTTTAAAAAAAATGCAATTTCTGTTGATATCACCATGTTCGATTATTAAATAATAAATGGTAGGGGAATTTTGGTCAAACACATAATAGATGGTATAGAATATTCAGACTCAAGAATTAATAGCTAGGAGATATTTGAAGTTCTTCCTTTTTTAGTAACTTTTCAATATTGTAAAGAGCAGGGAGACGGCTATGGGAGTTATAATCGAGTAGATTGAAACTGAACTAAGTTTATAGTTATTTTGTTAAAAAGGAACCCAGTGAGATTTGTTGTGCTATTAGGATCTTTTTTGTTAGGAACCCAGTGAGATTTGTTGTGCTATTAGGATCTTTTTTGTAAATTTCTAATACTAGTCTCCTATAACATAATTTATCATAAAAGTTAAAAAGGAAAGCTGGAGGTTAGCCTCTATCCTGTTTCTCCATCTCTATTCTAGAGTTTAGGATTGTACAATTTGAACCTCTGAACAATGAGCTGGCATTTTGTACTGAGGTATTAATCAATAATAATTTACTTCAATTGTTTGCAAGTTGTGTCTGAAAGACATTTTTGCACCAACTTGAGGGACACTACTGTAATGAAAATGAGTTGAGTGAAATTTGTTATTTATCAGGGACACGTTTTTTTTTTTTTAATATTAGTAGATAATCTAGGGTGAATTTGTCTTATGCTACACCATATTGGGGGGTAGTATTGTAATAAAGAGAATAACCTGAGTGAATCTGTTATTTGATTAGTTACCTTTTTAATTTTTTGATATTAATATTTGATAAGATAATTTAGGGTGGAATATGGGATTTTAACTAAGCTGTTTTTTCCCTTCTCCATCTATTCTGTTGTTCTGTTTCTTATCTCAACTTTGAATTTCAATTATCGAAATGCCAGTTGTATTTCTTACGAAAGCTAATAGATTTATTTAATTGTTTTTTCTTTTAAATGTTAAATATAGGTCATAATTAGGTGTCATGGTTGATGTACAGAAGTACTAACTTTGCTCTTGTTTGCTGGTATTACATGTTAAGGCAAAAGAAAAATTAGAAAATTAATTTGAAGTAGTTTCTTGACTCTGGAAATAGCCTCTTGTAAAAAATAGGGTAAGGTTGCGTACAATGGATCCTTCCCCGGGACCTTGCATAGGGGAAGCTTCATGCACCGGGCTGCCTTTTTTTTTTTAGTTTCTTAAATGACTGTGATTTTAGCTAAGGTACACTTAGTTTGAAAATCCACTTAGACAGGCTATATAATGGTCCTTTTATTGGCATTCAATGTTGATAAGTTGTTCATGGAAGAGGGCTAGTAACATAATTGGAATCAGTACATGGTTCAGATTGGTAAATCAGACTTTATGAAGAAATTCAAATTATTGTTATGATAAACTATGCAATAATTTATTAGATAAGATTGGTTTGTGCTAATTTTTTAACAGAAAATTTTCAAAATATTTTTATGATAACTGTAGCTATATGGGTTGGTGAAACAATGATATTTGCAAATTTTCAGAAGATCTTATTTTCATTACACGGCAATACATTCTTGTTTCTACAGATTAATGTGTCATCTTTGTACTATAATATGTTACCAACTTCAAATGCTATGTCAATGCTTTACAGCCAACTGCTTTAATTCTGTCAAATTGAATGGGATGATTCTTCCCTGTATTGCCAATAGTATTAGCTTTGGGAAGTAAATGTATGTGCTCAGGAGGAAGTAAATATATGTGCTTAGGAAATCACTTTGTTTTGTTAGACAACAGAAAAATCATACAACTGCATCCAGGAAAACCTGATGGTTCTTTTATTTAGAATCCTATTTTATTTTTTAAATGACATGTTGCATCAGCTCTAATAAGAATCAGCAATTAGTTCACAAAAAGTTGGATCTTTTCATCAGGGTAATATTTTTATGTAAATTACAGATTGTTGCAATCAGAGATATAATACCACCTCCTGCACGGAACACATTCAATGATGTCTACATTGCTTATGAGTTGATGGACACAGATCTGCATCAAATTATTCGCTCAAATCAGGCTCTTTCTGAGGAGCATTGCCAGGTTCTGGTTTCTAATTATGTAATTGGAATATGCATATTTACTGTCCACAATTTGTAAAACTAATTGTCTAACAACCTACCTGTTTTCTCAATATTAAAACTCAGATACAGTATTCATTGTTGACTGCTTAAATTGTCCAATGGTTTGTTCTGTTTTCTTTCCCTACAGTATTTCCTTTATCAGATTCTTCGGGGGCTAAAGTACATACATTCAGCAAATGTTCTTCACAGAGATTTGAAACCAAGCAATCTCCTCTTAAATGCCAACTGTGATCTGAAAATTTGTGACTTTGGGCTTGCTCGGACTACCTCGGAAACTGATTTTATGACAGAATATGTTGTTACAAGATGGTATCGAGCTCCAGAGCTGTTGTTGAATTCTTCAGAATATACTGCAGCAATTGATGTCTGGTCTGTTGGTTGTATCTTCATGGAACTGATGGACCGGAAGCCTCTATTTCCTGGAAGGGATCATGTGCATCAACTAAGGTTATTGATGGAGGTACAATCTTTGAGCCTAAAATTTGTTTGTAATCCACCTTCTAAATAATTTCTAGCGTTTGTAGTTAACTCATGCTTGTTTACATTGAAAAGAGTAACATTACATTTATTTGTCATATTAACGATTCATCCTTACACAGTTCATTGGTACGCTAAGATCGATATAGCTTCCTAGCTGAACTCAAGTAGTTTGCTGGCCCTTTACAGTTTGAAATCATGGTTTTTTGTTTTGTTTGTTTTTCATTTTGTATATGTATGTATGTCAGTGGCCAATACTTGAAATTGAAAATATCAGACTTTTAGTTTTTATTAATTTCTCCCACAATTGATTTGATTCATGATTTTGTTAGCTTTTTGATGGTAGCCGACAGGTATTTATCTTACTAAATCATCTGTTTGATCATTATCAAAAGCTAATAGAAGCTATAGGACAAGAAGAACGGTGCCTATTTTTTCCCCGAGTTTCTTGAATTCACTCTTACATGAACTATATTAAGTACTTGAGATCTGGAAAATTAGTTATTGTTGAGTATACTCTATTAAGCACTTGCCATTTCAGCTTCAGTTAGTTATCTGTTTTCCAAATTTTTTACATCTTTGATTGCTGCAAAGTCTCTCCAAAGCTTCAATTGGATTTACTAATGTTCTAGTGTTGGCAATGTCTCAATCTGTCTATGTATGGAAGCCCAGTCATTTGTGGCATGCAAGTGGAAAGCCAAACCTACTCAAATCCTAATCTACATGAAGTTTGATTTTTTTTTCAGTTTCTATGGCTTTTTCTTTCTCTTATGATCTTTTTGGTCTCATCTTTTTATGATTTGTTATATATAGGGTTTTAATGAAATTAGATATAACCAAGTTCAATTACTGTAAAGGAACTTTTTGAGTTATTTTGATCTGATATGTCTTGCTACGTTTGCATCATTAACATGGTTTTGTTGGCATGAAACTTAATCCAACAAAATCCTACTCAAATTAGATCCTTTTCATAAGCTTTGATTGGATTTTGGGTTTAGATTGAAAAATTATGGCCTTCGGGATTTAGGATTGATTCCCCAAAGCCAGACCCAACCCTTGACAATCCTAAAATTTATTGTCACTTTAATGTTCATTACCTTCATTTTGGAGGAATATTTTGCTGCATTGCATGTTATTTGCTGGTTTACACCGACATTTGATCTTTGTTTTGAATTTCCTCACTCGATGCAGCTTATTGGCACTCCAGATGAGACCGAATTGGATTTCCTGAATGAGAATGCAAGAAGATACATAAGTCAACTTCCTCGTCATCCAAAACAGTCCTTGCCTGAAAAATTTCCACATGTTAATCGTACAGCTATTGATCTCGTTGAAAAGATGCTAACATTTGATCCTAGGAAGAGAATAACCGGTATCTTTTATATTTTACCTGTTTTCTTTCACTAAAATTTTTTTAAGTTTAGTCATTCATGATTTCAAAACTTTTCCATTTATGATGAGTTTTGTATTTTGACACTTTTTATTGTTAAAACAATGATTCGTTTAATGAGGGCGCTAACAGATATTTAGATTATCTAGATACAACTCTGAATGGGAACTCATGTTAGTTTGTATGTGGGAAACTAAAAGAAATGCAAGGGAATACATTGGAAGTTTAATACAGAATGCGGTTTGAACATATGTTTTTGGCTACACCTCAATTAGAGAAATTTCACAATCTATTGTTTGAACATTGAAAGTTGATTGTTGACTTTTATCTACTATTGGCAGTTGAAGAAGCTCTATCACACCCTTACCTAGCATCTTTGCACGACAGCAGCGATGAACCAGTGTGCATGATGCCCTTCAGTTTCGACTTTGAGCAGCATGCACTTTCTGAAGAACAGATGAAAGAGCTCATCTACCGTGAGGCCCTTGCATTCAACCCCGAGTATCAGCAATGAATACGATCTTAGTCCTCTTTATTAGCGCATTGAACTTTTAGTCTGTGTAAACGAAGTTATTTGTATTGTATGGCACTATCTCTGATTTCTCAGTGTATATACCTATGTGCCAGGTAGTGCTACTTGCCATCTGTATCTCCATAACGCTGGAACTTGTTGATTCTCAGGGTGGTGGTAATACGGAAGCTTCTGATTAATTGGATTCACTTGTCAGTTGTCACATGGTTTGCCAGTAAGTTCGTTGACAAAATAAACAAAGTGGTGTATTTTTTGGTTTCTAATTCCAATGAAAAAAACTTGTCTGGTGTTTGTTACTTATGGCTTGATAATTCTACGCATGAGCAGTTAAGTTGCTGATTGCAGCCTCTTCACTTCACACTTGGGGTTATTTCTTGTGTTCATTTTGCTCGCAGTTGCCATAGTCTACGTGACCTAGCGTTCGGCGGTGGCCGTAGTCTGACGTGGAGCATTTCTTGTTCGATCTGATTTTTTTTTTTTTACACGGGGTCCACCGAGATTGCGACAAGGGTGGATACCGGAAGTCCGGAACCATGGAGATTGGAGCGGTATGTGACAGAGCGCGTGCAAGCCACATTAATGGAACTGGTAGATGCTACTATTCTCCAAATGTTTATAGGCTCTAGTTCCATATCACTCTTTGGATATTTTATTATTTAAAAATTTTAAATTTTATAATAAAATATTTTATAAATTAAATATTTATAAATTTTATTTATTAAATATTTCTCAAATATCTTAACTTTACCATCAAATAGTCCACCAATCAAATATTTATGAATTTCAAAATTATTTTATTAACTTATATCTAATTTTACATTTAAATAAAATCAATATATATTTTTTAATATATTTAGTCTATTAGTTATCCATAAATAATTTTACTTAATATTTATTATTCAATATAATTATTTTAATATTAATATTTTATTTAAACGGAAACAATACAACATCGGACGTACACATTTTTAAAAAAACTATAACATACGAGTTTAAATATTTTACAATTTTGAAATTAAATAACTAAATATTTCAAAGATGATAAATTAATTATTTACTCATCACGATGGCATGTTTCCCAGATGTGTTCAACCAAATCATGACGAAGTTGATGATGCACCTGAATATCACGTAGCTCGGAATGTCTTCGAATGTATTCAGCAAATTCACTAGTTGAGCCATGATTCGTTGTGATAGTATATTGTTCTTCGCGATCCCAAATCGATATTGCATGACCTTCATCCTCCATAATCATGTTGTGTAAAATAATACACGTATACATGATTTCTTTGCATTTATCTATAAACCAATGTCACTCTAGACCTCTTTTAATTGCCCAACGAGCTTGGAGTACCCAAATGCCCACTCAACGTCTTTTCTTGCAGCCTCTTATCTTTTCTTAAATTTCATTCTTTTTGGATCCTGAGAGCAGGAAAAACTCTTGACGAAAGTGGCTCATTCCGGATATATACCATATGTTAAGTAGTACCCTTTTGTATATTGTGTATCATTCACAATAAAGTTAACTTCCGGTGCATTTTCTTTCAAAATGTCATTAAAAATAGATGATTCATTAAGCACATTGATGTCATTGCGAGATCCAGCAACTCTAAAAAATGCATGCTATATCCACGAATCGACAGATGCGACCGCCTCAAGCACAATTGTTGGATAGTTATGATCGCTTCGTGTATATTGTGCCCTCCATGCGATTAGACAATTTTTCCAACCCCAATACTTGCAATCAAAACTTCCTAACATCCCAGGGAAACCATGCTTTTGTTCATGCATTTCAAGCAAACAAGTGATATTAATTGGATTGAGTTTTCTTAAGTACTCACCTCCATATATTTGTATCACACATTAGCAAAAGTTGGACCAGCAATCGAGGGCAATTGTTTCACCCATTCATAAGTACTTGTTAAATTGGTTGGTGGAACCTCCATAAGCCACTTGACAGATAGCCGACGTGCATTTCTAAAGCTGCAACAGACATTTTCTCCTCGCTGCATCTTCCCTCCATTTAAAATATCCATTATGATGATTTTCTAAATCAATGACTATGTACAAAAATAACTCTTTTTTTATTCGGAATCGTCGTTGGAACATGTCATCGGTATACACAGACTCAACAAAGAAATAATCATTGACAAGTTGAGTGTGTCCAACTACACGTTCTCTATTAATTGCCCTTCTTCTTTGTGTACTCCCATAATAATTTTGCACGAATTTAGCCACTCTAAATTGATTGCGCACTACAATCATGAATAATGCTTCACCGAGATCCGATATTATAGAGCTCATTGTGTCTTCAGGAATATTTGGACGAACTTGAGAACTTTCTTCACTAGAATTTTCATTGATATTTGAAGAGTTGAACAAATCTTTAAAATAATGAACGAAATTTTTATCCATTTCTCTCTAAATTTTTGGTATGCAATGAGTATAGAGTTGATGAAAATAAATAAAAGGAACGATGTATATAGGGTGAAATGAACATTGCCCAACGTTTAGAAAAAATAAATGTTGATTAACGTTTGATTTTGATTTTTCTTTTCCAATGTTTGGTTTTGATTTTCCAATGTTCAGTTTTATTTTTTTATTTTTGTGGTCTATAAAACTATATGAAAAAATTAATTAAATTTAAAAAAAATTAAAAAAGAAATAGTAGCCCACCTTTTGATGGACCCAACATAAAAGAAATTACCAAGCACATACTTATGCCCTTTGTACCTAGTGATTTCTTATCATCCCTAAAATAACCCTCCAATGGGGGGATATTTAGAGAAATATCCCCCATTAGAGATGCTCTAACATTCGAATGGTATTAGGACATTTCCAATGAAAAAACCTCAAAAGTGAGGTTTTTTCCATTTTCGAAGTCTCATATCATTGCTACATTAAAAGTAAGAAAGATTACTCTTCTCTCCACTATAAAAACCCTTCCTACAACTTTTTTATGGGTCTCACATGTTAGAGTTGATTTGTAGCTAGAGGAAGGGGGTTAATAGCTCGTGACGCTTCATTTACTTGCTTCGTTGTTGTTGATATGGATATGCAGTGGAAAGACTCGAAACAAGACTCACAACGCTAACACGAGGATTTACTTGGTATACACCTCAAGAAGAGGTGACTAGTCCAAGGATCCGACCGTCATTCACTCATCCACTATGAAAATACTCCTTCTCGATAAATACCAAAGGTGAAGAAACCTTGTACAACACTCACAATACAACAAGAAGAAAAAGGGAAGCAAATACTGTTGGAGTGTATACTGAAAGCATAAGCTTTTGTAAACATTTGTTTTGAATAAAGAATCACATTTGGTCAAATTATCTACATTTGTTTGTAGTTGTTCAATTAATTTATATTGTAGATAACATAGTATGTGGTGTCACATGCAGAAGATGATATTATCAGTACCTTATAAATTATAAACAGTAGCTCACGACCAAAATGGAAAGGAACAAACCATTAGAAGGTCGTAGTGTAATTAGGTATTAGTTTATCTTGACTATATAATTACACTAGTACACTCAGAGTGTATTGAGTAGGACCATTTGAGGTCGTTTCTTTTATACTGACTTTATAAAGGAACAAAGACCTCGGTTATTATGGAAGTGTGTGCTCTTAATCCTAATATAATAACAAGCACATATATTTGATATTTATTTCTTTAATTTATCAATGGGTGAGATTTAGTTCGATGAATCAATAAACCCGATAAGTTGGAAAATGATATCACTTATAGTGTGTTGTTGATTATAGAAGGAAACTGTGTCCTAGAGATACTAGGTTGATAATGTCCCCAAGAGGAGCTCATAAGGATTGTCATGTTAAACCCTGCAGGTGGACTTAGTCCGACATGACGATAAGGTTGAGTGGTACTACTCTTGGACTAAGATATTAATTAAATGAGTTGTCAGTAACTCACTTAATTAGTGGACATTCGATATCTTAAACACAGGGAGACTAACACACTCATAATAAGAAGGAGCCCAAAAATATAATTTGGGATTGGTGCGGTAGTTCAATAATAGTTCTCTAGTGAAATGAATTATTATTGATAAAATTAAGTTGTGTGTTCGGGACGAACACGGGATGCTTAATTTTATCAGGAGACCAAAATCAATTCCTCCTCTCGGTCCCTATCGTAGCATCTTATTTATAGAGTACTATACCCACCTTCTATACCCACCTAAAGGGGGCCGGCCAAGCTAGCTTGGGAATCAAGCTAGGGTCGGCCTAAGCATGGTTTAGGGTGGCCGGCCCTAGCTTGAACCCAAGCTAGAAGGGGCCGGCCATAATTAAATTAAAAAGAATTTTAATTTTAATTTTAATTTTTATTATGTGGAAGATATAATTTATTAAAGATAATTAAAATTAAAATATCTCTCTTAAAAAGGATCTACAAAAGAGTAAAGAAAGAGATTAAATCTCTTTCCTTATTTGTAAATTGAAGAGATATTTTATTTTATTTTTAAAAAATTATTCACATGTTGAAAAATTAAAATTATAGAAATTTCTTTTTATCAACCATGAAGGGATTTTTGAAGAGAAATTTTATTTTTAAAATTTCTGGAAACAAATTAGGAAGTTTTAATTTGTTGATTGAAACTTGTCTAATTTGCTTCTTTTTGATGTGGCCGGCCATTAAGATTTTAATTGGGAAATTTTATTTTATTTTTCTCAATTAAATCATGTCAAGGAAATTAAGGAAATTTTATTGTAATTAAATTTCCTAATTTACCAAGGCTAAGGAATATAAAAGAAGGGGTGGGGGTGCCTTCATGGGTACAACCTCTATTATTTCTCTCCCTCTCTTATTCCTTGGTGTGGCCGGCCATCCTCTCTTTTCCTCTTCCTCTTTGTGGTGGCCGAACCTCTCTCTCTTCCCTTGGAGCTTTTGTGGTGGCCGGATACTACTTGGAGAAGAAGAAGAAGAGGAGAGAAAGCTTGCATCCCTTGGAGCTTGGTTGGTGTTTTTCTTTCATCCTTGGTGAAGCTTTCTTTGTGTTGGCCGAACCTAGCTAGGAGGAGAAGAAGGTTCGTTGGTGGTTTCTCATCTCGGAAGATCGTTGCCCACACAACGTCCGAGGTTAGAAGAGGAATACGGTAGAAGATCAAGAGGTCTTTTTAGAAGGTATAACTAGTAGTTTTTCCTTTTCCGCATCATACTAGTTATTTATGGAAATAATACCAAATACAAGAGGCTTACGATTCTAGTATTTCGAATATGTTTTTTCGATGTTGTGTTCTTTTGTTTTATTTTTCCTTGTGATTCGATTGTTCCTTTCGGTTAACCTAAAGTTATTTTAGGAAATTAAATATTAGCTTTCCATAAAAGGTTTTGTCTAGTCGGTGGTGGTTGCTCCCATATCCAAGAAGGCCATGTGCCTCGCCACGTCAGTACTGGGAACCAATTATGGAAATTAATATTTAATGGAATTAATAACTTAAGGTGATTTGGATCGAACGTGTTAAGTTCCGCAGGAGATCCAAGTCTAAACCTAAAATAACAAATAGATTAAGTTTTGGATCAAACGTGTTAAGTTTCGCAGGCGATCCAAAATTTAATTTAAAAGAACACATGGTAGCTAGGAAAAGGTTCAGACCTTTGTACAAAATTTTTGTACAGTGGAACCTCTAGGTTTTCTGAGTAGCAACCAACAAAATGTCGGACCTCAGCGCTTCCTGGGGCCCTTGCTTCAGTGCGAACAAGTTGACTCTCGTCTTATGGTGGCGGCGACTGCTAGCGAAGTGATGTAGGAAGGCCGCTTGGAAGTCATTGAAGCTGTGGATCAAGCCGCTCAGCAACCACTTGAACCAGCGTTGCACCGATCCAGATAGCGTGGTGAGGAAGACCCGACACTTCACTTCATCCGTGTACTGGTGAAGTGTGGCCGCGTTATCGAATTTGGCCAAATGGTCGTCCGGGTCGGTCACTCCATTATATTTCTCGACCGTCAATGGGGTGTAATACTTCGGCAGAGGGTTGTCTAGAATCACCTGCGAGAGCTGTTGGTTGACCCACTCGGGCGAATCATTTTTGCTTAGCACTTTTCTTTTTCGTGCATTCCGGATGATCGCATTATCCGAAGAAGATCCCCTGTCTCTATCCGTTTGGTCCCTCTCTTATGATGGAATCTGGAACAGTGCTCGATGGAATGAGATTGGCGCGTTAGGGGCTTCCTCACAGTTGTCGATCAGTTTCTCGGTCTAACTCCGAACAGATACTCGTTCTACTCGACCTTCTCGCTCAGGCTGTCGACCCGCTGATGTTGGAGGTTCTTGTGTTTGACGCTTGACTAGCGCTTGTTGTTGTTGTTGCTCTACTATCTTCGCTGCTCGGGCTTGTATCAATGCGCCAAGCTCTTCTTGTGTCAGCGGCATTGTGTGGTGTCTTCTAGCATCTTCCATCTCCTTGTTTTGGATGTAGACTATGTTTCTATAGACGACGCCAAAATGATCCTGCCTGAAGGCGGGCAAGTGGAAAGCTGGGATATAGCGACTTTGCTGACCGAATGTGGATTCTGCTCCTCTATGCAAAACAGATGATGTCAGTGCCGAGCCAGGGAAGGGGTCCCCGGCGTTGGCCTTCCGACACTTAAGTCAGACACCAGAATGCGGAGAAGAAGTGAAACAGTGGAATTATTCCAAAATAGTAAATTACGTGTACCTCCGTAGATGATGGACCCCTTTTATATAGAGCCTTGGTGGATGACATGCATGCTCCTCGAGGTGTGGCACATTCTCCAACATGTTTGTGGTCACATCCTCCACGATATCCTATGATAGGATGTCGAGAGAACCACAGTCCTGGTGCTTGGTCGAGCGGATCAGCCGCTCGCCCAGGACTCTGCTCTGTCCATGGTCAGGTCTTGCTGCTTGACCGAGCGGGTAGTCACTCGGCCGAGAGTCCTTTGATTTGTCAACTTCAGTTGCTCTTCCGTGCAGTGTCTGTGTAGTAACCTGACTTCCTCTGTTCGGACAAACTATCCGATCTCCCTCAACGTCTTGATAATATGACTTGAGCGCCTGCCTATGATATTCTCCCGAGTCGGAAGAATTTGTCCGGCCGGACATATCTCCCGCTGATCGAGCTCTACTTGTCCCAACCGGCCGTTGCATTTATCCTCCGTTCGGCCCTTTGACACTTGGGTGTTGATCTTGACTTTGGCATCCACCCTATCGGATGATCTCTTGCCAGGTGGCCCTCCTCTTATCACCGCATCACCAAGTTGTCAAGCTTCTTTTCAATCTTTACAAAATTTTCAAATTTATCCTTTCAAAATTGTCAGAATTATTTTCAAAATCTATCTTTTCCTAATGATCAAATATTTTTGAAATTTATTTTCTCAAAATTTATTTTCCCAAATATTTATCTAAGAAATTTTATACTTTTCAAAATTTTACAAATTTTCAGAATGTATCCTTACAATATTTTTCTAGCATTTTAAAATATTTAGATACGTTTTCTAAAGTCATTTTTTTAAAATCTAATTGTCTTGGATTCTTGCCTAAACTTTTTAAATAATCCATTTTTTTTCAAAACCATCTTTTTAAATCTTACATCTTAAATGGTTCGAGCTTTCAAAATTTTAAAATCTACTAAGTCTTTTGGATTTTTCTCATAAAAAATTTCAAATATTTTTTCTAACTTTAAAGTTATTATTTTGTTTCTCCTATTTTTGATGTATGTCAAAGAGGAAGAGATAATGAATTCAGGGGGAGTTATTAAACTTAGGAGGAGAGTTAAGTAAAAAAATGCTTGTTTACTTATCTTTGCATATGTTATTAACTTAACTATGAACCTTGGTTACCAAATATCAAAAAAGGGGAGATTGTTGATGCACCATAATCGAACTTGAGTTTTGATGCTGTCAAAGGTTTAAGTTAAGTCTTTTTGTGATCTAATAAGTTGACTAAGTGTGCAGACTATTTACTCAACCAGTGAAAGCCCTAGTCGTAGTTAGGTAGGAAAAATCTTAGCAGATCGTGAAAGCCAGACAGGGTTGAGAGGACCCGATACTTGGCAGAAAAACTCAATAAGTATGGAGGACTAAAAATCGAGGGAAAGTCCTGGTGAGCCGATAAGATGCTAAGTGGCAAAGTCCAAATAGGTTTGGAGGACCAATATTTGGCAGGTAGGTTGAGGTAAACAACTAGAGAGGAGTGATAGTGAGGTTGTATTCTGAAAAGGAACAAACTCTAGGACGATGATCCAACTGAAGAAATCAGAAAAGTTTCCAAATTGAGATCAAGATAGTATTACTGTCGAATACTACTCATACATCATATAACTATGCTAACCTTTATTTTGTAGGGATATATACTGTTTAACTCTATTTTGTAAGAACTGGCTTGATCGGTCGACCGAACCCAGGGATCCGTCGACCGAATTAGAAAAACTCAGACTAGGGATCAAACCAGAGTAGAGTCCGATTAATGCCTGATCGGTCGACCAAACCCTGGGATCGGTCGACCAAATAATCACCTCATTAATGATGAATTAAGTGTGAATCTTGGTGAACATGGAAAATTCACTGTTCGATCGACCAAACAACGTGATCGGTCGACCGAACAAGGTGATCGATCGATCAAACAAGGTGATCGGTCAATCGAACCATTAAAGCTCATAAATGCGCAAAGATCGGATCTCAGCAAAGAAGGAAAGCACAAGGTTCAGTCGACCGATAGGAGGTTCGGTAGATCGAACAAATTAGTCAACTGATGGATTTATCAGTCGACTGAACCATGCTTATAAAAGGGGAGTTCGAGGTTTAAGGCAGCAATCAAGTTTTCTATTCATCTCTCTGCAAAGTCTCAATTCGTGCTTCAGCTCTGCATCACATCCTCAAGCAAGCTACTACTCCGATAAACTACCGACGATCTTCATCGCTTCATATTTATTCGGTATAATTTTAATTTAGCTTGCATTGTACTTAAATTTCGATAAGATAGTAGATTGTTACTATCTTATATTTTTCATCTATACGAATTACTTCTTTCCGAAGGTTTCAGAAAGAAGAGTTTTAGTGGATTGCCCAACAGTATGATCAAGAGATCACGGATCTTGGAGTAGGAGTCGACCTAGGCTCGAACTAAGTAAATGAAACGAGTTATTTATTTTCCGTTGCACTACTCTTATTTCAAAGCTTCAAAAGGAAAAGTTTTTAACGTACGATATTCATCCCTCCCCCTCAACTACTGAAAGAACAGAATGGAGTGCTACCTCAAGTCTGATATCGAGCTTTGATTCATACTCAAAGGATACACTCCTCCAATGGTATATGGAAAGCCCATAGAACCAGAAGACTGGACTCCCCTGATGATCAAGAAGACACAACTAAATTACAAGACAATCAACACCATCCAATGCGGGCTAACCATGGAAGAACTAAATCGAGTCGGGCTGTATGAAAATACAAAAGAACTGTGGGACCATCTGGTAAAGTTAAATGAAGGAACTGATGAATCTAAGGTAAATAAGAGAGATTTACTATTAAATAATTTATTTAATATTAAAATACTTCCCAGAGAGACGGTCACACAATTACACGCTCGACTAAAGGATATCCTCAACGACCTACATTTGATCGGACACAACTTAGAGAATCATAACATGATAAGGTACGCATTAAACGTCTTCCCGACAAACATTTTGTGGTCATCAATATTAGATGCATACAAATTTTCAAGGGATCTTTCAATTCTTAAATTAGACAAACTTTTTTATGAATTAGAATTATATGAATAGTCTAACTTGAGTTAAGCCGAGAAAGGGATTGTTTTATATGTAGGATCAAGGAAAGAAACCAAGACCAGAATCAAGAATGAACCAGAAAGTGAGTCTGACTCAGACTCAACCAATGAAGAAAAGTTGGTCAACCTGGTCTGAAAACTACTAAGAAGAAAGAAGTTCAAAAGGAGCACCAAGAAGGCATCAATTAACCAAATGCAAAACAAATCAGAAATGATTTGTTATGGATGCAACAAGAAGAGATATTTCAAAAACGAATGTCTTAATCGGAAGGAGGAAAAACCAAAATCAACAAGAAGGAAGAAGACCCTTCAAGCGATGTGAGATGAGTCATCCTCCGAAGAGTTCGATGCAGAAGAACCGAAGCACTCGAGTCATCTTGCTCTTATGGCAAGAAGTGATTCCGAGTTCGAGGAAGAATATAAGTCTGAGATCGACACTAAGTCTGAGAGAAGCTACGAATCCATATCCTTTTTCGAAGGTCCCAATATGGTAACTTTTTATTTCAAGTCAAACTTACTTAAAGTAGTTAAATGTTTGTTTAAAAATTTGACAAAATCTGAAAAATAAAATAACTTACTACTTAAGGGAATAAACCACCTTAAGGAGTAAGTTAACTTGAATAACTCGACTAACCAAGTTCAAGTCGAAACTTCAACTCAAGTTGCAAAACTTGAGGAAAAAAAATTCAACTTGAAAGGTCAAGTCGAGCGACTCAAGAAAATGTTAGAAAAATTTGAACTCGGATCCAAGTGTCTAAATATAGTATTTGGGTCGCAAAGAATTGTGTACAATAAATCAAAACTTGGCTATAAACCAAACAAAACCAACAAACATACTTATCTTTAATTAGTCAAAATATTAGAAATCAAATCCAAGCATGAGTTCCTAAAAAATGCTTAACCCAAACAATCAAATTTGCTATTCATCTCTATGCAAAGTCTCAGTTCATGTTTCAACTCTACATTATATCCTCAAACAAGCTACTACTCAGATAAACTGCCGACGATATTCATCACTTCATATTTGTTCGGTATAATTTTAACTTATCTTGCATTGTACTTAAATTCAGATAAGATAGTAGGTTGTTACTATCTTAGACTTTTCATCTGTACGAATTACTTCTTTCTGAAGTTTTTAAAAAAAAGAGTTTTAGTGGATTACCTAATGGTGCAATCAAGAGATCGCGAGTTTTGGAGTAGGAGTTGACCTAGGCTTCGAACCAAGTAATCAAAATGAGTTATTTATTTTCCTCTGCACTACTCTTGTTTTAATGCTTCAAAAAAAAAAGATTTTAACGTGCGATATTCACCCCCTATCGCATCTTTCGATCCTTCAATTGAAAGTGTGAATTCATTTCCACTGGCAATACAATTTTGGTTTCCCTTGTGAGGTGCCCACGAGATGCGCAGTTAATTAGATGGTGACAAATTTATTACAATAGGATTAGCATTAATTCCCAATGGATGCATGCGTTCAAGAAAAAACTCCTTCCACTCTCTAACTATTTTATAGTTGGCTATAAACTGATCCTGTAATTTATTTCCCTTTTATATAACTTAGAAACGTAATGTGAATGATGTATAAATGAAGTTCTTTTCCCTGGTGAAAAATTAATTCTTCGTTTGCCTTCATTGTCACTGAAAAGATACATCAAGAGATACTATTTCAAATACACACAATCGCCTACATATTCTATAAAAGGTAAAATCTGTTTCCTTGACGTCCCCACAACTACTCTACACTATTGGAAGAAAGTAAATCAAAAAATTAAAACTAATTATCTCATGAGAAAATAATTTCTTAATCTTTATCAGAATTTAATCCTTACTGAATTCTATAAATCTATCATCTTATAACTATTTTGATATACACTGAGACATACAATAATTTATATAGTACCAACTAAAAGAGTAATGCTTACATATTAAAACAAAATCTATCTGAGAATTTAGGCCAGATTAGACTTTTCTCCCTCTTGTTTTAAACCGGACAAATTTACGGTGGTAAGATGTTGAGTCGATTTATAATAAGTCTTTAAATATCCATAATAAAAGGAAAAAAAGTTAATAAGTAAAAAAAATCTAAATATACCTCTTTTTTACTAACTTGTACAATTTTTTAAAAAATATATAAATTTATAATATTAAAATAATTATAAACTAATTTGAGAAAACAAAAAAGAAGGCATTTTTACAACATAAAACCCTAAGTAGAGGTGTTTTTTTTTTTTTTTGTTTTTTTGGTAAAATCTACAGATCAAATGAATCAATAGAAATATCGAAAACAATCTTGTATTTCATTTCATTTCATTTCATTTCATTTTTTTAAAAAATGGGACGCTATGTCTGAGTCAAATTTTTACGCTTGTCATGTCTTTCAAGTTCCAACTCACACTCTTCTCTCTGAACAACTGATCACCCTCCCAATTATTCCTTCGCCGAAATACAATTATTCAACTTTCTTTTAAAAGAAACCTCATACCTCTCCCAGACGACAAAAAATCCCACCTGAGATGCAGCTGGAAGATACTGTGTTCCGTCAACCTCGAACTGAGCGTATTCCTTTTCTATCCTCGCCTTAAACCCATACACTGATACACAGTCCAATGGTATATGGAAGGGTTTGTAATAAGTATGGTTCTTCAGGGGTATTTTGGGTAGTTAAAACCAAAACCCGAGGCCCTTCTTAGCGTCTTCCAATGCGCAAACGCTTGCTCTGCTCCATCTACTCATTTCACTCCACTGTCCTTCCCGCCTTCCTCCTCGTTCCTTCGTCTCTCTATCCTCTTTCCGAGGTCAAGCTAGCACGGATTCCATCGGAGACACAAGAGGAAGACGGAGTCTCCCTGAAATATTCCAGCTTGGGGTCTCCGCTGTCGCTATTTCCGTCATCGCCGGTGGTGCCTGGCGAAAGCACGGGTATGCGCACAAGGTCCCGCCTTTCCGATGATCGCATGATGATTTGTCTTCACTAATTTTTTGTCTGCGGGAGATTAGTCTTTGACACATAAATTCGTTGGTTTTGTAATAATTTTAGACCTGTTTTGATTCTGTCAGTATCCTCTGAATTCGACTGATGGCATATTCTTTAGTGTTTTTTTTTGGTCCTCATAAAAAGGCAAAGTTGTGGGCTGTGCCTTTTTATTCTTGTGTCTTTTCTATCATATAATTTAAGAGGGCTTTTAGGATCACATCTATCTTGATGGTTGAAATTAAGAAGAAGAATTCCGCTGATCAATGAGCTCACTGTATACTCTTGGAATAAGAATATGTCATTTCTGGGAACCGTGGTCTGAGTTTAATCATCCAAACATACGAGTGTGGCCTTCGTCTACTTTCTTCCACCTAATTATGCATACGCCAAAGGTATGCTGTCCTTTAAAGATTCGGCTACCCATCGTGGGGGAGACATCCTAAGTGTTATTGTTCCAAATCAATCAGAGGAATCCGATGTACCAAAGAAATCATAAACTCTCCGATCTTTCTACCTTTTTATGATTCGAATATGCCATTGTTCTTTCTTTCTCTTTCTTTTAGTCATTTACTTGGCTTTCCTCCTCTTTTGTATGTATATTCTCTTTAAAGTTGGAGAAAAACTCAACCGAAAGTAGTACACACTTTGCTCTCTTGCTGGCCATCTTTGAGTCTAATTCTAGTGGAATTTCTTTCCAATCTGCAACAGGAATAGGCATGGAATCCTATAGATCGGAGCCTTGGACCTTCAACAAGATCCTCCATCTCCGCGGCCCTTCTGCAAGTTCTGCTGGTTGTGCTTACTCTACTCTTGATGAGGATGCTGATTCCATCCACAAGATTAAGCTGTATCAGAACTTCAGGGGCAAGTCCATCCTCGCACTAGATAATGGTTTCTGCAAATACAAACATGAGAAGCAGCAAGAAAGTCTCTTTTTGAAAGAGAAAGATGCCATGGAATCCCTCCTAGCAAACCTTTTCGCGAGCATTTCTGCGGTTAAAGCTTTCTATGCGCAGCTCCAATTAGCACAGTCTCCATATAATCCTGACATGATACAGTCTTCTGATTTAGCAATTGTTGCTGAATTCAAACGAGTCTCAGAGCTCAAGCAGACTTACTACAATAACCACTTGGTCATCCCGCATCTTGCTTGTGACCCTAACAGAGTCGTCGCTGCTCAAATCAAAGAGAAGCACAATCTAATCAAGACCTATCGGATCACAATAGACAAGTTGAAGGCTGACCTCAAGCTCAAGGATTCTGAGAGGTTCTCACTGCAGGCTGAGCTCCTTGAGGTAGAGAAAAAGAATCGAGCTTTGGACTTGAAGCTCCATCCCGGTCGCTCAATTTCAGCCTTGGTTGATCTGCATCCCTCCGGCTTAAACCCCACCCATTTCCTTGCCATTCTTCGGTGCACCTATAAATCTATTAGAACTTTTGTAAAATTGATGGAGAATGAAATGGAGTCAGTTGGTTGGGATCTTAATGCTGCTGCCACCACAATCCAACCTGATGTGTTTCGGTGGAAGAAGCCTGATCATAGGATATTTGCGTATGAGTCGTATGTGGGTAGTAAGATGTTCTCCAACTTCCACCTCAAAAATTTCAATCTTGTTGCCTTGGAAGACAGGCTACAATGGAGTTCACAGGAGTTCTTCCAAGAATTCAGCCAGCTGAGGTATGTTGAACAAATCAAGAAGCTCAGTCAACACTCAGCAATCGCAAGCTTCTTTAGGTCGAAGTATCTGGAACTTGTGCATCCAAAGATGGAAGAATCGTTCTTTGGCAATCTTGATCACAGGAGGGCCATGCTAAGCTCCGGCCGGGGCTTCCCAAACTCAGCATTCTTCTCACATTTTGTCAAGATGGCTAGGCGAGTGTGGCTCCTCCACTCCTTGTTCTTCTCGTTCGAGCAAGAGTCCGACCGGCACATCTTCCAAGTTCAGCGAGGCAACCGATTCTCCGAGGTGTACATGGAGAGCGTAGTGGACAACAATGACGGCCATCGACCCACCTCGGTCGGGTTCACAGTAGTTCCTGGGTTCAAGGTGTGCTCGATGCTGATTCAATGCAAGGTCTTCCTCTCCCCTGCGGATCCATGCTCATAATAATGCATGTAAAAATATAGTAGCAAGTGTTAGTTGCGCTGAATTATGTTATGACACATTGTTAGTTATGGATTATGATATTTGCACGGAGGATCTCTAATTAGTTAAATATGGAGGGTCTATAAAAGGTTTTACATGGCTACTATCTCCATTGAGAGTACAAAAACAAGAAATAAAGGCTTTGGTTCATATAATTTTAAAGAACATAAATTTTAGTTATTCAAATGAATTACTATCAAACTGTCACTTCTAGAGGAACCAAGAAAGAATATTGCAGACTCAAGTGTTCAACAATCACAAGAATTGAATATTCAGGCTCATGGCCGATTAAAGATCCAGCCATCGCTCCCCATCGACGTATCCCCTGTCCAGAAACGACTTCGCTTCCACGTAGCTGAGTGATCTCGCCCAGCCCACCTTCTCTCCCAGCTCAGCACCTTCTCCCTTGCAGTTGAATTGCCCGAAGTACACTGTCCTGCCATGATTAATTAAACAACAAAGCTATTACACTACTCATTAATTCATCAAGACAGTCTCCACTGGTAAAGTACTCATACTAAATGTGAAATTTTTACCCATTTAAGTTGAAATATTACAGGATTCAAATAAATCAATCCATGCATACCTTCTCCGTGACGCGTCTCCCCAGTCGCTCCACGCTTCAGGCAGCACGATGCCCTCCAATTGGCAATTGGAGTACACCACCGTCGCGTATCTCCCCCATGCTCTTCCCAGATACACCTTCCCCGTCCCACTCAGCTTGCAGTCAACGAAGGAGAAGCCGTAATTATCTGACGGGGAGTTCCTCTGCGATGCCGCCACTGCTCCATAGCTTTCTGCAACCGAGTGAAGGCTGCAACTCTGCTCCAAAACAACTTCTAAGATATCCTCTGCTTAATCCCTCACCATGGAGACCCGGTTTGTTTCTTTACCTGATACAAGGATCTGGCACTGCCAAAGATGACGTCGATGGAACCTTGGATGAAGCACTGGAAGAAATAATGCCGGCCGAGGTGGTCGAAGAGTGTGTCCTGAGATCCCAATATCCTGCAACGATATAACATGGCTCTGTCTCCTGTCAGTCTCAGTGCCACTGCTTGCCCTCCCTCTTCCCCTGGTTTCGCAGCGGGAGCTGTGTTCTATATATTATCCCATCGCGTTCGAGCAATCAATGGAAAAGCGCAAGGCTGAACGAATTATGTGTGATTAACTTTATTACCTGAAAAGTAATTCCATTCGCACAGAAGAAGTTCGATTCTATGGCGACTGAAGCAGAGTCGTAGGTTCCAACAGCTTGGCCGTTGGAATACCGATCCGCTGCCCTTAAATGATACGTGATCACGGTTTCTGAGCTACCCCTCCCGATGAATGAAATGTAAGGCTTTGTCTCAGGAACTACTACTTTCTCCCTGTGAAATTATGAACGTAACATAGCTATCCTTGAAATGTCAAGAAAGTTTATCAGACTAGCTAGATATTGAATCACCTGTAAATGCCCGGACTTATGAGAATCCTAACTCGGTTATCGTTTCCGTCTGGGACCATGTCGACTGCCCCTTGCACGGTCCTTGAATCGCCTGCGCCGTCCTTGGAGACCAAAATGACTCTGCCGGAGATCCGATATTTGGCATCCGAATAGTACCTCGAGTGGTTTCTCACGTTCAAATCAGCCCATGAAATATATCTCCGCCGTCCGGGAAAGACCCGCGGCGCGCGCGATGGCGACCCCTGACAAATGGTTGCATGTCCGAGAAGAAGAACCAGGCAACAAGATGCCGTGAAGAGATCGAGAGACGAGAGCGGCATGACTTGATCAATTAAGGTAGTTGATCATGCACAATCGAGCATGCAGCAACTTAAACCAATATTTATGCATACGCATTAATGACTTGTTGCGAGATATATGTCAACCTCTTCTTTTCTTGTTGCACTTGCACCTTCCGCCATCAATACCTAACTTGAAGAACCTTAGTCGTTTGTGCTCCTTTCTGGTCCGCGCATTACTTTAACAAAAAATTAGGTGTCAGATGATAGATGAGAAAACAAGACACCAGCAGAGTTAGGTTCATATCCAACGTAGTTCTAAAAAATGTGTATATATCAAACTCTGTTGACTTATTAAAGTTAGCTCTAGCTACCATTTTAGATGGGAGATTTTCATCAGATGTTGCATGGGTCAACCCTACTAAATCTCTTTGATCAGATTTTCATTACGTTGACTAATTATTGACGTAGTTGTGCGATTGCTATGTGGAAAGCATATTTTGTCAACATCCTTTTTGAAGATTAGAGACACTTTTCAACATTTAGGACCTTCCTATTGTTTATTCTTATATGAAAAACACCTACCGCTAATGTATTTTCTTTAATTCCATACATATTTTTTAAGACTAGACATTTCATCTGATCATTATAACTATACTACTATTATAGTCCAAATATACATTTCACATAATTTTAATTTGTTACCCTATATAATTTCAAAGTATTTCATGGTTAACAATATTATTACATTACTTCTATATATTTAAATCAAATAGATAAAAATCATCTTCAATCTCTTGGTCTTCATAATTTCAAAATAAAATTTTCCTAACTTTAACTGAAATTTCTTCAATTATTTTTTCTAGAAAAACAATTCTTCACCAACTCCCTTCCTCGGTAGCAAGTTACATGTGCATATATATTTTCTCTTTTTCACAAAAGATGAAGAAAGTTGGGTTCATTTTTTTCTTTTATAAAGAACAAAGTTCAGTAGTTCCATCAATCTCAAAAGCATCTCGATAAACAATTTAGAAATAAAACAAAATTAAGTCGGGCACCAATAATGCATCACCGCATTTATTAGATTAAAACGATCTAGACATTAAATTGAAGGCCAAACAACAATAACATATGCATATGGCGGCCAATAACTAGAATTATGGCTTCCTATGTATGTTTGTAGTTGTTGCAAGTGGGATAGGTTTTGAAGGCATTGCAGGCACATGGAATGATATAAATGGCATTCGCAAGGGACACCTTTAAATCATGACAATGACACCGTCAAATATCTTTAATATGCACAAACCACATTGCGTCTTCCAAACTTATTCGCTACTCACTTCATTCATTTATCTATCCATGTCCCCTTCCATCCATCCTCAAGTTTAACATTTTTTTTCACTATAATTAAATGAAGCAAATTCATCCTAGGAAAGTAGATGAAGTAGAGGAAGGAGATCATGGAGGAGAATTAAGGAAGAGGCTCATGTTATATGTAGAGTTCTTGAAGGTAGATGTCATGTTCTTATAATTAATTAATTTTCTCCTAGCCAAAGATTGACGAGACGTCAAAATCTTGGGTGATAGCGAGATGAAGTGAGAGGAATATTGAAAGTAAAAAAAAAAAGGAATTGAACCAAGTGAATAAGAAAGAAGGAAAAGGACAATGGAGTCCCCCCTCTATGCCTTGCTCTCCTTCATCCACACCATATTTTTTGAGTGCAACCCATGCCAATGTCTCAGTCACAGCACTTCCTCTCCATTAATTGGACTACTCTTTCTTTCCATGTCCCTTTCCTCTTTCTCTCTCATGATGTTGCCCATGAAAGCTGATGCTGATGGCAATGGATGCCGCACTTAATTGCATTACCAATCCTCATTCATTTGCTGGGGCACTCTAAGTGTTTTCGTTGGACCATCGATTGAGATAAAAGAGATCAGTGAAGTGAGAAAAGGAGTGGAGAAGGTTAACAAGTTTTGCAAGCCCTGTAAATTCAGTTCCTTTATTCTTCAGGCCGAGAAGATTAAGGATATCTGGAAAGCTTCTTGTTGCAGTCTCCGTTTATCTTTTCTCCTCAAGATTTCTTGTTTCCGTCGCCCAAGATTTCCTCCTACTCCAGGGCTTCTCCCGTAAGAAAAAGAACAAATTTTGTCATCATATATCAAATTTGTTCTCTCCAATCTAATCCATATACTTGCGTTTTTTCTTCTCTTTTTGTTATTGGTTTTTGGTCTTTGTAATTTGCTCTCGAGGTCGGCAAGATGGAGCCACCACCGGCAACGGCGGCAGCGGCGAAGATGGGCCGTGGGAAGATCGAGATAAAGCGGATTGAGAACACGACCAACAGGCAGGTCACCTTCTGCAAACGGCGAAATGGCCTGCTCAAGAAGGCCTATGAATTGTCAGTCCTGTGTGACGCTGACGTTGCCCTCGTCGTCTTCTCCAGCCGCGGGCGCCTCTACGAGTACGCCACCAACAGGTGACGGATCCCCTTTCGCTGGTTTAGTTTTAATTCTCTCAATCAATTCGACAAATAGTTGGACAACAAACTTGCGCAGCATTTAGATATTTCTCGCCCCCTATATCTGGCCGGAGGTTCAATTAAAACATCTGTTTTTTAATTACTTGGTTGGAACTTTACTTCTTTTTCTGGTTTTGGTTTCTGGAGTTGAGATCTGCACTGGTTAGTGTTAGATCTTGCAGGATGAAGGCCATGCTTATATAGATCGCTCAAAGTTTGGTGGTCTTTCTCTACGTGTCTCTTGCTTCCCCTTTGAATGCTTTGTTGGGCAGAGGAATGGATCCGCGGAGGGAGGAGAAGCTACAACAGTTAACTTGATTTGATCAGGTAGAGTAGGAACAGTAAAAAGGTCGAGTCTTTGTTATTGGATGAGTGACTATGTTTTGTATTAGTAATACTATCGCCTCCTCCGTTCCACCCACACTAGCTCTTTCTTGCTTGATCATGCAAACTTTGCCATTTCCTCTCTTTCTCCTTCTTTATTCCTGTTGTTGCTTGCTGCTCCTCCTCCTCCTAACTCCATGATCAAAGAAAAGCTGGATGCCGAGAGCTGTCACGCTCTCATTAGTTCGTTCCTTGGAAGAAAAGGACCCGCGAGCTCTCACAGACGTCAGAACTCGCTCTGTTTACATTACAACTGTTAATCGTCATGAGTGACCTACGGTTCCTCTACTAATTGTTTTCCATAATAAATCAATACTACTTAATTATGCAACTGGGCCAGCAGAGAGTAGTACAGTACGGAATTGGAGCAGAAGACTGAGGAGCCAATGGGGCGAACGCACTGCGTCTTGGCTCTGCATAGGGAGTATAAAAAGCGAGCCGAGGTTGGAAGAAGCATCAGCGGGAGGAAGGGAGAGGAGCAGCTCCCGCAAGAAGCCCGCAGAGAGAGCGTGAGACTGTGAAGAGAGTGTGCGGGTAAAAGAAGGCATCAGGGTAATTACACTAGGGGTAAAGGGACGCTAGCAATGGCAGATGGGCAGAGGGAAAATGGCCAATCATGCGTGGGATCGAGCGCCACCGTGGCAGAGAGGACCAATGGCATCCTCGAGGAAACTAAGGTTGGAGCAGAGATCAGCTATGGCGTAAGGACAGGAGTCAATAAGAGGCCTCGGAAATAGGCGCACCACAGTCGTCTGCTTACTGCTTTATCGATTAACACTTGGACTAACCTTCTCTCCTTGTTTGTCTCTGCATTTGGCGCAATCGAAACCCTGTTTTGTCACTTTATGACCAAAAAGATAGTCCATGAGTTGAAATTTTACATCCTATTACTTAATTCTTTCGTGTTTAATACGACAAGACATCTAGGAGATTGATGCCCGGCCTCGTGACTGTGTTAGAGAATCTCGTGGATTGATCAGCTCTGTTGCCCATGAGACATTCAACCTAGTGGCTTTATTCAGAGCCTTACAACTTTCTGCCTTTACTTGATAATATATTTGAAAATACAGATTTGACATCCTCGTCTCTCATCCCCACTTAGTGGTTTTTTATTATTGTTCAGCTTGCAAATAACTGGAGATCTTGCCATTGCAGGTGTACCTCTCAACTCTTAATTATAGCTTGCTTAGATTTTCTATATAGAGTACTTCCATCCGCTGTGTTAAGATGTTTTGTCACACTGCAAGTTACAAGTTTGCATGCGCTATAATCAATGTGCTCAGGATACATTTCTATCGTTAATGAGATTTGATCATTCTACTTAGTGAGATTTTTCTTAATCATTAGTATGATATATGATCATGCCTCCAGATTTTTTCTTTTTGCCATCAAAGTGGCATACACTACCTATGTTGGCTATTGATTTAAATGCTTGAAAAATTGATTTTTTAGGGTTTACATTACTGACTAATACGCAAATTTTATTACTCAGATTTTAGATGGTTCATAGAATTGAGCTCCATTTATTGCATCTAAAATTATTCGGTAGCTGCAGTTAGTGGTTGGTTTCTCTACAATATCAGAAGTTTATCTCATTTGGATACAGAATCATTGATATCTTTTTAAGAGATGATTTTAGGAAATGGAATTAATTATGAGTAGAGTTTTTTTTTTCATGAGAAGTATTTACTTTATTAGATTTTCGTAGTTTTGCTAATACCAAAAATAACTTGCAACTTATAAATGTTAACTTAATATTTATTTTTGTAAGCGATAAAACTTTGTTTTATTGCAGTGTCAAAGCAACTATCGAGAGGTACAAGAAAGCATGTAATGAGACCACCAACAATGGATTTGTTTCAGAAGCTAATGCTCAGGTAATTAATCTATTTCTTTTTCCGGCTCCGTTACTTAATAAACTTTCTGACTAACAAAAATTCTAAAATGTAGATAATCATAAATTTCATATGGAATTTTTAGAACAAAATGAGCATATTGATTGATATGATATGATTTTCTTGATATATCATATTTGAAGTTGATGCACAAATTTGATAGAGTCTAATGACAGTAAGAAAAGGTATCATATATGTGACTCCAACAAATTATATACATTAAGATAACAATATGATATTCATATGATAGAGATAATTATATTCTGGTAATTGTCATATATGTTTCAGTAGAAGTTTCACAACTAAGACAACTGAAATTTCCTAGTTTATCTTCTTAATTTATTTTATCCTATAAAGACCATAATCCAAAGTTCCATAGATCATAACCCAAGTAAATAAAATTCAATTTTGATCGCATGACACAGCTAATTTCACCTGTGTAATGCATGTCAATTGTACCAATGAATGTTATACTGAACTAACACATATTAAAAAAATTAAAATAAAATTATTCTTTTTAATTTTTAAAAAATAATTTAATTGAACATGTAGTAATCTTATTTTTAGTTAATTATGTTAAACAACATGATACAAGTAAAACTCGTATGAGCTCTTCTTATGCAGATTGAAATAAAAAAAAAAAAATTGATTTTTAATTCAGTAAAAAAAATAAAATGAAAGAAGATTAAAAGAGTAAATTTTATTTAAATTCATGTGAAAATAAATACACCTTAAAACATTTAAACGATTGAATCTCACTATATTATAGCAAATAAAATTTTGATTTAATTTATTATCTAATAAGCTAAATTAAGTTAAAAGTATTAAGTCTGAAGTTATATTAGCACATTTCGGTTTGTGTCATAACCTCAATGCTGCACAATCATAACTTTGCCATTTTATTCCGAGGCTGAAACTGTAACACAAAATGAACTATTGGATTTTGTAATCTGTTTGTCAACACTTTGTTCAAAGATATCAGATTTGCTAATTGAAGAAATCGCATTGAATGAGAAGAAGTTTAATCAATGCTCTTTGTTTTTGAGCTATATTCTCTGAATCTTGATGGATTCAAACCTAATAAATTAGCTTAGTGTAGGTGAGTTAATCAAAGACAAAGCAATATGTTACAACATATATACGCTGTACGCAGCATTCAACTTGTATAATTTAAATTTAAACTTTGCTACATATTAAATCATATTTTTTTTTGCAGATGGAGATGATTTGCAGTACAAACCTGTAGAGTATGTGGTCAAATGGGTCTATATAAATTCTACTTTTAGAACAATGTAAACAAAGAAGCATGATACGGAAGGGAGATGGAGAAAGTAAACCAATTTAATAACTCCAAAGTACTGAAAAAAACAATATAAAAGAGGCTGTGGACAGAGTAAAATAACTAGAGTAGATAGAATGGATTGATCTAGTCTTATTATTGTTAATACAAGGTTTTATAGGGTTGAAGTTTGATGGCTTGTAAAAACCTTTAGGACTAGCTTAAACCCTAACCATCACTTCCATGTATAGACAAAAAAATTCTCGTTATAGTAGAGTTTCCTAATTGATCGTGTTATGGATTTTTCAATACATCTATATGAAGTTAGCTTCATCAACAGAAGTCAATTGATTAACAATTGAACAGAATTTTTCTTTCACGTTCTCAAGCAAAATCTCATAGGTTAAGGCCAAATAATCAAAAGAGACTTGGTAAGGCTCTATTCACGGTGTCAAATGATTTGTTACAACATTCTTCATAATAACCCCACTAACTTGGAGGGATTAATTGTCGAAAACAATACAGATCAAGAGAAATTTTATTTCACTTCCCAAAGTTTACATTCTTTTGTAAAATGCTCATAAAGTTTATAGTTTCAAAATCCCTCTAAAGCTTTCATATTGATAATGTCATTTAACCCTAACAATTGAAAATGTAATTTACTCAATCCAATAATGACATGATAGATCTTCAAATCTAATATAATGACACCACATGTCTAACAATGTAAATGATTTAGGGATAAAATGATGAGTTTAATAACACTAAGATTTTTTTTTTTTAAAAAAGAGAATATTAAGGAGAGTGAAATGAATTTTTATCTATGTTTTCACAAGGGGCATACCCTCAAAATTTGAAAGACGTTGTATGTTTTTTCTTTTTTGAGCTTCATGTTTAGGGGTTAATTATAGTCTAATACATCAAAGTCATTATAGGTTGATGACTTACAAAAATGTAAGGACCAAGATCATGAAGCATTTGGAAATACCTTACAAGGGTAACATAATTTCACACATTTTTTTAATATGGATTTACTACTTATATGAAAATGATCTAGGTTTGTATTCTATAATATTTAGGTAATAGCTCATTTGTGTGATGAACTAAGTTAACATAATATCCTATGACTGAAATATCTCGAATAGAAATAAATCCATGATATATATGACTAATAACTTAATAATTCTAAACTGTTATTTAATATTATTGCATAAAAACTAAGTGAGCGCAACTTTACAGGAATCTCTAATAATGTTATGAACAGATCAGGGTTGTTATTTATGAATAAAATTTATAAATAGTTTCTACATAATGAATTTTATTTTTAATATCAACCCCGACATTTGTATCGCAATATATACTTACAGTGTTGTAATATCTTTTTCGGTTCTTAAAATTAGTATTTATTCAAGTTCGATTGAAGTTGTTTGCTTGTTTAGATATTTGATTTAGAATTTATAATATTTCTATAGATTTTGAGCTCTAGGCATTATTAGCAACTTAAGTTTCAAGTATCTATGGATAACTAGAATACATTTAGTTTTCATGACTATTTATATACATAAATTACGAAATCGATTGAGTTTTGTTGCATTAATACGCGTTAGTTAAATTTGTAATTAAATCAATATTTGTTTGGCTAAAATTAGTTATATAATAGTTCCATAAATTATGAACTAACTAAATAAAATTCATGGCATAATTTCGAGCTCATGTAAGAATACTTGTGACTAGCTCCAATTGAGCTTGATAATGTGCAAGGAAACTCTAATATGATCCTTCACCACAATTGGAGTCCTTGTTTCATCTATTTTCATTCATTTTCCCAACGCTTTAGTGTCACAAAGCTATAAAATCCATCGCTCACTTTGTCTACAGCAAGTAAAGATTTGGAACTTCTCCTATATACCTTTAGATTGAACAATAAAGCAAATGCCTATGTTGCAACGACCCATTTGAAAATAAACACACGCAAATTAAGCAAAATAATGCAATTGTTGACCTAACGTTTCCTAGAATACAAGCATACATATTTACTTTTGCAAGCCATTTAATGATTGATACATCGTCTGCTTTCAGTATTACCAGCAAGAAACATCGAAACTACGACAACAAATCAACAGCATACTGAGCACAAACAGGTATCACTGCAATCATAAGCAAAAACTTACATCCCTCGTTAACATGCAGTAGGCGCTTCTCTTAAAAGGAAATCCTAATTTTTCAGGAATCTGATGGGTGAGTCCCTTGATTCCATGAGCATAAGGGACCTTAAGCAGCTGGAGAGTAGGTTGGAGAAAGGAATCATCAAAATAAGATCTAAAAAGGTAAACATAATAGCCCTTTAATTTTCCAATGACTTAATTAACTGTTCATCCTACTTATTGTGATTCTGTGTTTCAGAATGACTTGCTGTTTGCTGAAATTGAGTACATGCAGAGAAGGGTAAGGATAGCGTATCCTAACATCGACTGTGGAATTTCTTCTTACTTAATACTTCTCTTATTCTTATGTTTTTTCTTTCTCTTTATTAGGAGATGGAACTGCAGAATGACAATATGTTTTTAAGGAACAAGGTAAGCTAGCTCATTTTATATTTTTGATTACTTGACAACTTGTTAAATAGTTCGAGATAGAATTGCATTCTTTGCCCTATTTCATCGACTCAGTAAAATGTTAATATAATGTTGCATACTTAAACAGTAGATTATGATTCCAACAAGCTGAAGAATTGACTGTGTACAGATTGCTGAGAACGAGAGGGTGCACCAACAGATGAATATGCTGCCAACGGCGGAATACGAGATGATGCCTCCATTTGATTCAAGGAACTTCCTCGAGGTGCACTTAATGCAGCCAAACCAACATTACAGTCAGCAACAAAGGACAGCCCTTCAGCTGGGGTGAGCAACAAAGCTCGCCAAATCTTTCAAGAACTAGTTTGATTCTCATGACAAGCATTGGTTTTGCTAACAAATTAAATTCAGTTTGATCAAATTATTCATCGACTTTATTCTGGGCTTTGCAGGTGAGATGAAAGAAGATGGATTTGTGATCACGCTTAAGGAAAGCACGTTTCGAAGGATAAGCGTTTCCAACTTTTGTTGTACGTGCGTTGAATAGCTCCTGTTTACTGTTATTTATACTGTCCTACGCAATTAAGACTAATTTAGTGCTTCATGCTGCAATATGGTATCGTTTAATGCTGGAAAAACTCATTTTCTGTCATATGTTTTTTCTGAAGGAAAATTTCAGGTCATAAACTAATTAATATATCTGTACCTGTATTTGCTTTAAGTTACCTTGGAACAAACTCTGCAGAATTCAAACGCTCAAGGATCTTGTAAAAAAAATGAATACGAGTAGTAAAGTAGACTCCAGACATGGCGAATTGCTGGGAAAGAAGCATTTATAATATATGCATTTAGAATCGTCGTCTTCCTCCATGATACCGATCCATCTTTCTATCTGTTTATTAATTATTGTATAAATTATTGTTGGAAGAAACAATTTGTTATCGGAGATTTATAGGGTATTAGCTGAATTTAAACTATATTGAATTAAATTCAACTTACAGTCGAGATGACTTGAACGGATAATCTCAGATTGCCAACAGGAGTACTATGGATCCTCCCTTAATTCCCTCAGAAGTGTAGGTCAGTGTCTTCTCACAAGATCTAATAGATGGGGACTTCTTCAGGTCTCTGGTAAAGAAGTCCCAGTAGATTTTGGCGGTCTGTAAGCTTGAGTACTCTAATATGTTAAAGTGAAGGAAGTCGAATTTGTAAAAAGAAAGGAAGTTTCAACTCCAGTGCCCGCCTCTACCTAGCTTGACCACAAAGCTCTCCCTCTTCCCTTACAAAATTGGGAATTTACTAACCAAAGAGGAGAAAAAGTTGTGTAAATAGTGAAAATTGCTACGACAGCATCTGAGTCTAGTGGGGATCCTTCCGAGACAACTCATTATTTCGTATACCACCAATCAGAGACTCACTTTACTCGGGAATGCCAACAGTATATGAGAAAATTATAATGAATGACCTATCAACGGAGATCTAATCGAGTCAACCGAGTAAAAGAAGATCTCCCGAGCCTTACAAGAGTTGTCATCGTCCCGACCATGATGTTGATACTAATCATCATTTAGATCGACAATCTCGCTCCCCCTAGGAGCCTCGAGGTTCCTCTTGACCTCATCAGGAAGCGAATCAGGAGAAGGACAAAGACAAAAAAAAGCAAAGGCAATATTTCTTTTCGAGGTACTGTAAATATAATTTTGGGAAACCCAACTGATGAACATTCCACTAGAGCCTAAAAGACTCATGATAGAAGATTAAAAAATTATGTAGTCAGCACCAGCCGGGAAAAGGGAATGACCCTTCAATTAGTTTTGGGCCCAAGGTTTTGAAAGGGATAGACATTCTTCATGATGATGCTTTGGTGGTTGAGGCTTTCATCGCCAACTATAGGGTGAAAAAATTGTTCGTGTATATTGACAGATCCGACAACATCATTTTAAAAAGTCCTTCAACTAAATGTAGCTGGACGGAGAGGAATTCATCATATACATACCTCATTGTATGGATTCATGGGGCATGAAGTGCAATCAAACTTCATATCTTGCAACTTCTAAGATGCGGTAAAGTAATCTCGCTCTAAATGATAAGTTTTAAAGGTAGAAGCTGGGGGTAACTCAAGTTACTACCGAGTCGGCCAAGATATGGGGTTCAGATGCTTCATAAAGAAAAACAAGGGTTTTCACCCCTTGTGAGATGACAAAAAGTTCTTCAAAAAATTTAAATTGGCTTAAGAGGAGAAGAAAAATATTTCACCTTCGATTTTCTTCAGGTAAAAGAAAAAAATGAAAGATTTTAGACAATAGGGGGATTCGGTATACTCGAAAGAGGATGACCATGTTGTGTGGATTCAGAAGAAGTCAAGACTAAGTTAGGACAAGGGAATGTGGAAGTATCACAACACTTTACAAAGAAGACTGGAATGGGAAAGCGTAGCTTGCTCAACAAATGACTATTGAAAAAAGTTATATAAAAATTGGGGGGGGGGGGGGGGGGGGGCATTTGACTGCTGGTTACCATTCGAAAACATTATTCTATAGTTGGCTGAGATCCATAGGTTGTTCTTATTCAATCCAAGACACTGCTGGTGAAACTTGACTTGATGGACCTATACTTTGGAGCAGAGGAAGACTCTACAATCATTAAAAGACATAATACAAGACTACATAAGCTATATATAGAGGATAGATGATTAATAATTCATTAGAGCAAAAGGTCAAAGAACATGGAAACTAACTATACAATGGGAATAGAATTGCTGAGAGATGAAGGAGATGCAAGAGGTGGACATAGAAGCAATGGTTACACAATGAGGGGAACAACATCCTTCTTCGACCTAATATATTCTTGCTCATTCAATTCTAAATGACTAATCTCTACAATCACGAGAGTGAGATGGATTTTCGGTCATTCGATCAAGCGCATGGATCAAACCACATCTCAGCCACATCTTCATAATCATTGTGATGCAGAGGATGCTTCATTTTTTTTCCACAGATGGTCACGTCACCTTAATGAGACACGACCTCATAGACATACTAGCACTCTCTAGATTCGTGGATCAAGATAGATTATGCATGACACGTATTTAATAAGGCATGACCCATTTAAGGTGTGATATTAACTGAATCACGTTTTGGATTTGCCACATGGATATTGCAGCCGGGACAGCCAAAACCATCTTGTCCAACCACATAACAGTTCAGTCAGTCGGACTCCCACCTCTTTTGATTTGACTTGAAGGAAAAGATAGTGATATAAGTGTTAGAGTGTATACTAAAAGTCTTGCTCTTGTAAACATTTATTTTTGAAATAAAAAAATCACATTAGTCAAATGTCTACATTTATTTGTTAAGTGTAGTTGTTCAATTAATTTATATTATAGATAACATGGTGTGTGGTGTCACACACAGAAGATGGTGTTATCCGTTCTTTTTAAATTATAAACAGTTGCTCACGACTAAGATGGAAAGGAACAAACCGTTGGAATAGTCGTAGTGTAATTAAGTATTAGTTTATCTTGACTAATAAATTATACTAATACACTCTAAGTGTATTGAGTAGAACCATTTAAGGTAAGTTCTTTTTATACTGACTTAATAAAAGAATTAGACCTTAGTTATTATGGAAGTGTGTGCTCTTAATCCTAATATAATAACAAACACATGTATGTAGTATTTATTTCTTTGACTTATCAAAGGGTAAGATTTAGCTCGATAAATCAATAGACCCGATAAGTTGGGAAATGATATTACTTATAGTGTGTGTTGTTGATTATAGAAGGAAACCGTGTCCTAGTAATATAGGTTGAGAATGTCCCCAAGAGGAGCTCATAATGATTGTCATGTTAAACCCTACAGGTGGACTTAGTCCGACATGACAATGAGGTTGAGTGGTACTACTCTTGGACTAAGACATTAATTAAAATGAATTGTCAGTAACTCAATTAATTAGTGGACATTCGATATCTTAAACACAGGGAGACTAACACACTCATGATAAAAAGGAGTCCATAATGTAATTTGGGATTGGTGCGGTAGTGCAATAATAATTCTCTAGTGGAATGAGTTATTATTGATAAACTTGAGTTGTGTGTTCGGGGCGAACACGGGATACTCAAGCTCGTCGGAAGGCCAAAATCAATTTCTCCTCTAGGTCCTTGTCGTAGCCTCAATGAAGCCTCAAATCCATCCATATAAAGCCCATCTTGGTGTCCAAGAGGGGGACGACCCAAAGCTTGGTGACCAAGCCAAGGGCCGGCCACTACCTTCTCAAAAGTGGTCGTCCACTAACAAAATTAAGGGAGCCGACCACATAATTCAAATTAGGAGGGGTGTTTTGAATTTTTAAAATCTTCTCTTTGTAGATATCTACAAGTTTTAAAAGAGAGATTTTAAAATAAAACTTTCCTTATTTGAATTAGGCCACATGGTTTAAAAGAAAATTTAAAAGTTTTAAAACTTTCCCTTTTAACCATCCTCACGGTTTTAGAAAAAAAAAAGAGTTTTAAATTTGAAACTTTCTATTTTTGTAACCATGTTAAAAAAGTAAATTTTAGAAGAGAAGTTTTAAATTTTAAAACTTGGTTTTAAATTTTAAAACTTTCCTTTTTTAACATCCACATTAGGAAATTAAAAGAGAACTTATAAAATTTTATAAGAGTTTTCCTTCTTTGCTTATAAATTTTTTACCAGATTATTTCCTTCCTTTAAAGGGTCGGCCACCCTTGCTTGGTGCCCAAGCAAGGGGTCGGCCAATCATCCAATCATTGATTCAATCAATGATTGAATCAATCAAGGGAAACAAAAGGAAAAATAAAAGGGGAAAAGGAAAAACAAGAGGAAGATTTTTAATTTTATAAAAATCTTTCCTTATTTGCCTTGGGCAAGTAATATAAAAGAAGGGGAGGGGAGGCCTCATGAGACATCAATTCTTATTCTCTTGCTTGTGCTCCCTCTTGTGGCCGACCCTCTCTCCATCTCTTTTCCCCTTGCTCTCTTATTTCTTTGTGGTGGTGGTGGCCGAATTTTAAAGAAGGAGGAAGAAGACTTTGGGTGGTGTTCATCTTGGAGGATCGTCGCCCACACGACGTCCAAGAGGAGGCGAGGAATACGGCAGAAGATCTCGAGGTTATTAGTATACAAAGAAGAGATATAACTAGTAATTATTTTCTGCATCATGCTAGTTCTTCTTTGTACGAATTCCAAACACAAGAGGCATATGATTCTAGAGTTTCGGATTTGTTTTGAAGTTGTGTTTTTTTTTGTTTTTCGAATTTGTGATTCGATTGTTCCTTTTGGTTAAACCTAATGTTATTTTAGGGAATTAAATATTGAATTTCTATTAAAGGCTTTGTCGAGGCAGTGGTGGATGATCACATACCCAAGAAGATCTAGTGTCTCGCCATGTTTGACCTGGGAACCAATTTTGGAAATAAATATTTAATTAACTTTATAACATAGGTGGATTTGGATCAATAGTGTTAAGTTCCGCTTGCGATCTAAATTTAAACCATTAAGAACAGATAAGTTAAATTTGGAATCAATAATGTTAAGTTCCTTTTACGATTCCTAATTTAATTTCTAAAGAACACAATAGGTTGTTTAGGAAAGGTTCGACACTTGTACAAAATTTTTATACGGTGGAACCGGTACGATCTTCCTAGGACTAACCAACAATAAGGAGTAATCAGGGGGTGTCACATGGGTAGGGAAATGCCAACAGTCTCGTGGAGGTGGCAGTCAAAGTTAACAGGGAGTTACCTCGACGTCGTTCAACCCCAACTTCATGCAACCCCGACTCTGCACTATGTTTGACTCGGCGCCTAGTCCGACTCCTCGACGAGTCCGACTGCCAACAATCTTGATTCCAGATCACCTCGACTAACTGGAGTAGTGCCTCCAATAGTTAACAACTAAGGTGATAAGTTATTACATGCTGAAAATACCTAAAGAACGTGGAAAATGCCACCATTTAGTCCGAAAGAGATGGGCAATGTAGCCATTTATTTTAGGAAACATGGATAACGCCAGTGTGGATCTTGGAGCATGTGGAGCATAATTGTAACTCTATAAAAAGTAGTCCCACTTTACGAGCATACGTATGCACACACGTGCATTTACAAATTCTAGACGATTGTTCTTCTTTCTTCCTCTTTTGCTGAATATTTACTTGAGCATCAAAGTGGCTGTGCTGGGAATCTCTCAACCATCATTCTAATTCTTTCATTCTCGTTCTCTCTCGTTTAGGCTCCTGTAGATCTTTTCATAAATTAGTAACGTGATCGATAACCAAGTCAACATCGATATCTATTCATCGATGGTTAGTTCGTCGACATTTTCAGACAAGATCAATAGATAGTTACAATCAACAATGGGCTGTGGGAATTGAGTTGGTTTAATCCTCCAAATATCTCTAACAATTGAGTTGGTTTAATCCTCCAAATATCTCTAACAATTGAGTTGATTTTTTAATAACTTCATAATGCCCAAAATAAAGTATAAACATATCCTAACAAATGTCGTTGATATAATAGAGTTTTCTTGTTTATATATATAACATATTTAAAATTTAAATGAATCAAGCGATTGAATCCATGATCACAAAATTTTACTTTTAAGTCAGCATCCCTGTGAACTTTAGATTTATATATCATAATAAAAATCACACAATATAATTTTTTTCATAAATACTCCATTTAGTTCAAAACTAAAATATTAAAAGAAACTAAAAAAATTGAAAATACTCCATTTAGTTCAAAACTAAAATATTAAAAGAAACTAAAAAATTGAAACGATTAAAAACAAACTAAGATGAGTTTTGTATAAAATTAAATAAGTCATTCTTTGTAAATTGTAAACATTCTATTATGTTTTTTTTTTTGGGGGGGGTTGAATTCATCCTTTATTTTAATAAAAGATTAAAAAAAAAGTCTCAATATTAATATTTTGTTTGCAGTGCAGCGCAGCTGTAGTTGGACCTAGGGAATTGACATATCCGATGGAGGAATATATACAAAACAAAATAAGAGCATCATTACAAGTGTATTTTGTACTGGAGACTGGAGATTGCATTTATTGTCGTTGAAGGAGAGCACGGTCAAAAAGGGGCGCCCGCAATTAAAATTTTGGGCACGTCAAAGCGCATAGAAGTCACGAGAATCGAATGACCATGCAAATCAGCATCATATCGGCTACCTGGCCCACATCCGAATTAATAACTAGATACACAAATGGAAAAGAAAGGAGCTCAACCTGTCTGATCTGGCTAGCTAAATGCTCCGTCTCCTTCCTCATTTATAAAGGACAACCATAGCAATTGAATTCAGCAACAGGGAGAAGAGATATTAGAGAAGGTGAAGGAGGGGGGAAACCACAAGTGAAAGAGCTCGTACGTAATTATTGTTTAATCGGAGACAGAAGAGGTGGGCCATTGTCATTTGAAATCGTAGCAGAAGGTCGCTTTGTGGCCTTTATATCTTATCTTCATCTCTACGAACCATTCCATCTCCTCCAGCTCAATCTCCCTTTCGATGTCTCTGTTTTCAGTTTTCACGAACTCAAAATCGTGTAGTCGTATGCTATCGCTGGTAAAGCTCGCAACTTTATAGCAGTTTGATGCTTCTATCGTTCGGGTCGCCTTGAAGTCTCTGGAATCTTCTTCTTCTTCTTCTTCTTCTTCTTCTTCTTCTTTTTACAATGATTTATGCTGCTTGACGAGGCAACCTGGTGATCAGCCGTTTGCCATGCTTGATGAAGAGTCTCTGTGTTCTTATCTTCCCTGATTCAGTGTTTTGTGCCCAATTCTCATGGAGAGGAGAGTAGAAATTTCATCAAAAAGATAGCTTTTTGTGGCTTCGATAGCGCCGGAAGGAGATTGTGAGATGGATAACCAAAAAGATAGTCTTTTGACATTAATGGTAGAGCCTCCAAACTCTACGGAGGCGGAAAGGAGCGCCAATTCCATGTCTTCCCACTCCCCTGCGTCCTCCTCTTCCTCCCCGCCTCTGTCGAGCAAGGGTGGTGGCGAAGGCGCCGGCGCCGGCGCCGCCACGAAGCGGCGGCGCCACCAGAGCGACCACCCGGTGTACCGCGGCGTCCGGATGCGGAACTGGGGGAAGTGGGTGTCAGAGATCCGCGAGCCTCGCAAGAAGTCGCGAATCTGGCTGGGCACGTTCCCAACTCCGGAGATGGCGGCGCGGGCTCACGACGCGGCCGCCCTAAGCGTCAAGGGCGCCGCCGCGGTGCTCAACTTCCCGGAGCTCGCCGGCTTGCTCCCCCGCCCGGCCACGCTCTCCCCCCGCGACGTCCAGGCCGCAGCCGCCAAGGCCGCTGAGATGGATCCCGGCGCCGGCTTGGAGTTGCCGGCAGACTGCGACGACCTGGGCCAGATCGTTGAGCTGCCACCGCTGGACGAAGGGTTCCGCATCCTCGACTCGGCCGATTCCGGCAGCGAGTTCCTCTTCGACTCGTGGGGGTGGTGGCTCCCGTGGACGGAGACGGCGGATCTTTCGTGGACTCCGGCCGATACTTTCCCTCCGACCAGCTTCGAAGCTCTTCAATGGAACTAAATATCTATCATCATCAACTCTTCTCCCTTCAATTTTTCCAATTTGGGCTCCTTTTTCTTTGCTTTTAATTCTATTTTCGTTTCTTCTATGGATATAAATTTTTGTTTTTTTCTTCTTTCTAGTCCCAATTACTTTTTTTTTAAAATTTCTTTGCTACAAAATCAGGTGACTATATATTTTGGGGAAGGTTTGGAGAAGAAACTATGCTTCTCTTCTTCTTTCTTCCTTTTAGCATTTTCCTAAATCAAGAAAATTAAGTACGATAGAAATTTATTGAATAATTAAACTACGAACTCCTTTTTCTACAAATCTGAAGAACTCCTTTTCTTTATTATTATTATTATTTTTTAAATAATCCATTAAACTAAGACTCTCTCTGTCTATGCGACTGTTTGTTTCCCCAAGGAATTGTGAAGTTACATTTTTGAATTTTCTAATTACTATAAAAAAAATCTATACGAAGAGCCTTTTTTTCTTCTTGTTTTATCCGTCGAAAAGTGGAAAATAAAATGTTTTTCTTTTAATTTTTCAAAACACAACTCTCTTCATTGTATCTATATGCTTCAAAATTATCCCCATTGAAACCCCTTACTCGAATATGAAATCATTTTTTCAAGATTAAAGTGAGTTTTTTTTAATTACGTAAACGTTTACATTGTGGAAATATCGTATATTTTAGATTAAAATGAATTTAAAGTAAAACTAAGTTAAAAAAAATGTTATTATTCACAAATTGTTTAAATTAAAGTATTCATCAATATACGCTTACTTCAACAAATTATAGGTATTATTAACATGTTTTTTTTAAAAAAAAATAAAAGATTATCACAAATTTTTTAAATATTACTAAAATATAAAGACGAAAATGATTTTATTCATAAAAAATCAAAGAAAAATATTACGACAAGCCGATTGAAAATTGTAATTGATGACGATACAAATGGAGAATGTATAATAAGAAAAAAAACACTTAATTTTGGGTAAGATTAAAATATTGATCCAGTAAAATTTATTATTATTTTTTTTGTAAATGTGAGAAAATCTTCGATTTGAATCACAAACAATAAACTGTTTTAAACATTATGATTGTCCGAATCAAAACAAGGACGTCCTTTTCAATGGCCATGGATATAAATGAAAAATTGCCATCGGAACAGCGATGACTCACTCGCCACTGCCCAACCTCAGTGGCAAATAATTAATTATTATTATTATTTTAAAAAAAAAAAGAAAAAATAAATCGACACAGTAATAAAAAAACAAAGATGGATATTTCTTGAGTTTTTTTATTTATTTAATATTGGTACTGAAATTAATTCCATCTCACCCACCACCAAGATGATGGACCAACAGTACCAATGGACTATTCTAATATAAAAGAATAACAATTTTTTTCTCTATGTATCATGTGAAAGAATGTTTTTCTTTTTAAAATATATATTTTAAGCAAGTTATAAGATATAATTTAAAATAATTTCAATATATTATTTTATAATATCTATAATAGATTTGATCGTACATAAAATATTTTTTAAAATAAAATAACATATTTAAAAATTATAGAAAATAAATATTTATTATAATATTTTATCTTAATTAGTAAAGAATTGTACATATTGATTTTATTTGCGGTGCACTTATATGGTTCAAAAGTTATAGTTATTTGGATCCCACTAAATGCTGGCCCTCGTTTGCAAGCCTACCGTATAATAAATATACAAATGGATCGAGAAATGTGATAGAAACGTGTGCAACTTGTAGTATGCAACATGTATTCAAATATAAATACGTGTTCTGTTTTTGCAACGTGTTGTGGAAATAAATACGTCAAAGATTATAGGTGAACAAGAGGAAAAATAAAATCAAAATAAATAGTTTTTCCCATTTTCATAATTAATTTGTCCCTCTCTCCAAGAAAAAGAGTTCATATCAATTCGGTGGGAGAAATAAATGTATAGCGATTATTAGGAAAGGATGATCTATATTTGAGGGCGATAATATGAAAAGGATCTACTTAAACTCACCTAAATGACCTGATGTACAATAATATAATGAATTTTTAGATTGAACCGATTATGAAAACAATACACCCACTCATAATCAAACTTACAAAATTTAGGCGAAAAAAGTGAGGAGAATTGTTGGCCTTTGCAATATATAATTATAATTTTGAAATTAGTTTACTCACTAATGATGTGTAATTGGATTAATGTTAATGAATTTTCTGTAGTATATGATGAGATCTTTTGTTCTTCTATAATTTATACTATTAAAAAAGAAAATACAATCCACATGACTCATATGAATTTTATTTTGTCATTAAAATAAAATTTATAAGATTGAGAATTAGATCTCTTCTAATCCATGAGACGAGAAATTATAGTATTTTTTTGATAGGACAAGAGAATATAGTGTTGAGGACCGCTGACAATAATTAGTGCCTGTTGAGTGGTAAGCATGACTTGTAGGTTGGAAAAATTAAATCTCTCCTAATGGCCTTTAATTGGAGCCAATATCCACTAAATATTCCAAATCAATCGAGAGGGAGAAATGGGTCCCTCCAAAGATATCTTACAGATTTTGCACGAATGATTAGACCACTGTCGCTGGTTTAAATATAATATTAAAAAATGGGCTCCAAAAAACCATCTTTTTGCAAAATATTAAGAAAGGAATGAACTTGACCTTTTTTAAACATCCAAAAACTGTTGAAACTCAAGTGAATTAGAAATATATGATTTATTAAAAATCGCATTCATGACTTTATTATTTGATATAGATAGTTTTAAACCTCTTATATATTTTTTCTAACTTATATTTTAGTTTTGTGATTTATAATTTAAATAGATTTTGTTATCCATGATTATTTGAGAAGTTATGTAATTAAATCACCAAGCAAGTATATTTAGAAAACTTACCAAGCAAGTATTAAAAAATAATTAACTCCTGTAGCATCTGTATGTCTAATCATCTTTTTATTCACATCATCGATCATGTCATGTCTTAATTAGCATATCATTAATTAACGAATTACTAATACAATTTTATTTGGATGACAGATTTATTACGCTTTTTAACAGTACCGCATAATAAATTTAATTATTTTTAAAACTACATAATAAATTTGTTAAAACTAATAAAACAATAATGAATTTTTATTAATAGTAAAATTGCAAAATTAATTTAATTTCTTTTCACGGCGTAGAAACGGTCAATTCCCTCAATCTAGTTATAGATCGTCTGTTCCATCAATTAAGTTGACCGATCCGGCGCCATTTTCAAACATGAAATGCAAAAAAAAACAAAAAACGAAAAGTGACATCCAAAATTGCAAGTTGTTCGGATCCGATGCAATTTAATTTTATGGTTGGATTTTCGTTAGAAGAGGATGAGCAGGGGAATGGGCGCGCATGGAGGAGGTAGTGACCTCATGGAGCCGTTGTTGTCGGATGCAAAAGTTATTGCTGTCGGGGAATGTAGATATGATGGCGACTGTCGGCAACTCCGCCGCCATACACGTGTGCGCGGATCTAAAGGTTCACTAATCCGTCAGTCAAACTTTCACTCGTGCTGCCGAAGCTTCCTCCCAACGCATCCACCAGTCTCCCACTGCTACGTCGACGCATATGGGCAGGGCAGGTCAAGGCATCGGGCGCGGATCTAAGCTAGGTTGCTCGGCGCGGGTCACGGATTTTTAAATATATTTTTTTTAAAATCAAAATCGGATCCATGCATTTGAAAATGCACAAAAGTATTTTTTTTAAAATATTAAAATATTGAAGGCTGTCAAAACAATGCTGCAAAAAGCTGTCAGACAAGACGTTGTAAAAGGTGATTTATTTATCCTAGTATCATGTTAATTTATCCCTAAATAATATGAAAATAATAAATTATAAATAATTATTAGTTATTAGTATAGATAATTAAGGTATAAAGGCAGATACATGTATTGAGTTTTAATCTAAAATTTTATACGGTAATATTTGATATCATAATACGAAAAAATTCACATATATTATTAATTATAATATATAGTATATATAAATATCATGAAAATAATAACATACATAAATTAAGAAAACAATAAATATTTCTTAATAATAATTATTTTCTAATAACGAAACAAATAATTATTTTCTAATAATAATTATTCTTTAATAATTAAAAAATAAATAACTATTTACTTATAATAATTCCTCTCAAAATAATGTCTCAGGATGGACTTGAACCCATGAAAGCGATGGAGTCGCTAAATTTGTATGTAAAGGAGGGCTGGTTATACAAGGACGACGGCGGCGGAAAGACAACAAGAACTATTTTTTTAAGGCGATAAGGGCGATGGTGGCTGTCTTTGGACGACGACACCTCCTCTGGCCGCAACAACAGGTGAACAATAGAAAAGACGCGACAGCGACAACTCCCGTTGGCGTCAGCGGCAGAGAAAGGAGAAAAAAGCTAAGATTTTTTTTTAAACCGTGAGAAAAAGGCACGCGGAAGAGAGGAGAAAAAGAGAGAAAAAAATTAAAACAAGATCACTGCCATATTTATTAATAATAATTATTCTTTAATAATTAGAAAACAAATAACTATTTTCTAATAATAATTATTTTCTAATAATTAAAAAATAAATAACTATTTATTTATAATAATTATTTCTTAATATAACACATGCTACGAGGAGAATGGTAAAATAAATATGATGGTAAAAGGTAAATACGCTCGCCCCCAGCGTCTCCGTCAACTCGTCCCAGGGCCAACACAGATGAGGTAAATCACGGGCGCTACTAGCCTTTGGAATAGTGACTAACACATAAGGGAGACATTTACCTCAGCTTTACCGAAATTCGAATCCCAGATCTAATACTGATAGCACCTCATGTGCTACTTATCCGAAGGGACGAATGGTAAAATAAATATGTGGTAAAAAAAGGCGATTCGCTCGCCCCCAGCGCCCCCGCCAATCCGTCCCTAGGTCAACACGGAGGAGGTAAATTACGGGTGACTACTAGCCATTAGTGTAAATGGTCAAGACATAGGAGAAGTTATACTCGGTCACGTCGAGTTTGAATGGTAAAATAAATATGTACTTTGGGTTGGTGGTTGAAATAGGACGAATGCAGAGGTTTCAAACAACATTTGACAAAGAACGTATTTCAAATAATACTCTAATGTCGTTGATGTGGTGGATAACGGAGGCTGTGATGTGATGGTCTTCATATGCAGGGAGTAGAGATTAAGATAAGTTTTTGGTCAATAGTCACTTGGAAGTGTAAGGGTTCATTCGACTCCTTTGTTCGGCCATCCCATCCATACTACTCGGTCATTAAACTTCTTTGACTTGGATAACTCGAGTCCCTTAGTTCCGTTTCCCAACTATCACGACTCATTTATTTGACTTCAATTCTTCAGGGCATCTGATTCCCTCAATTTCATTACTCGACTATCACGACTAAGTTATTTAACTCATCAGTTCTGTGTATCTAACTTCCTCAGCTTTCTTACCTCGACTATCATGTCTCATTCATTTGACTCCAGCACTTCGGTGTATATGAGTCTAGCAAGTTGGCATAACTCGGGCTTTTGGGTTCCTTCCGCCTTGTCAGGCTTGGCCCCCATCCTACATGGCTTGTTAAAGATGTGGAGGTGGCGTAACGACTTCATTCATGGGACTATTTCTCTCAAAAGGAGTGGAAAATGCCAACATATATCTCGGAGAACATGATAAATGGGCGCACATATATTGGATGCAGAGATACACATTCGCCGCTCTATATAAATTCGCTTACTCCTACGGGCACATGTATGCAAAAACAACCACAAAAACTCCTTTGCCACTCTAGTTTTTGTTGTCGTGTAGCCCTTGTGCTGATTTGAACATCGTAGTGGTCATGCTGAGTGATTCCGTCTGAGAACAGAGACATTTGACTAGCCAGTGACACGCTACTTGCAATGGTTGTTAATTAGGAGAGTGACGCGACCCTTGATTTGTGAGGAAAAACACTTAGAGAAAGTGGGTTAGAATGACGGTCAGGAAAGTCCTCGTCGATGCCACTCCGATGTTTGAGTCAACTATTAGCGAATAAGAGAATGATTGCTGAAAATTAAGGTTTTAAGAGTTATATGCTCTTACCTTTACTCATGAAACTAGACTATCTTTTATAGGATTAGAACTCCCTGCCATATTCTCCCTATGCCCTCTCGTTTCTCGCTATTGTGGTCACGTTCTCCAAAATAAATGATCATTATGATCCATTTATGTCAGGATAAATAGTTACGTCTTCCGCCCTTCTCGTGATAACATTAGCATTGTTCATACCCTCAAAGAATAACATGATAGTATGTTGCTTTAGTTTTTTATAGTTGGAGTTGTTTCAGTTTCATTTGAAGGAGTCGAAAATGTGGTAAATTTAGACTCGACAATCAGTAGTCGGAAGTGACCCTGAGCCTGAAGTAGTCGGGAGTAGTTGTGAGTCGGGAATAGCCGAGAGTCGAAAGTAGCTATGAGTTGGGAGTAATCGTTAGTCGAGAGTAGCCAGAAGTCAAAAGTAGTTGTGAGCCTGAGTAGATGAGAGTCGAAAGTAGTTGTGTGTTAGGAGTAGCCAAGAGTCGGGAGTAGCTGTGAGCTTGGAGTAGTCGGAGTCGGAAGTCATCCCTTATTGACCTTGTCTATCATCCTAACTTGATTATTAATCTTCTTGGCCATGTAGCCCTTGGGAAATGTCCCTACATCATCGAGTCTACCCTTAACGTTTATTCTAATAATTTCTTTTTGAGTTCTACTGATATCTTAGACAGTTTCTTCATCATCAAAGCATTCAAGCTCCTCTCGTCCATTGTCACCTCTTGTTGACTCATTGGATTACGATCTCAGATAGAAATAATTGTATTTCAAATAATAATATTGTGGTGTTGATTTTAGGATTTATAAAATAACAAGTGACGTTAATTTTTAAATTGCAACATGATAGTAGTTTAAAATTTAACATTATAGTGGCGTTATTTTTTTAATGTAATATCTCCACGATGTTCTTTGAAATCCTATCTCATAGTAATATTATTTTTTGAACGTAGACAATGATAGTTGTTTGGAGAAGTAAAATGGAAAATAAATATATTTTAGAAATCTAAAAGCTAATTAAGTCGAAAATTTTATAATTTTAAATGTGTCTTTTCATAATTTCATAATTTTAAATACGTTGTCGGGTTTGAAATAGGTTAGTTGTCCGTGACTTAATCGAATCTGATAATATCGCCTTAAAGGGAAAAAGTAAATCATGTCGTACAGAATCTAACCTAATTAGCATGTTGGATTGGTGACGGGGGCTCTATCCACAAACCGGAAAAGACCCACAAAGAAAAAGAAGGAAAGGCCAAAAGGTTTAAAAATTAAAATAATCCTATTTTTATGGGTGCGTGGAGCTTGGCTCGATTCCAGACACACACACTGCAGATAATTAATTAAAAGGCAAAATAAACTGAATCCAAAAGTTTGGAAACTTGAGATTATTGCAATTATACGATTTTTTTTTTCTTTTGTTTTTTTTTTTCTAATGAACAAGCACATATATGGATGTATAGATCTTAGAAACATAGTAATTAAGCTACAGGAACTATGAGGCTTGATTAGCAAAGGTTTTTTTTCCCCTTTAGATGAGCGTGCAACTATAGGATATTGAATTTTCAAATTATTTAATATCAATATTTCTTGATTTATTCTGGTAGTTAATAGAAAATTTATATTAAATCAGATCGATCATCTCAATTTAGTGTTATCTAATATAATATTTTTTTATTAACAAAAATTTTATTAGAGGGTGACAGATTTTTTATAATAAAGTATGGATCAATTCTCGATGGATGTATACTTTTAAAGAAAAATTCTTTTCATCTTTTAATCATTTGACGATAGGGTATACATAATTTAAAAATAGACGGTGAGGAATATCTAGATGAATGTAATTATTTTTTTCTACCATTGATTAGCAAAGGCCGATTAATTGGCAAATAAACCTTTACGGGGTTAATTACTGATGCCTAGATACATAATTAGTCCTAAGTATAAACCTCAATTTATTAGAGCTCATAATTCGACACCCCTAGAAACCGAAATATTTTAACAACAGAATGACTTGTCTTTTTCTTAGTTTTCCGGAATGTATTTTCAATTTTCATCAAAATAATAATTCTGAAAAAAACAAGAAACAAAGGGAAAAATTTTTGCCGAAAGACTAGCTCATACTATTTGCATTGATCAATAAGTTGCAGAGCAGGACATTACATTAATCAGCCCAGCGAGAAATATAACTAAGTCTTGAGGTCAGAATTACCTCGGATATAAATGAGTTGATTATCACATACTAAATTTATAGAAGTGAAAAAGGATCTAATCTTGATAAAGATTGAAGAATCGCACTCCACGATTGTTAATTTTGATTTCTTAATTTATTCACTCCTAATAATGTGGGATAGTCGTAGGGACTGTCAGGATGACAGATTTCACATGGTAGAGTATAATTTTTTTTTAAAAAAAATGTAATAGACATGCAATTTAGACAAGTATAATTAAATGCATTATATATAGATGACTCATACAATGATTTTCTACCGTCGCATATATTCTATAGGGTCAAAAGTCATGTTGATATGTTACGATGAGTCAAACATAACCCAAAGAGGATTAGGCCATGCTCAGATGAGATTCGGGTATAATTGAACTGACTTAGTACGCTTATCCGAGAGAGTCGAGTTTTGTTAACTACAAGTTAGTTACAATGACTTTTATCTTAGCTACACTCACTCGTATCTTAGCTCTTGATTATGATCTCAGTCTCGGTCTTAGTCACCGTGTCAATTTTCGATTTAGACATCCTCCCATTCTCAGCCCCCAACCTTGATGCATCCAGTCGCAACCTCAAATCCATACATTATCTTTGTCTTATCCTTACTCACTGACACACCATCTAGTTCAGTTTCAAATCTCTGCACAACCTACCTGGCTCAGCCTCAGTCGTTGATATTGCCTATGTCTCAGCACCATCTACCTTAGTCTCAAATTTCGGCACCACCTACATGGCTCGATCTCAATTGTCGACATCGCCAATGTCTCAGTCTGATCACTGACACCATCTTGCTCAGTCCCAGATCCCAACACCACCTATCTGGCTTAACCTTAGTTGCCAACATCGCCTTCAACTCAATCTCATATTCTGGTGTCTCGTCTCGACCCCAGTTGCATACTTCATTTATTCTCAAGGTCATTTGACATCAACCTCAAAAACTACAATCAAACAGGACTTTAGTGACGAAAAACTTCATCTCCGAAAGTCATTTTTTCCATTTCTAAAGAATATTTGAGACAAAATATTTTGTTTTAAAATTCTATTAGTGAAAGCTCTGTGACTAATTTTGAGACTAAAATTTTCCATCTCTAATTTCATAAATGAATCGAAAAACTATTTATACGTGTATTTTTAATTTGATCAAATGAAATTAATTTTAAATATAAATTATGTATTTAATTTTATTTTGAACTTTCAGATTACATAATAACTATAATTTTATTCTATTTATAAATTCGATTACAATTTTATTTATAAATTCATATTTAAATTCCGTATCTAATTTTATTTTAAATTCGTCGTAAATCCTTCTCAAATAGCATATCAAATATAATTTAAATTTGTTTATAAATCCATTTACAATTATATTTGTAAATCCATATAAAAATTTGTACTAAAATTTATCACTAAATTTTTATTATATTTTATTTCTATATTTTTTATTTGCATATTATTTATAAGAAAAATCACAAATTTCAAATAAATTATAAATATTAAATAATAATTTCTAATCTAAAAGTATCATACAATTAAAGAGACATAAATATTACATCATTCAAATAAATTTAGCACGGATCCTCTTAAAAACAAATGATTTGTATATCTCATTTCTTAAATCATCTTACGAACCATCTCCTTGAGATTTTCTTCTTTGTATCTATTCCTTGATAAGCTTTTCTATCCTCTACCTATTTTTAGTGATAACGAGTTCCATTTTTTTTTAACTTTTAATAATTTTCGAAATTTGTCTTCCCTCCTCATCTAATAACAAATAAATACATATAATGTATGTCATTTAATAAATAAAATATTGAGATAAAATTCACACTTGTATTTTATTTAGTATGCTATCAAATTTAGACATTGTATCATGTTGCATACATGCATCATCATTAAAGTAAATATTATGTAACTCAATGATTTCTTCCATTTGTATACCATTAATAAGAATTAAATAAACATACTCAACTTGTATTATAAGAGATTATCATCTTTGATTTTTTTTTTTTTTTTTTGTTGCAACCAATATCTTTCCCTCTACTTGAGGTCCTACATCACATGCATAAAAAATAAATAAATGCATACCCCTTGTGATAAATACAAAAAAAAAAAAGAAATACAACCTATAGAGATTTTAATAACCAATACTACATTCACCCCTTATCATACTTAATGCGACCTATATATGCATGGTAGGTTCATCATGCAACAAAAAATTAAATTATATAACACAGATCTACAGAATCAACATAGTAGACTTTATAATTCCTAACCGACAAAACTCAAATCGCTAATACTCATATAATATAAAACATATTTGTCAGAAGTAATTGAAACTAAAATTACTATATTAGAATCTAAAACAAACTAAAACTAACAACACTATTCAGCATCTTAAACTTATAAACTCGTGTAATTTCAACTAACTGAAACTATATATCATAAATCTATAATAACACATAATTCAATATTAACATTGTAGATCACAGATTTGTTACTGATTGTGAAGATTAAGAAATGAAATGCAATGGGCTTTTTGGTTGAATTGCTAAAACTATAAAATGAAAGATAATGTAAGTAATGAAAACTAACCTAATTAAGTATGATTGCGGAGAATTCGTGACAACATAAAGTAAACATCTAACGAAACTAACATATAACGAAATATAATCTAATTGCATCCAAATAAAGAATGCAAATTTAAATATTCGAACGAAATAACCATGGCAAGAAATTAAACAACTTGAATGCAATAACTAGAGTCCAACTAATGGAAGAAACATTTTATCAAATACCATGTGAGCATTAATCAAGTTAAACATACATGCAATCTCAACATGGGAAGCTAACGTCATTGCAACTCAACAATCAAAGTAGACAGCCCAACACATTGACCGAATGTTGCGGATGGACAACAATTGTGGATGAAGCTTCTCCCTGGATCAGAATGGATGGCGTGTAACAAGCGCTGAAAATGAATCATGTTGCCCCCTCCGGATTCTGAAGGGTGCATGGTGTAGAAGAGCTTGGAATCCCGAAGCTCTCTGATGTAAACTCGTCGGCGGATGAAAGTGGGCTATCAAAATCTCTCCCAATTGAATAGAGAGTTGTGGATGAGGATGGATGAATAGAAGAACCTCAGCTTCAAGAGTTCCAAGGTGGTACTTCCTCTCCCAATCGGGAGAGGAAGAAGATGGAGTGGTGACCACCAGTGAGGAAGGATGTGGTGGTGGTAGCGGGGATGAGGATTGGGGAGGACGAGATGGCTCCTCCTCTCCCAATCGGGAGAGGTAGAGGAGATGAAGAAGGGCTGCCGGCGGTAGGAGCATCTCCCAATCGAGATAGGGTAAGATTTGATGGGATGTGGTGGAGGCCGGCGGTGATGAGAGTGGTCGTTGTCGGCCTTGATCGACTATGGATGGCGAGGAAGAAGGGAGGTTCCGGTGCCGGTTTGAGGTGTGCGACCGGGATAAAGAATGAAGTGTCGAGATGAGAAGAATAGGGATAAAAAATTAGGGCCATTTTTGTAACGATGATTTGGATTTGAATCGATGGTGAAAATTTATGTCTTGATGAAGACATCAAATCACTCTAGATCTGAATGAATATTTAGGATGGTCGGATCTGAATAGATGGATCAGATTGTGTTATATCTACATGAATGAATCAAATTGCTTTAGATCCACATCAATGGTTTTTTTTTTTTTAAAAAAAAAATTTAAAATAGATTTTCTTTTCTTTTCTTTTTTTAAAATAGATTTTTTTTGATAAATATATTCTTTTAAGATTTTGTTTTAATATGTATTTATTTTTAATAAAAAATTATTTTTAATTTATTTTTAATTTAATCTCAATTTTTTTGAATGTTATATTTTATTAAAATGAACTATATAAGTAATTCCATTATCTCTAATTTATATAAATAGTTTTCTTTTCTATTTAAAAAATTTTAGCAAATAAATATGAAAAGAATTATTTTATGTCTCAATTTTTCATTAAATTTTAAACAAATTTTGTGACTGAAATTATATCATTTCAAATTCCGTTTATAATCTATATTTATGTTTGTTTATACAAATTTATTTACAATTTCATCTCAAATTCTATCTCATATTTTTTTCAAATATTATATTTTATTAAAGTGAAACAGATTAGTAATTCTGTAGCAAAGTCATCTTAAATTTATCTAAATCTAAAACATAATTTAATTCCATTTAATTTTTTTTTATCAATATTTATATAAATTTCATACTGGTTATTTTCCGTCTGAATTTTTTATTAAATTTTAAATGAATTTTGTGACAAAAATTATACCATTTCAAATTCTGTTTGTAATCTATATTTATTTTCACATATAAAAAATTATTTGTAAATTTATTTCTAATTTATTTTAAATTTAGTTTCAGTTTTTTTAAAATATTATATTTTATTATAGTAAAATTGATTAGTAATTCTATAGTAAATGTGTCTCTAATTTATATATATATATATATAAGGGATTTAGGGTTTAGAGTTTATTTTAGTTAAATTTTTTTATCAAATTTATATAAATTTGAAACGAATTATTTTCTATCTCAAATTTTTATTAATTTTAAACGAATTTTAGATAGAAATTATACTGTTTCAAATCTTATGGGTAATATGTATTTATTTTTAAAAAAAAATTATTTATAATTTTGTCTCAAATTTATTTCAAATTTCATCTCAAATTTTTTTTCCAAATATTATATTTTGTTAAAGTGAAATAGATTAATAATTATATAGTAAATTCATCTTTAATTTATTTATGTATTCAATGTTGGACTTTTAATTATTTTGAATGACTTTCGTGTATTTTAAAAGTCTGTGTGTGCAATCTAAAAGTTTATAAAATTTCAATAGATTTCATGGATTCTTTTAGAATTCTTTGGATACAAATTTTAACTAATAAGAGCTCTCCAAAACACTTAGCACAACTTTAAAAATAAAATAAAAAGTCTTCTTCTCACCCTAGACATTTCTATAGACTTTAAATTGTCTTAATTTTTTACGAATAAATTCTTTCTCTACCCTCTCCATTTTAATTATTTTTTTGATCTAAAAAAAAACGATTATTATCCGTTCTCCATCAACCCACAACTTATACCAACCGACCCAATAATCCATAAGTTCGGATGTTTTGTTTTGAGTTTCTCTCTTTTTTCTCTTTTATGTGCGGTTTTCTTTTTGAGTCATCTCACTTGAATTTCATTATTTGTGTTTATCTATTAATTTGAATTAACTCTAATTCATTTCTTCTTTTTTATCTTTCCCCCTCGTATTCTCTCCTCTGGCAAATCCTTTATCCTATGTTGTTTGATATTTTTCCGTGCCTTTATAGCCGATTCACGATATATTAAAAAATATAATATCACTATAATAAAAATAACTTTTCGTAACACGTAATTTCACTTTCCGCAGCGCACATTGCGTGCTGCACAATTAAAAGCTGTTGAAAGTCCTAGATTATTAACAGTGTGCTTTGTGCGCCATGGAAAATATTATCTGCAGCACGCAATGCACGTCGCAAAAAATAATATCCGCAATGTGCGTTACGCACTACGAATAATATTTTACGACGTTGCGAATATTATTTTCCACAGCGTGCATTGCGCATTGTGAAAAATATGCTATGGATAATAATTCGCAGCGTGCAAACGTACGTTATTGATAGTCTCATCTATATTTAAAAAAAATCAATTTCATTGATAAAAATAATAAACTAAAAGTTTACAACAAATTTAGTTCAAATCAAATCCACACACAATTAATAAGTCATAGTTTTTCATTATACCAAAACAAGGTCTGAGGATCCAAAACAAGATACAAAATCTCTAACAAACTAACTATTAAATAATCATGTTAAATTCTGAGTTTTTCATTAAATCTGCTATTACAAACTGGTTATTAATAAAAGTCATAGTTTTTAAGAACATATTTGAAAAGAAAAATATTATCCTGTTAAATTTTATGAAAATACAGTGAAATTTAACTGTACTTGTCCACTATACTTTTGCCTTGTTCAAGCTTCTTCAGCAATTTAAATACTTGATCTAGTCTTCCTAAATAGAAGTTACCCTTTTCCATTAGGAGCCAACGCCAGTGATATAGAGGAAAAAATTAGATATTTACAGAGTTATCTTCTTTGTTTCATTATAAATTGGCCCAGAAGATAAAGTGTTAACTTCAGCATGTCCTATAGTCTGCTCATAGAATTTGATTACTTCTTCATACCTTTGAAGCTGTAAAATTGAAGAACAACATTCAGGATACTAAAATAGATCTTCAAAACATGTATCTAAGATAATATGAATCCTCTTGCTACTTTCCAATACATATTCTAACAGAAGAGAAGAATGGTCATTATGGTACTAAGGATGTTATTCAAATCATAGACAATTAAATTTAAAATTACAAACCATGAGAAGAGCCTTAGTTTTCATTGCCATCAATTTTTCTGAATGTGCACTTATTATTAAGGACTCAGAGATCAATTGTAAGGCCTTTGTCAGCCCATCAAATGTCTTTTTGAGTAAAAGCTCCTCAGCCTGGCTCATGTGATCTGCCACTTACTATGGCACTAAAGAAGTATTTCAATCTACCAATTTGTGAAGGCAAAGGTAATCAAACAAAAAGCACACACAACTGGCATATAACTAAAGCAAACAGAATAATCTAACATAAAAATTTTATTTGTTGAGGATTAACACATATAGCAACAGTCTAGCAATGTTAATCATTAATTAGTTGTGTAGAAGAAATGACAACCAAAAAATAGAATACAATTTCTTTCTAGTTCGGATAACATAAAGATGTCAGAGCCCTACTCCAAATTCTCATATTTGATGATTACCTTTAAATGGAAAATTGCATTATGTGCATAAAAAACCAGAGTTCATGAATTCCTTATGCTTAACCAATGTCAATTGTAACATCAAATTCATATCAATCTTTCAAGTGATGCTTCATTGAGTTCAACTCTAGAAAGCTGCTAACTTGATTGTATCTTATATCATTGGCTGATAAAAATCCTGAACACAGAAATAGGAGAGTTAATGCTACAATACAAACATTAATGTGGAGCAAAATTGAAATAATTTAATAAGATGTTTAAGTGATCTATAATAAATCTAGAAATTACCTATAATCACATCATTTATACAAGTGACAAGAAGTGCCCAGTTTGAATATGTTTAGAAGACTAAATATATTATTTGTAAACTGTGTGCTATTTAGTAGGCTTAAGTTATTTGTTGAGGGAAAACAAAGCACCAAAACAAGAACAACTCATGTTCACTTATTTTGGTCATCATCACAGATAATAATTCTATATATGTTGCCTCAACCTGACATTATTATGATCTCTCAGCAGATTCAAAGATCATAAAAACAGTTTGTTTGACCATAAAGTGCATATCCATAGCCACTGTCGTTTCATCCGAATGAGATTACCAAGTCAATAAGACTGACTTGAAGAGAACATGAACTTAAGAGATTGGAATGGGTGATGATGTTACATAATAATAGAAATTGTACCTTAGTTGCTACAACAACGAGACTTTCACTATGTTCTACTGTAAGCAAATAACTTGCAAAGGTTTTTTTTTAAATGAACCTATACATCTTAATCTAGATCACAACCCCAAAAATCATGAACAAAGGTACATTTCACAACACCATCCCAAAAGTCAACTCGTAATTGTTTGGTAAAAAGTGCAAACAGCTCAGTGGTTTAAAAAAGAATCATTTTTACAAAAGAAACATTTAAGAAACCATGAATTGGCCAAACTTTCACTCGGAAGATGTATATTATCCCAAAACATCGAAAATACCACAAAATCATAGAAACTAGCAAAAAAAAAAAAAAACTCAAATCGAAGTGTTTGAGATCAAACCTCTTTCAAGATCCAATTCGCTCGGCGCTGCGATAACAGAAGCTGACAATCAATGTTTTTGCCTATTTTAGACCAATCGTCTCCGCTGATCCCTAACTCACTAAATTTGTAAAAGAGGGATTATTCAAGGTATGATCAGTGGTGTCTTACCAAAAAAGCCTAACCGTGAGTACTCGCGTCTCCACTTAAACCCCTTCGATGCGATCATTTGCTCCAAGGTAACGACAGCGAATAAAATGACACCCCAAAATGACCCCCTATGAGTTTGGAAGAGGCTCGCAGGAAGGGGGCGGCGACTAGGGCTCGAAGAGGAAGACGCTCGCGGGGAGGGGGCGGCTAGGGAACGAAGATGAAGAGGCTCGCGAGGAGGGGGGCGGTGGCCTAGGGCTCAAAGAGGAAGACGCTCGTGGGGAGGGGGCGGCGACCTAGGGCTCGAAGAGGAAGACACTCGCGGGGAATGGGGGCGGCAGCTAGGGCACGAAGATGAAGATGCTCGTGGGCAGGGGGCGGCTAGGGCATGAAGATGAAGATGCTCGTAGGCAGGGGTTGCACCTTTGCTCCTTCCGCTAAAATGGCTCGAAGACTCGTGGTGAAGGAGACAGAATTTATGGATCGGGGATTTAAAAAAAGGGTTTTAGCAGCGTGCATGCGATGCGCTGTTAAAAATATTTTTAACAGCCCACAGCAGCGCTGCAGATAGGTTGTTAAAAATAGTTTTAACAGCGCGCAGGGTGATGTTTATAATATTAATGGCAGATATAGTGCGCTATTAAAATTATAAATAGTTTTTTTTATTATTTGAAAAAATATAATAGTATTTACAGCGTGTTTTATTATTTGTTGATGACTTGTTGCGAAAACTTAAATTTGTTGGAGTGTATATTCTATTTTTTTCTCAAATGACTATATTCGTTTTACTCTTTCAATTTAATAATTTATTAAAATTTTGACTAAATTAAAGGGTACGGTTGACTAATATTTCATGATAATTTGGATCAAATTTGTAAATAAAAAATATTTAAAATTATTATAATATGTTTAGTAAAAGTAAAAAAGTTTATAAAACTCTATAGAATTCTTTTCACAATTATGTAAGATTCTATAAAAGTCAATAAAAATCTATTAATTTTATAAAAGTTTATCATTAAAAAAAGCCAATAAAAGTTATTCAATCTTTTGATTAAATACACCCCACTAAATCTGAAATAGATCTTGATAATTTTATTTAAAAAAAAAAAATCAATATTTATATAAATTTGAAATAGATAATTTTCTATCTCAATTTTTTATTAAATTTTAAACAAATTTCGTGACAAAAATTATATGATTTCAAATTCTATTTATAATCTGTATTTATTTTTTATAAAAATTTATTTGTAATTTGGTCTCAAATTTGTTTCAAATTCCGTCTCAAAATTTTTTTCCCAAATATTATATTTTATTAAAGTGAAACGGATTAGGAATTTTGTAGTAAATCCGTCTCTAATTTAACAAAATCTGAAACAGATTTTAATTCTGTCTCAAAAATCTATTTATGAAGTCCTGTTTTCTTGTAGTGAAATTCTCATTCCCTCATTCTTAGATCAATTGCGTCAAAAGGCAAATATGCTCGCCCCCAACACCCCCTCATTCTTAGATCAAGCCCACACTCTACGTGGTCAATGACATATGGGTGGGGAGGTTGTGTAACTGTGCCATCATTGAGAATCGCTTCTTTGCAAATGCTCCAGAACATGTGCCACTTGATAAATAGAGAGCCGGTTATAGAGTTGGTCTTCTAGATACCTCACTCCAAACACGTGACACTTGGTGAATGACAAGGCAACTAACAACTTTTGGATCTAATGCTCTTGGTTGGATCATATGAGGAAGATAGAGGAGCACGTTCTGTAGCAACCAATATGAAGATGCTCTCCGGACAATTATATAAATACTCATGAAGGAAATGGAAAAGGATCTGAACTCTCTACAACTCCACTAGGTCTCCTTCTCCTCTATTTTTTTTCTACCTGCATATCATCTCAAGCAAACTCTAACTTGAGCCTCGTAGTAGCTTGTTGGGATCTCCCCAACCCTAGTCTAACCCTCTGTTGAAGTGCGCTTCAGGGCTTCTTTGTCGTTCACACCGACAATTCCTAGGGAATGCATGAGTTGGATCGTTCGTTGACTGATGACTTGACTATCAATAGTATTTGGATGGAATAAATTGACGTTGTCTATTGGAAATTTGAGTCAAGATGTTGCAATGGTTAACACCAAAAGCACTATTGACAACTGTAATTTCGTGGGTGAAATAATTCGTAGTGGAGCAGTGAGCGTCACTCAAGAAAACATCAATGAGATGCTTTCCAAGGCGTTGCAAGGAATATTGCAACTTTAAGTACCTTGTGGTAATTTTTGTTGATACAATCTATCTCTAGGGTTTCGATGTTTGATAATGTACCTTAGTCTGGTCAGTGTGACCAAGGGTTGATTCAAACAGGACTTTATGTTTGGAAGAGAAAAGTCTAGTTATGACTAGATGACTAGCAAAGGTAAGTCCTAATTGGAGGTTAGGCAAGGGGAAGTCCTGGTGAGTAAAGACAACCCCTAGTGAGTGAAGCTAGGTAGTGGAAGTCCTAATGAGTGAAGTCGGGCCCTAGTGAGTAAAACTAGATAGTGGAAGTCCTGTTAAGTGAAGTCAGACCCTAGTGAGTGAAGCTAGGTAGTGGAAGTTCTGGTGAGTGAAGCCAGACCCTAGTGAGTGAAGCTAGGTAGTGGAAGTCCTGGTGAGTGAAGTCGGACCCTAGTGAGTGAAACTAGGTAATGGAAGTCATGGTGAGTGAAGCCGGGCCCTAGTGAGTGAAGCTAGGTGGTGGAAGTCCTGATGAGTGAAGCCAGGATATGGAAGTCCTAGTGAGTGAAGCTGACTATCCCTAGGGGAAGGTAACCCTAGGTAATATGTGATTGACGCGGTCGACAGGACCAACGAATTATTAATAATGCTAACACTATTTTATCTTTACTATTTTATATCTATGGTACTAACTCAGTGTTGCATGCAAGTCTTTGTATATTAGCTTGGTTAGATACTAAGCAAGGACAGAGAAAGTCCAAACAGGTCTGAAGGACCAGATGTTTGGCAGTTAAGTAAAGGTAAGTGACTAGATGGGAGTGACTCGGTGAGGACGCATCTCGGTTGAGTGACAGTAGGTGTCAGTCTAGTTTAGGTTCATTTCAGATCTCTAAACGAGACCTTGATTAGATCCTAGTCTCGGAGAGATAGGATCTAATTATTACTTAGTATTATTGTGCTAACACTTGTCTTGTAGGTTATTATTTGGTTTATTGGACTAACACATTTTGCAGGGTAAGAAGAGCACTAAAAGCCTCAGGTGAACTGTACCTAAGGCACCTTCCAAGGGATGGAAAACGCCTTCAAGCAGTGGAAGACGCCTTGGCACTGTTCATAGAAGGCGCCTTCCGCAGGTCATGGATAAGGGCCAGCTTGTTCAAGATCGAATTTGTCAGGTTGGAGGCACCTTCAAGGCTTTTAGAGGCGCTTTCCACAACCTTTATAAAGGCTTTTCGACCTAAGCTTCAACAACAACATCCATACAAGCTTCTACGCGTCTATTTAAGGATCCGACTGCTCCGGCTTTTTGCTGTGACTCTACTATGACGCTGTTGCTCCTGACTACTGCCAAGCAGTTGATCGACACTGAGTTTAAGTTGACAATCTTCGAAGGTGTTGGGTAACAAATTTGTAATTTGTGCACTTTACTACTTGCAAAAGGGCAAGTGCAGGGTGTGACAGTTGTTCCATATTTCTATATACTCGATTCCTTTTTTCGGAGGTACTGGAAAAAGTATTTCAGTGGATTATCTATCGATAGGTCCATAGGACTTGAGTCTTAGAGCAGAAGTCATCACAGGTTCCGAACTAAGTAAACCGATTGTGTTTGCATTGTTGTACGCTTGTTCTTTTACTTCGCTTTCTAACTTCCTTTCTCTGCTGTGTGCTTTGATTTTAGTTTTAAAAAGAAAAGACAAGTTTTCAAAACCACTTGATTCACCCCCTCCTCTCTCACGTATGACTCGATCCAATAGGTGGTATCAAAGCAGGTTCTGCTTTGAATTGGTGCAACCACCAATCAAGCCAGGGGGAATTATTTTATTTTCTTTGGATTTCAATTTTTCGCATTCTACTTGAATCTGTAAAAGTTTACCTCTTCAAATAGCTTTTCTTCATTCATTTTTTACTCGAAGTTGGTGCAATACCACTCGAGTCATTGATATTTCCTTTTTTTTTTACTTTAGACTCTACTAATCCAAGACCTAGTCTTGGGATATTCCTTCTGATTTTTTTGTGAGATATTTGAAATGGAGCACAAAGAGATGCTCGGGCGAAATGCCAATGAACCACCTCTATATGACATGTACATGAGGCACGAATTCAATCGGTGGGGGATGCAAATGGAGTGCTTCATCATGATGGGGGGACTTCGACGGTGGAATAGCATTGAAAAGAACCACTCAAAATTCAAAAGCAAACCAAAAGATAATAAACTTTATTTTAGAGTTATTGCCTAATAAAATTGTGTGTAGAATCAGAGAATTCAAATATGCCTACGACTTTTGGACCTGGCTAAACGAAATTCATGAGGATGTCACAACTAGAAGATCAAGTCGAACTCGAGCTTGGATCTGAATCTGAATCTCCAGAGTCATCCTCATAACCAGACTTAGGAGAATCAGACTAAATCAGCTTCATGGCATTAATAGAAAAGGAAGAGGTTGAAAGATCTGAATCAGAGTCAGAACAAAAGTCAGAATCTGAATCTAAAATGACGATGGATAAGGAGGAGAATCCTAACAAGGATTCAAAAGGTAAATTTGTAAATTTAAAAGTTAAAGATTATCTAACATGCTTTAAGTGCAGTGAAAGAGGGCATGATAAAAGTAAGTGCCACACTTATAAGATTCAAACCACACAACCGGAGGCAAAGCAGAAATCAATATCAAAAGTCCAAAAATGGAAGGTGCACATCCAATGTTTCAAGTGTAGACAGATGGGTTACTACAAACATCAATGCCTAAAAGGAAGGCCCAAGGATCAGGGGGAGCAAAGGTTAATAAGTTTATAGTACATGAAAATCCTATTTTTCTCTACATGTGTTAATAACTTGGACCACCACTATTGCTCAATTTGAGATTCACCCCAAGAATTAGATATGCTTGCTCATGAAAATAAATCAATTAACTCAAACAATTTAACTAATAAAGTTAACTCAAATCTAAATAAGAACAACTCAAAGTCATCATATAATGTTTTAAAGTTTAAAAATTTATTTTCAAGCTTTAGAAGGTTAGAAAAAGAAAACACGCTTTTGAAAGATAAACTTAATAAACTAGAAAAAATTATTAATGACTTTATAAACATGCAAAATTAAGACTTAGGTTACAAGTTTAAATCAAATTTAAAACTTAAACTCCACAAATCAAGTTATAATCAAGTATTTTTTAATTATGAAACTAATTAATAAAAATAAAATAAAATCGACACAAACTCAAAACCTAAAACCCAAGAATATATTTAGGGGGAGACTTCAAACTAGTTGGCACCTCTAAAATCAATAAACTTACCCGGATGGATAATTAGGACTAGTCTAAAAGGGACAAAAGTTTAACTTGATCAACGGTATTGGTGAAGTTTTAGATGATAGTAGGTTAGGGAAACTCTGCCTATGTATGTCTAGGAAGATATAACTTTGACCTGATGCATTTGTCTTAGTGGAATTAACTAAAGGTACCCCTTACGAATCTTAACCGGTTAGACCAAAGTTTTGTATTAAGTTCAGTCGATATAATTATTTAGAAAATTTTGAAGGCGTGATTACTCTAATGATGTCCAGATGACTCAGCACAATTTAGAAGTTTATCCAAAGAATGTCTGTTTGTTGAACCCAAAGCTAAACTTGAATCTAACACAAAATTAAACCAAACCCTGAAATTCAACTTAATTCATCTCACAAAATTATAAGATTCCTTGATTGAAAACATATATTGGGTGAGATGACTAATGATTCAAATTTAAATTAAAACTTAAAATTAAATTAAATTAAATTAAAATAAATTAAAATAAAATAAATTAAAATAAATCGAGACTCGGTTTATTTTATACGCGAAGATCAGAAGCTGATCACTAGACTGGTTAACCTCGATGAAATAGTAACCAACCAGGACTTAGTCTGTTACGCGCTCAACCTTTTTCCCAAAACCCTAGAGTGGACTTCAATCATAGACGCATATTACATCTTTAAGGACTTGGAGATAAGTACCTTAGAAGAACTATTTTTAATTTTAAAATTACGTGAATCCAGATGTGCAAGGACAAGAAAAGAGTTAAGCCAGAACCTGACACTAAGAGCCACCAAGAAGGACGAACCCAAGTCAGACTTAGATATTGATGCAGATCAAGAAGCTTTTCTAGTAAGGAAATTTAAAAACTTTTTTTAAATCTAACAAATTTAAAGAAATGCAAAACATAAAAAATCTAAGAAACAAAAAAAAGGTTCGATGTTACCATTGCCAAAAAGAAGGACACATAAAGGAAGACTGTCCAGAGCTCAAGAAGGAGAAAGACAAAGGGTCAAGGTGAAACAAGCACAAGAATCTAAAGGTCACTTGGGATGAAGGTCTGTCATCCAAGTCCAAATAGAAGCATATGTAGAACTAGCACTGAGTGCTAGTCATGAAGAACTGAGCAACTCAGAAGCTAATATCAATGAAAGGGGGGAGCTACATCATATGAATGCAGCGATGCAGGGGAAAAATCTAGCTTCAAATCTGACATGGTAAATGAGGCATGTCTCTTACCTCTTGATCAATTATATTTTGGTATAAAGTCTATGTCTAAGTCAATGTAAATTGAAAAAGAAAATTTTAGAAATAAAATTAATCTTTGCAAAATTATTTTTAATAGAATATTTTGATAAATTGAAAATTAAAAATTGAAAATTGAAAATTAAAAATTAAAAATGCTAAGTTGAAAGAACAAATAGAAAATTTAAAAAAGTTTGCACGTTCAATTTTTGCTATTTCAAATTTTAGAAGTTATTAACGACTAAATTGATATTATATATTGCATAATGGTCAAATAAAAAAAGTAACAAAAAAAGTACATTTCAAGAAAATTATTAATTAATCCAGTAGGTAGGAACCTATATTGGGTTTCAAAATTATGTTTAGATTAAATCTTTATACATGTTTTATTTTAATTTGATTTAATATTTTTTATACTTAAAATTGTCAAACTTTTTCAAATAAATTGTTTCATATAATTTCTATTTGAAATTAATTTGATCTTAATTTTTCCTTAAAAAGTATTTTATTACTTATATGTAGAAAAAATTTTAAAATTTTTTGACCGCTATATTATTTCTTATGAAATTTTCAATAAAATTCATATTTTTTAAATTTAAATTATTTTCTAAAGTTATTTTTGAAAATTTTATTTTTTTTAGAGCCGACAGGCTTGGTGCATCCAAGGGATGGGGAGATACGGAAGAATACACTGATGAATGAGAAGAGCATTCGCGACGTCCGAGGGATAAAAAATCAGGGAGAAAGTCTGCTGAGTTCGGGTGAGCTCAACTCTAGTTAACTGGAGCATCATCCACACGAAAAGATCAGCTAAGGAGATGACCTACCTCAGGGAAGACGTCTTCCATGAACAGTGTCGAAGGCGCCTTCGATAGTCGTTGGCCGAAGATGAACTTTTATCTTTGGCAGATAAAAGTTATTGTTAAAGTTAAAGTGTTGACCATCAATATAAGGAAGTTGGATCATCACTCTTCCATCATGCATGCAATTGAATCAAAGAGTCACCTTGATAAGCTAAATGGTTACTTAGCATTTAAGCTTACTTACCCTCTAAGTTTAGCATTTAAGCTTACTTACCCTCTAAGTTTAGCATTTAAGCTTACTTACCCTCTAAGTTTCTTTCAAGTCTATATAATGGCTTTGTAATCAAAAGTTTAGTATATAGAAAACAAAATATCTCTTTCTCCTCAAGAGTTCTACCAAAATTCTTCAATAGTTGGTATCAGAGCCTCCAGGTTCTACCAATCCAAATCCATGGCTAGCTCGAGCTTAACAAACATCAATCATCTCATCCCAGAGTTTAATGGCGAAGACTATGATTTCTGGTACGTAAAGATGAAGACCATCTTTCGATCTCTTAACCAATGGGAGATTGTGGAGAATGGAGTGCAAGAGCCCGAGGAAACCACTGCCCTCAACGAAGCCGGTCTGAAGAAATTAGAGAAGTCTCGACAAGCCGACGCAAGTGCTCTCTCAATCCTTCAAAGAGCAGTCACTAAGGCTATATTTCCCAGAATCATGCGTGCCGACACTGCTAAAGAAGCATGGGAGATCTTGCAGAGCGAATTTCAAGGAGATGTGAAAGTGAGAGCGATTAAGCTCCAATCACTACTCAAGGAATTCGAAAATGCCAAGATGCAGGAGAAAGAAACGCTCATGGAATTCTCAACCAGAATCTTTGATTTGGTCAACATAATGAAATCTCATGGTGAAGATATTACAGATCAGAGACTGGTACGAAAGATTCTCATCTGTCTTCCTGAGAAATATGATCCCATTGTTGCCGTCATTGAAGAAACAAAGGACCTAACAACACTCACAGTTCAAGAAGTGATAGCGTCCCTAAAATCGTTCGAGCAAAGATTGTCCAGACATTCTGAAAAGCCAATAGAGGGTGCATTCCAATCAAAGCTCAAAATTGGTAACAACGAACGAGAGGGCCAATCACGAGGTGGATGGAAATCAAGAGGACGAGGTGGACGTAACTCAAAAGGAAGAGGAAAAGATAACTCATCGAATTGCAGCAACTGCAATAAGCCAAATCACTCCGAGAAGGACTGTTGGTTCAAAGGCCAATCGAGATGCAAAATATGCAATCGATTTGGTCACCTCGCCAAAGATTGCCGAAGTAGGAACTCTTATCGTGCAAATCAGGTTGGAGAAAATCAAGCAGCTGAGGAGACACATGGAACATTCTATGTATGTCACACAACCACCAACAAGGAGCAAGGAAAATGGTTGCTAGACAGCGGATGTAGCAACCATATGACGCCGATCTCAGAAATTTTCTACGAGATCGACAATAGCATCAATGCTCCTGTTCAGTTTGGAAACGGAGAGCAAACAAAGTCAAAAGGACTTGGGAGAATCGCCATCGAGACGAAGGAAGGTCCGAGCTGCATCAACAATGTCTTGTGTGTGCCGAGCTTGAGTCAAAATTTACTCAGCCTTGGACAATTGGTGGAAAATGGGTACAAGCTCTGCTTCGATAACAATGAATGTGTTATATTTGACAGGAGAGATAAGTCAAAGGTGTTCACAAAGATCAAAATGGTCAATCGAAGCTTCGCTCTCAACATCAATTATGCCGATCTAAAAGCTCATCGAGCTTCTACCTCGGACTACCTGACATCAACCTTATGGCATCGACGACTTGGTCATCTTAATTTTCAAAGCCTCAAAGAATTATCTGGCAAGAGTATGGTGCAAGGACTTCCTCAAATAGAAGGAAAACAACATATATGCGAAGGATGCGCGTTTGGAAAGCAACATCGACTTCCTTTCCCAAAAGGAGTATCATGGAGAGCTAAAGAAAAGTTGGAACTTATCCACACCGACGTCTGCGGACCGATGGACACCCTTTCTCATGCTCAGAATAGGTATTTCATTCTTTTCATCGATGATCACACTCGCATGACTTGGGTCTATTTCATGAGACAAAAGTCCGAAGTATTTACGATATTCAAAAAGTTCAAGAGTCTCGTCGAAAAACAGAGTGGATGCTTCATCAAAACCCTACGAAGTGATAGGGGCAAGGAATACACTTCCAAGGAGTTCCACAAGTTTTGTGAAGATGAAGGAGTAGAAAGACAACTAACGGTTAGGTACACCCCTCAACAAAATGGTGTTACCGAGAGGAAAAATCAGACGATCGTTGAAATGGCAAAATCAATGATACACGAGAAAGGTTTACCCAAAACCTTCTGGGCTGAAGCAGTTTACACTGCCGTTTACCTATCCAATCGATGTCCAACCACGGCCATACCAAACAAGACTCCGTTTGAAGCATGGAGTGGTAGAAAACCATCAGTGAACCATCTCAAGGTATTCGGAAGCATATGCTACTCTCAAATTCCAAAAGTGAAACGAAGTAAACTTGACGAATCTAGCGAAAGATGTATTTTTGTCGGCTACAGCACCATGAGCAAAGGCTATAGACTGTTTAGCCTAAAAGAAAGTCAAGTTATCATCAGCCGAGATGTTCAAGTTGATGAAAATGCTTCATGGAATTGGGAAGAAAACAAAGTCGAGACGAAAGACGTTCTAATCATCACTGACAAAGAAGACCACGATGAGCCTATTTCATCAGTGACAAGCCCATCAGATCCAAACTCAGCTCAACTCAATGAAGAAAGCTACAACTCAGCTGATTCGACTTCATCAAACTCCTCATCCCCGAGCTCAACTCCAAAAAGGTATAGATCGATAGACGATATATATGCTACGTGCAATTATTGTTCAGTTGAGCCCGAAAATTTTGACGAAGCAATCAAAGAAGAATCGTGGAAAAAAGCAATGGAGGAGGAAGTCCGTGTGATTGAAAAAAATCAGACATGGGAGCTTGTTGATAAACCGACAGATAAAGAAGTCATAGGTGTTAAATGGATCTACAAAGTCAAGCACAACCCAGACGGATCTATTCAAAAACACAAAGCAAGACTAGTTGCCAAAGGTTATTCTCAACAGCCTGGAATTGACTACGGGGAGACGTTTGCCCCAGTAGCTCGGCTTGACACAATCCGAGCTATAATTGCATTCGCCGCCAGCAAAGGGTCTAAACTTTATCAGCTTGATGTCAAGTCAGCGTTTCTCAATGGTGAATTGAAGGAAGAAGTGTATGTAGATCAACCTCAGGGTTTCATCCTAAAAGGAAAAGAAAGGAAAGTCTACAAACTTAAGAAAGCGCTATATGGACTTAAACAATCTCCTCGCGTTTGGTACAGTGAGATCGACAACTATTTCAACCAAACAAAATTCGAGAAGAGCAAGAGTGAACCAACTTTGTATGTCAAGCAGCAAGGTAATGATGTTCTTATAGTCACTCTTTATGTTGATGATCTAATTTTCACTGGAAGCAACAAGAAGATGATCGAAGAGTTCAAAAATGACATGACTCAAAAGTATGAAATGAGCGATATGGGTCTACTTCGACATTTCTTGGGCATGGAGATCTACCAAGAAGAAGAGATAGTATTTATCTGCCAAAAGATATATGCAGAAAAGATTCTGAAGAAATTCAACATGCTGGGATGCAATCCTGTCTCTACACCACTCATTATGGGGGAGAAATTGAAAAAGGAAGATGGAGGAAAAGCAGCGGATGTCACTCATTACCGTAGCCTCATTGGTAATTTGTTATACCTCACAGCAACTAGACCTGATCTCATGTATGCTGCAAGTCTACTCTCAAGATTTATGCAGAGTCCGAGCCATTTTCATCTCGGTGCAGCAAAGCGCGTCTTACGATATGTTCAAGGGACAACCGACCTCCGTCTAAGCTTTCAAAAGAATCACGCACTTAACCTTGTCGGTTATTGTAACAGTGATCTTGGTGGATCCTTAGACGACATGAAAAGCACCTCGGGGTACTGTTTCTCTTTTGGTTCAGCAACATTCTCATGGTTGTCCAAGAAACAACAAAGTGTTGCACAATCATCTGCGGAAGCCGAGTACATCTCAGCATCAGTAGCCACTTCACAAGCAATTTGGCTTCGAAGAATCTTAGGTGATCTCGGTCATCATCAGATTGAAGGAACCGTGCTATACTGCGACAACAAATCTGCAATCGCTATGGCTAAGAACCTAGTTCACCACAGCCGAACTCGACATATAGCACTCAAGCATCATTTCATTCGACAGGCAATTGAAGATAAAGAAATTCAACTTGAGTTCTGTCGATCTGAGGAGCAATTGTCTGACATCTTCACAAAAGCACTTCCGAGAGAAAGATTTGAACAGCTCCGAGCCAAACTTGGAATCCGACAACACATTAAGGGGGAGTGTTAAAGTTAAAGTGTTGACCATCAATATAAGGAAGTTGGATCATCACTCTTCCATCATGCATGCAATTGAATCAAAGAGTCACCTTGATAAGCTAAATGGTTACTTAGCATTTAAGCTTACTTACCCTCTAAGTTTAGCATTTAAGCTTCTTACCCTCTAAGTTTAGCATTTAAGCTTACTTACCCTCTAAGTTTCTTTCAAGTCTATATAATGGCTTTGTAATCAAAAGTTTAGTATATAGAAAACAAAATATCTCTTTCTCCTCAAGAGTTCTACCAAAATTCTTCAATAGTTATCACATTGGAGGCACGTTGGACTTAATTGAAGGCGCTTTCAAGCTGCGAAAAATATTTTCCAGGAGCTATAGGAATTCTACAACAACTTCTGTATTCAATTTCTAGTTAATACCTGAGCTTTTCAAAGAGTGTAAGAGGTTTCTCCGCCTTCAACAAAGAAGATATTTTTAGTGGAGCTTTGCAACTGTCTTGGATTAACAACCACCTAAGTTATAACCAAGTAAAAATTTCTGCCTTTTTTATTTTATGTTGTTCATTTATTTTATGTTAGTTATCTAATATTTGTGTCCTTGCTAAGTTCAAGCAAGAGAAATTTCTAACTCTTATTTCAGGCTATTCATCCTCTCTAACCGACCGTACTGGGACTAACAGCAACAACACCCGTTACTGTAACCAATATAAGTGCGAGTTCCCCCTCTTGTAGTTGATGCATCCCCTCCCTTAGGCATGATGCCACCACCCATTGTGGGGGTCTCGCTGATCATGGTCTTAATCAACCAGGGTGCAACACTCCTAGTTGAGGGTTGGCATGAATCGTGAGCAGGAGAGCCACCTTCTCATGACCGTAAAAGAGAAGTACCGGCCTCTAGAGAAGGAAGTGTCCAAGGAACGTCATTCTCTCGAGAAGTCCTCGAACAAGAGTTACCTCTCCATTTTCGACCGTCACAACTAGGTGAGTATACTAGGTTGTCTGACCCAGAAGATCATTAGTGTCGTTTCAAAAATGCCTCTCTCCTCCATCAATACACAAATGGTGTTAAATGTCGAGTCTTCCTTATCACCTTGTCAAGTTCGATCCAACGATGGTTAAGTAGGCTCTTTAACTCCTCCATTGCCTCTTTTGAAGACTTTAGGGCTGCTTTTCTATATTAATTTGCTAGCAACAAAAGGTATTAGAAGATACCTCTTGTTCTGTGACCATGAAACAGAAGTCTTGGCAATCACTCCGAGAATATCTTTAGCGTTTCAATTGAGTCGTTTGGGATGTCTCCTTGACTTCTTTAAAAATTCTGATGAGTGCTCTCCCCCAAGATTTGGTAGATAGAGATTTCTTCATATCTTTAGTGAAGAAGCTTCCATTAAACTATGAGAAATTACTGTAGTAGGCTAAGTACATCCACTTGGAGGAGGCTTAACTGGCACGGAAGGGTATGGTATCCCTTTAACCCCCACCTAAGAATAAAATTCCTCACCGACTCCTCAACTACCTCCATTCAAAGAGAGGAGAGAGCAGCGCAAGCCTTAAACATGGCTCCCACATTTACAGCAAGGCCAAACCAGCTGACCCAGGAAGGAACAATTTGCTTCTGCACTTACCACCAATGGTATTCTCATGGCATTGAAGGATGTCAGCAACTTGCTCAAGAAGTCGGTCGGGTCATAAAGGAATGGTTCCAAAGTGGAATAACTTCTCTTATTGTTATCAGGCATACACCCGTCAGATACACTGGACGCGATAATGTAGGAGATCGGTCGAACCAGCGCCGAGACAACTCAGTCCTTAGATAGGAGCTTGAACCATGTCGACGCTATTCCTCGGATTATCAAAATGACCACCGAGACAACCACTGAGATGATCATCGAAATGATCAGTACTGAAATCATCGCTAAGATTGTCAGGGTAATGTCGCCCCTCGGGGAATTATCAACTTGATTGCAGGTGGCTCTACGCACGGAAACTCCAATCGAGCCATGAAGGCTCATGGAAGAAGTATGAAAAACTACAACATTAGCACCAAGAGAGGTTGAGAAAGTGACCCACTTATCAACTTTGGGCCCCAAGATTTGGAAGGAGTTATGACCCCGCACGATGACCCCTTGGTGATATGTGCCGTTATATGTAATTATAATATGACGAGAGTGTTCGTAAAGCTCAGTAAATCTTTGACCAAATACAAATTGATTGAGAGGAGCTATGACCTATGTCAACAACCTTGTTTGGGTTCACTAGTCATGAATTACAACCATTGGGGTAGATTAGACTCCCTCTTTCACTAGGTGAGAGACCCTTAAAACAAACTCGATGCACTGTCTTCATGGTGGTCTACACTCCTTCATCTTACAATAGCATCCTGAGAAAGCCTACTCTCAGTTCATTCTATGCGGTGGTCTCTATATGGAGATGGTTAAAATCGATATCCGGTGTGTCAAATGTGGTCATTAATGTCCGCCCGGTTTATGGTTGACATGTGTGGATGCCACACCGGGAAAGCGACTTGAGATTATTATTGAGATTCCATGGATTCGAGTGCCTAATCCAATGACCCAACGCTTCAGATTGCCTTTTTTGCCCCTAGATTTTATGGTTGAAATTTTGAGCCCTGAATCTTGTAAGTACCTGGGTTAATTTAGATCCTCATTCGATAGAGCAATCCCAGATTCTCAATGAAAGGCCTTGTCAACAAAGTTTGACTTACTTAAGGAATGGGAGTAGGCAGTGAAGCTTAACGAAGGTAGGCAAGAAAGGATTTTGCTAGTTTTGGGCATTAAGGATAGGGAATGCAGGGATTGCACATGAAAGAGGCTTAAGAATCTCATCACAATCAGTAGGACCCTCAAGAAAGAGTGAAATCAATGAAGAACCATGATAGGATAACAGCCATGGCAGTCTTGCTTGTTCCGTGAGCTTGTGCGAAGTAAATTTATCTTAAAGAGATAGAGTCAAATTTTAATCTCGACTTCACCAAAATAGTATTATATAGTTATTCTATCTGTGCTCAAATTACACCATCATCAGATCCAACCCTTAACTATCATAAAATTTGAAATATGCAACGAAAAACATAGAATGAAAATGAATTTTAGTGGAAAAATTGGACGGGGCTAAAGTATCCTGTGAGCGAAAAAGTCCACGATTTTACCTTCAACTAAGTATCGGTTCAGAGTTGGCCGATTTGATAGGACGGCGAAGATCATGGATCAACCGATGACGTGATTTACTCTTCACGACTTGTGGGGAACTTTTATGGAGTATGATCATCGCATTAGTCGAATTATCTATTTCTGATGTGAAGTTTGGTTTTGGTCGGTAATTGTTGGATTTGTGAACCAGAAGTTCAGCAATCAGTATAAAGCTACCATTGGAGCCGATTTTTTGACCAAGGTAGATTGTTCACCTTACAGGTTAAGAATCTTACAATGTGTTTTCACTTACAGTATTGTTTCTCTCCTATGAATAATACAAGTGTACTATCATGACAAATACGTTTCTCGTGAAATTATTTTTGATTGTGACGTGAATTCTTTTGATGTCATGTCTGTATAAAAAAGATAAAAAAAAGGAAAAGTCATCATTTACTTGATTAATTGTGTGTTTAACCCGCGATTGATGCTGCAGTTTTTATTCATAATCTATCCAAGTCATTTAGTTACTTACCTGAAGTCAGCGTCTATTCAATGATTTTCCTCCAGATTTTAAATGAGCAAACATGAAAATGAACTCCTGTTATTGCCTTTTTCTCTACTTATGATTGGAATGCTCCATGTCAATGAGATCAAATAACTGCGAACTGTGGGAATAATGACATGTCATAACTTATGTCAGACCATAAGTTTCAAGTATTTTGGACTGTCTGGATATGCTACTGCTTTATTTTATTATCTATAAACTCTACAGCAGCTTATTATGCTGATTTCTGATCAATTTTACAATGTATAGTGATTTCCTTGCAAGAACCTTGAACCTTGTCGCCTATTTTCCAATAGTAAATGATGGGCTTGTTTTTTCATTGTTACCTAACTCGTGTTGAATGAAATTTTGAATATTTATTCTCTTTGGGAAAATAGGGACACTGCTCAGAACTTTTTATTGATGAATGAAATCTAGAAGAGAAATAGTAGTTTCGGCAACATACCTAGAATGCCTTAGATTCCTTACAATAGAGGATAGCAAGTGCAAGTTCCATTACAAATTACATCAAACTTGGTTAAAAAGTACTGTTTCTCACTTCATGGTGTCATATTGGAAATATTGATATGGTTTGATAATTTTCCTAATCTATTGCAGTTTCTGACCTAGGAAACATACTATCGGATGTGTGGAGGTAATGATTCTGTAACTATATTACAAAGAATTGTAACCCACACTAACTTGATTAGCAGGAGAATGTTCTTGTTTTTGGTTCAATATTTATGATTCAAGAGATCACATTCTAAGAACAACCTGGAAAAGTGAATATTAGAAACAAGAGGGATAACATGTGAAAAATTGAGCTTATATATTCTTCTCTTTTTTGCTCTTGTTGTTGTTGTTGTTTGTGTGTGCACGTGCTCTAGGAGAGAGAGTGTCATATGTGTATAGAAAAACTGAAAAAGCAATGTTGTTGTTAGTGACAAATTGTGTAGAATTCATGAGGATTTTTTTCTTAATTGTTGATTGTTCATATGCAAATATTTTCTATAAGCTATGGCCTAATAGAAGTAGTTTCTATGAGTTTTTTATTCTTCAAATATGGGACACAACAGGACAGGAAAGGTTTCAGAGCCTTGTTCAGTTTGCTATGAGATAAAAGGGGACTTGACTGAACATTTTGTTACGTTGCATCTATGTGGTTTTCTCATTTTCAGGCTAGTCCGTCAGACCTTGAGAACTTCCCTTTCATAGTCTTGGGTAACAAGATTGATATAGATGGTGGCAACAATCGTGTGGTAAGATGTTCCCTCCTTTTCTATACAATGCAACAACAACAACATCCAAATCTTATACCACTGGATGAGGTCAGCTATATAGATCCTTTTACGCCATTGAGCTCTATCTCTTACTATATCGTCATTTATACTTAAATAATTTTTATCTTGTTTTGTTGTTACTAACCAAGTCTTTTTTAGTATTCTTCATTCGATATGTGTGTTTGTCATAGTTTTACATCGCCTAACTAGAGCATTTATTGGTCGTTACATGCCTGTACCATTTCAAACGTATCTCTTGGAGTTTCCCTCAATAGATGCAACTCCGACTTTCTCTCTAATGCTCTCATTTCTTATTCTATCCATCCTCGTATATCCACGCATCCACCTTTAACATCTCCATTTCTGCAACTCTCATCTTCTGCTCATGTGCTTAAGTCATAGATCAACATTCAACTTCATATAACATAGTAGGTCTAATTGTGATTTTGTATAATTTTCTTTTAAATTTTAGAGATACTTTACAGTCATATAAAACACCTGATGCTCTCTTTTATTTCAACCATCCTACTTGTATTCTATGTAAGATATCTCTCTTAATTCTTCCATCGTTTTGTAAAAATGATCCTAAATATTTAAAGTTCTCAGTTCTGGGCAACTCATTATCTTCGATCTTAACAATTGTCTTATTACATCTAATATTGCTAAATTTAAATTCCATATATTCTTTCTTTATTCTACTAAGTCTAAAATCTTTCTCTTCTAGTATTTCTCGCCAAAATTATAGTTTAGCATTTATTCTTTCACGTGTTTCATCTATTAAAATAATATCATCTACAAACAACATGCACCATGATTTTGTGTTTTGAATGTGTGTATGTGCATATTGAGTTCATTCATAATTAATGTAAAAAGATAATGATTTAAAATTAATCCTTGATGTAACCTTATCTTTGTTAGAAATGCTTCAGTTACTCCGTCTGAAATCTTTACTCTGGTCGTTACATCCTCGTACATATTCTTAATTAGTTCAATATATGTTACGCTAACACCTCTCTTTTCTAGAATTTTTCATATAATTCCTCTTAGGACTATATCATAAGTTTTTTTCTAAGTCAATGAATACCATGTGTAGATCTTATTTTTGCTCCCGATATTTTTCAATTAGTTATCTAAGAAGATGTATAACTTCTATTATCGACCTTTCAGGCATGAACCCAAATTGATTTTCGATCACCGTGGCTTCCTTCCTTAATTTTTTTTTATTATTTTTTCTCAAAGTTTCATGGTATGACTCATTAATTTAATACCTCTAGAGTTTGCATAATTTTGTACGTCTCCCTTATTCTTATATAAGGGAACTAGAGTACATACCCTCAATTGATCAAACATTTTTTTCGTTTTGAATATTATGTTAAATAATTTTGTAAGTCATTCAATACATTTTGTAAGTCATTCAATACATTTTTTTCCTAGACACTTTCATACATCTATCGAAATATCATCTGGTTCAACGGCTTTTCTATTGTGCATCCCATTAAAGTTTGAATTTTACGATAAAAATTTAAATTTCTATATTCATTTGAGTTACTTAAATTATCTAAATTAAGTTGGTCACATAAATCTTCATTAAAAAGTTGATGAAAATACTTTTTCCACCGCTCTTTTATTTCAAAATCATTTACTAGTACCATATTATATTCATCTTTAATACATTTTGTTTGGATAAAACCTCTTGTCTTCCTTTCTCACTTTAGCTATTTTATAAATGTCTTTTTTTCCCTTATTTTATATCCAAATTTTGATATAATCATTCAAAATTTTTATTCTTTGATTCATGCATTATTTTCTTAGTCTTTTTTTTTTGTCTATGGTATATTTTTTAAAATTTTCTTCATTCTTACAAATATATAATTCCTTATAAGCTGTTCATTTTCATTCACTTTCTCTTGTACTTTCTCATTCCACCACCAAGATTCCTTATTTAGTGGTGCATATACCTTTGACTCACCGAATACACTTTCAATTACTAGTGCATGCCCATACAATGCAGAGAATCAAAATTTATCACGATAGTGAAATCTCGCTTTGAATTTATATATATCTATCCAAACAAACAAAATGAGTAAATGAAATTTATTGAACCATTATTTTGGCTGAAATGTTGGAGATGTTAAGATACAAATCGTAGATTGTAGTAAAAAATCTCACTTCGAATTTAAATATGTCTATCTAGACAAACAAAACAAATAAATTAGATTCATTGAACCATAATGGGTTCTTTTGAGTGAAATGCTGGAGTTGTTGAGATGCAAATGGTAGATTGACGTAACAAAATTCTTCAAATATCTAAATATTTTTAAAATGTTTTTTTTTCTATTCTAATATCTAAGTTATACTATATGTTTTTTTTAAAAAAATAAATTCTTCTTTCAATTTCTGCGCTTTTAGGTCTCTTAAAAGAAAGTGAAGGCACATGGTTTAGGTCTCAAAGGGAAACATTCCCTATTTTGAGACATCAGCTAAAGAAGAATTCAACGTTGAAGTTGCTTTCCAGTGTATTGCTAAGAATGCCTTAAATAATGAACCAGAGGAAGATATGTAAGTACTGCTGCTATCATCTTTCATCACCCTCATTAACCATAATTGTATTACTATATTCTCTCCATATGGAATATTGACGGACACTTAAAAATTGTTAGCATTTATCTAAGCTGCTCAACATTACTGCATAGAAAGCCATGAATTATCACCACCATCTTCCATTGCATGTGGGTTGTTGATCTTGGGGTCGAAATTTGGCATGATCGAGCATAACCTTCCTCATATCTTGGTCATTTGCACTAATGGCTAGTAGCCACCCGTGATTTAACTCTTCTGTGTTGGCCTAGGGATAGGTTGACGGGGGTGCTGGGACGAGCGAATCACCTTTTTACCACATGTGGATTGTTGATTTGTGTTCTAAGCTGTGGCGGTCTTCCTGTTTCAGAACTTTTCCTATATATTCTTTTGTTAACATTTTTTCTTGCCAACCTCATCGTTATCCATGTAGATATCTACCGGATACGATCGATGTGGCTGGACGCTCAACGCAGCAGGGGTCATCATGATAGATGGAATTGATGCGTCTATGAGGTTGAGATTCTTCCTTGTATTAATGTCTCATTATATTCTCAGCTAACCTGTAATTTATGTCATACTTGGCGGTGGTTGGTAGTATGATGTTTTTTCTTATTTATGCCATGTACAACTCTTGCTCAATCTTCTGCCAACATTCAGTGCGAAGTAATTCCTTTGCCAAAGGGATTTGCTAAGCTACACAGACCTACATGGCTGCATACAGGAATTTTATTCTTGTTGCGAGAATGACCAAATGACGATATTATTTCAATTAAATGAATGGCAATTTGCAAACGTTAGAGGGATTGAACAATGACAACAATTTACAAATGACTCGGACATATTGAAGGCATGCAAAAAAATGATGTCCTCGATTCAGAAATGGGAGAACAAGAAGAAACTAAAGGTAAAACGCCGACTGCTGACATGAACCAAAAGAGGTAAACACGTTTGATCTGAATTGTTGGACCTTGCATCAGTTGCAATGTTAGAAAGATGAAAAGGTATCTTTTTACCTTCATCTTCTCTCATTGAGCATTGATTTATAACCAATGCTTACTTCCTATTTAAATTGACATCCAAGAATAATCAAAAGAGAGGAGTGCGACGGTGATCAATGTGTGCACAGTGGAGCGACTGTGGACAAAGGAAACATCTGTCGAGAGGGATTTAACTCGCAAAATTTGAAGGACTTTCCGATTCCATCTGTGATCGTGCTTCCGACAACAGTAGTATCATCGCTTGTGACTTTTCCAATTTCTTCTCGAAAGATCACTATGAGATGTTACATGTTTCATTTCCTGTTTGTTTCATGCTATTAGAAATAACAATGATATCATAACATTAGTTTTAAGTGCATAAAAACCCCTGGAAATTTTCTCTGTTCTGTCTATGATTTTATTGACAAAATCATGATCTGTAGTTGCTGAACGAAATCATGATCTGTGATTAACGTTGGCAGGCTACCGACTTTTCTGGTTAATGAATACAGAGAAATCGTATTTGAAAGGACGATGATTGACTGACCACCATATTTGTTATGAGGAAAGAAATACAAGAAAAAATAAGGAAAATGAATCGTATCTTTATCCGCACAATAATTTTTTCATATTTTTAATCGATTAATCAATCAATTGATTTATTTAATTGAATGGATTAATTAAAAATTAATCGATTCCAAATGGATGAACGGTACTTTTAACGAACTACAGTGATCGTAAGCATTAATCAATTAATCAATCGCATTCATTTAATTGAATCTACTGCATAAAAAAATTAATCGATTCAAAAACAGAAACACTGATTTTGAGAATTTTTTAAATTTTAATTTAAAAAAATATCAAAACACGTAAACGAAAAGTGAACACTGAACTATGCAGGAACAGTACAATAGGTTTGAAATTTAATTAAATATATTTATTAATTAATTAAATATATAAAATCTATTATTAATTAATAAATATATATTTAATTAATTTATGATTTAATTAATTAAAAATTAAACTAGGCCAACTAGTTCCATCAAATCCAAGTATAGTTCAAATTATTAGTTGGTTTAATTAGACCACTTTGATTCAATAATACCAAGATCTGGTTCAAACTATTGGTTGGTTTAACTAGATCAGTTTATTATTAAATTAGTTGAGGTGATTTTGATTACATAAGTTAGGTTGATCAAATATGACCAGTTTAGTTTTATTATGTCAGATTTGATAAAAAAGATTAGATTTATTCTAATGAGTCAGATTTAATCCAATTGACACTAGATTGATCAAACGGATCTAAGTTTAATTAATAAGTCTGTAATTGATTTAAATGAGATTAGATTAAAATAATAACAGAATATAAGTCAAAAATCTCTGTCCAATTAGATTAGTTCTAATAAAGATAATAGACTAAGCTTAGGATCCAGATTCCTAATCGATTGATCTAATGTGTTAGTCACATGAAACTCCCCAAATAAAGAAAATTTATTTTTCTTATTTGCTTATATATTATGTCTATATTTGTTCTATATATATGTGGGCATTGAATTTGACCGATTTTTGTTACTAGTTTTCGATTTTGTACTGACATCATTTTTTCAATTCCAGATACCACGAATAATGTACATGATGACTAGTCGCTATGAACGACAACATGAGCTTTGGGAGAAGATCAAGAAGCTAGAATATGATCGGGATCACGGAGTCGGTTGGCTTATTGGTCGGCTCGATTGGTTGTTCTGGAAACTCTAACGAGAAGAGTTTCCCATCCAAGACACGCACAGAAGAAGAGCTTTGGTTTATTCACTGTCGAAACATCTTAGATAGATAGCACTCCAACTTTGGGATGATTCTGAAGGGCACATCTCATATTTAGAGATGTGCAGGCAGTTACTTCAATTGGAATGAGATTTTGAAGAATCTGAGAAGGATCCGAATCCCACAGAATCTGAGAAATGGAGCTCGAAGAATTTGAAGAGAATCCAAAAATGGACCTCAAAGAATTTGAAGAGGATACAGGAATGTACCCTGAAGATTTGAGGAGAATCCAGAAATGGACCACAAAGAATTTGAAGAGAATCCAAAAATGGACCTCAAAGAATTTGAAGAGGATCCAGAAATGTACCCTGAAGATTTTGAGGAGGATCTAGAGATGGATCCTGAAAAATCAGAGGAGGATCTGGAAGAGTGTGTAGAAGATCCAGAAATGGATCTGATGGATATATCTAAGGCTAATTCATCCATCATCAAGTCCGGGATGAGCGGGATACAAATGCCCACTGCACTAGCATTTATCCTAGATGGAGTGATGCTAGCTTATCTAGTTTATGTATGAACAGTATTAGCCCATTTATTTTTTGAGTTATGTAATAATTTCTGTCGTTATGTACGAACAGAGTAATGTTATGAAAAGTTATATTATGTGTTAACAAACTGAAAAATAATTAGTTCATTTCATGATTCATTCATGTTTAATTATATGATTAGTTCATATATATATGATTCGTTCATATTAAATGATTTATGTTGGGGGATCTTGCGGCCGGCTAGAAGGGGGGTTGAATGGACGACACCCCCAAATTGATCGCTTTCTATGTATTTGTTAGTTGCGCAGCGGAATACAAATAATACAACACAAATATGAAAGCTAAATACAAATACAAGAACAAGAGAGCAAACCGCTAACACGTCCGTTTACGTGGTTCGGAGATAACTTGCTCCTATTCCACGGCGTGTCCGTAAGGTGGACGATCCCTCAATCCGTCGGTGGATTAGTCCCCGGCAAACTCCGGCTAGCTCAACCTCCTTGTGGGTGGAGAAACCTCACCACAACTCCAACCAAGAACACTTGGACACAAGAGAACCTTAAGCACTTTGGTGACTACTAATTAGGCTTTAACCAAGTCTAATTTCGTCACCTTGGCCGACCATACCAAGCTCCTTCTTATAGAGCTTGGAACAAATCAGAACCTGATTTGCTCGTTACCAGTCGACTGGTCCTTGCACCAGTCGACTGGTGCTAGCCCAATGGCTCTCTCAACGGCTATGCTACAGTGCATCAGTCGACTGATCCATCACCAGTCGACTGCTACAGTGCGCTACAGTAAAATCCTAAAACTAGGATTTTACTCCGAGTACAATCTCTCATGCACTCGTACCCTCACCCTTATGACTCATTTGACGCTTTCTTTGCAGCTTTGACCTCTTGCCTTCAAGCCTACTTCCTTTGGCTCTCGTCCCTCGGATGCATCCAAGCTCGCGGCTTGTCCCCAATGTCATCCTTCGCGTATGCCTCGAAGTCGCTTCCCTCGGCCCTTGTCCTCGCTGCCTTGTCCACGGTCCCTCGGATGCTCCATCCTTCACCGGACCCGAAGCCGTCAACCTGAGTCACATGTGTCACCTGCAGTCCTGCACAACTCAAGTACACATATCAAATAACGAGGGTAATCCTAACTTAAACCCTTTGCCCAAACACCAAAACACATGGTCCCGCGGACCATTGGGATTGCTCCAACAATCTCCCCCTTTTTGGTGTTTGGCAATACGTTTAAGTTAGGGAAAACAAATAGCAAATAAACATGCTAATACAATGGACTTACGATGCCAAGGCTACACACTTGGACTTACTCCGCCGAATGGACTTACGATGCCAAGGCTACACACTTGGACTTATAATGCCGAATGGACTTACGTTGCTAAGGCTACACACTTGGCAACCACCGAAACAATGCACCAAGCATTGGAACCTATCACAAGGCTCCCCCTACACCTAAGCTCCCCGTTGAGCTAGGATTTTATCACAAGGCTTTTTAAGAACCTATCACAAGGCTCCCCCTACGCAAAGGCACTAAAGGTTTTCCCAACTAAACCTTAATTCTCCCCCTTTGCCTAACATCCAAAAAGTTCTCCAACAATATCCCAATTATTGAAAACTTATCATCCAAACTGACCCTAAACTCATGTATTAATTCCCCTTGGATCCCATACATCTAAGCGAGTTGACATGGTCACAAACCAATGCTGAAAACAATTTCAGACTGGTATCAGTCGACTGCCCTAAGTTCCAGTCGACTGCCCCCTTCGACACAACCTTACAGAAGCATTCTGTGGTCGAAATCTACTGTTACCAGTCGACTGGTATCGATAAAATGAGCTTACAGAGACATTCTGTGCTCAAAAACACTGTTACCAGTCGACTGGTATCTGTACCAGTCGACTAGTACCTATTTCTGAAAAAATCAGCCTTTTCAGGCCAACTTCAGAAATGCACCAGAAATTCCCTAGACCTCCAAAAATTCTCAAATTTTGTGGAGAGGTCTATTGTACCCTTGTCTACTTGGGAAAAATACATTATAAAATGTATCTATCACCAATCCCAAGATTGACACAAAATCCAAAACTAGCTAAATGGTTCAATTGAACCTTGACCTAAAGTCCTAGTTTTGGCTTCCTCTTGATGTATTTGCCCATACCAACCCATAATGCATCCCTAGCATTGGTTTATATGGCATCTATACATCCAAAATCAATTTTCATGTTATATGGCCCTCAAATGTCATATTTCTTGCATGAAACACAAGCCATGTGCACCAAATCCCTAGGTTTGAGACTCAAGTCAGTCTCCAAACCATTTGACACACTTCATGGCTCCTCTAGACTCCCAAGTGGTACCCACCTGAGATCCATTGTCCATGGGTCCCAATTTGACTCTTGGAGCTCCCCCTAGAGCTCTTTACCTTAGTCACCTCCCTAGGTGACTCATCTATTGTGACCAAACCACAATGATGTCCCTTAGAAGATCTCCTTATCTTCTTAACCTTGGATACATCATCCTTGCCATAATCATATGCAACCCTAGCATATTTCTTTTTATTGGCCTTGGATGACTCTCCCTTGCCCTTATCATGTGCTACCCTAGCACATGGTCTCCTTTTGACCTTGGAGGGACTAGATTGGTATCCCAAACCCGATCTATCATTATTGGGTTTTTGGCTACCCAACACCATACTCAATCCCTTTGATCCAATAGTGAATCTCTTAAGAAATTTCTCCAAACCATCAAGTTTTGCCTTCAAAGCTTGATTTTCCCTTTCTAGGTTCCTAAACCTAGAGTCAACATGTCCACCTTGGACATTCCTAGACCTACCCTTTCTAGGCATGTGTCTCCCCTTCTTAGGATTAATGCCTTGGGTCTCCTTAGGTCTACCATTCCTAGGTTTATCATGCATAGATCTCCTAGGGTTATGATCGATATTTACCCTATTCCTATCATGATATTTAAATCCAAAATTTTGCATGGGTAAATAATAAGAATTATTCCTAGCATGCATGGAGGAATTTAAATTTGACTTCAAATTTAAACTAGGGTTTACCTTACCCTTTACCTTTGGAGCTCCCCCTTGACTTGAGCCTCCATTTTTCCTCCACTTCTTTTCCCACATCTTCAAATGCGCCAATTTCTTGAGCTCTCCCTTCCTTGGGCATTTGGTGTGGTAGTGACCCATTTCTCCACATGTGAAGCATCTAATGTGCTTCTTCTCTTTCTTCTTCCTACAACTCAAATTAGATACAAAACGAATTGAATTGAGTTTAGGATATATCCCTTTCTTACCCAAAGGACATCTATTCTTGTAGTGCCCCTTTTCATTACACCCGAAGCACACAATGTGATCTTTTGAATTTGTTTCGGTGGAGGTGCTCACTAGGTTGACTTCTTCCAAGATTTCTTCTTCATTCGTCTTGGACTCTTCTTCAACCCTTGAGGATGTTGATGATGCCTCATCTTCCTTCTCCTCCTCGGATGTTGAGCATGACTCAACTTCCAGTTGCTCCTCCTCCTCTTCTTGAGCTACTAAGCCCATCTCCTTGGGCTCTATCTCCTCATGTGTAGGCAAAAGTTCTTCTCCTAGAACTTTCTTTACCTTGCTCCACAACTCGTGGGCATTCTTGTATTCACCTACACGACTTATCACGTTAGAAGGCAAAATTTCAATCAATATTGATATTACCTTTGAATTTGCCTCCGATCGTGTGGTTTGCTCCTCCGTCCAATGTCGTGATCGGAGCTTCTTCCCGTTCTTGTCTTTAGGGACTTGAAATGGCTCTTCCACCACCATCATTGTGTCCCAATCCGTCTCGAAGAAGTTCTTCATCTTCACCATCCAAAAGGTGATGTCCCATAAGCTTCCTCCTTCAAACTTTGGCGGATCTATCAAGCCGGTCATCTTTGCTTCCTCGGCGGTTAGTCCGACGAAGAGCGACCTTGCTCTGATACCACTTGTTAGGGGATCTTGCGGCCGGCTAGAAGGGAGGTTGAATGGACGACACCCCCAAATTGATCGCTTTCTACGTATTTGTTAGTTGCACAGCGGAATACAAATAATACAACACAAATATGAAAGCTAAATACAAATACAAGAACAAGAGAGCAAACCGCTAACATGTTCGTTTACGTGGTTCGGAGATAACTTGCTCCTACTCCACGACGTGTCCGTAAGGTGGACGATCCCTCAATCCGTCGGTGAATTAGTCCCCGGCAAACTTCGGCTAGCTCAACCTCCTTGTGGGTGGAGAAACTTCACCACAACTCCAACCAAGAACACTTGGACACAAGAGAACCTTGAGCACTTTGGTGACTACTAATTAGGCTTTAACCAAGTCTAATTTCGTCACCTTGGCCGACCATACCAAGCTCCTTCTTATAGAGTTTGGAACAAATCAGAACCTGATTTGCCCGTTACCAGTCGACTGGTCCTTGCACCAGTCGACTGGTGCTAGCCCAACGGCTCTCTCAACGGCTATGCTACAGTGCATCAGTCGACTGATCCATCACCAGTCGACTGCTACAGTGCGCTACAGTAACTGCTGCAGTGACTGCTACAGTGCCGCTATAGTAAAATCCTAAAATTAGGATTTTACTCCGAGTACAATCTCTCATGCACTCGTACTCTCACCCTTATGACTCATTTGACGCTTTCTTTGCAGCTTTGACTTCTTGCCTTCAAGCCTACTTCTTTTGGCTCTCGTCCCTCGGATGCATCCAAGCTCGCGGCTTGTCCTCAATACCATCTTTCGCGTATGCCTCGAAGTCGCTTCCCTCGGCCCTTGTCCTCGTTGCCTTGTCCACGGTCCCTCGGATGCTCCATCCTTCACCGGACCCGAAGCCGTCAACCTGAGTCACATGTGTCACCTGCAGTCCTGCACAACTCAAGTACACATATCAAATAACGAGGGTAATCCTAACTTAAACCATTTGCCCAAACACCAAAACACATGGTCCCGCGGACCATTGGGATTGCTCCAATAATTTATTCATTAGATGAGATGTGTGTAATATAATTGATCAATGTTGATTAGATTGACACATACAAATGATGAGTGGATACATAGTTATCACTTGATTTTGTAAACCAATTCTAATTTACAGTGAGTCAATAATTAATTACATGCATATGAATTATACTGAAATAATGAATAATGTGTTTATTTATGTAGATTATAACAACAAAAAATATCATAGTTGAACTCAATCAAGAAAAAAAATTATATGGGGATAACTATAAAATATGACACCTTAAGATACAATACGTTTTTGAGCAATAAAAAGTTTTAGAGGTTGTAAATCAATTCATGGACGAATCGATTGATGGTTCTACAGCACAGCATAGACATGACCTTGATGCCTATAAGACATGGAAAAGGAAGGACTCCATTACTGAGGGAATATTGATTAGTTTAATGGTTGATGACTTGGTATTTGAGTATGAGTCATTACCATCGGAGAAGTACAGTAAAGTAAGATTGAGTAAGCTTCGTCAGCTAACAATCAAGTTTGATAGCTGTAAAAAATGCTTGAATGTTACCATGGCCCAACATCTCAGGGAGATGGGTAACATGATTCGAGAGCTTAAGATTGTTGGTCATACCTTGACCGATGAACAACAGGTTCAAGTAGGTATCCGTTCCCTTCCTAATTCTTGAGAAACAATGAAATAGAATCTAACCCACAATGAGAGTATCAAGACTTTCACTGATGTATCATGCCATGTAGAACTTGAGGCAGAGAGGATTGAACCCGTAAAGATTTTTGGTCAAGCTTTTGTAGCTGAAGGTTTTGGTTCAAAGAATAAGAAAAGATGATTTAAGAAAGGAAAGGGAAAAGGAAAAGAGGCTAGTGTTGTTGCTGCTAAAAATCAAATTAAGAAGAAAGAAAAGAAATATGGATAAAAACCTAAAAGTAAGTTGACTTGCTTCAACTGTTGCAAGAAGGGTAATTTTGCTCGGGATTATACTGAGCCTAAAAAGGTAGATCCATCTTTAACTTCTTTACATGAGCATTATGTTGCAAGTACAGTGTTGTTAGCTGATTCGTATCCTTTATGGATTGTAGATTCAGGAGCAACGAACTATGTACCTCATGATCGAGCTACATATGTAGAGTACCATCACGTACCAGCTGGCAACAAATGGATATATGTAGGAAACAATGCAAGAATTGAAGTCAAAGGAATTGACACTTGCAAGCTCAACCTACGTGGTGGGTGTATCTTGTTTCTATATGACGTCCTATATGCTCCTGAGATTTGACGAAATCTGGTTTCTGTCATTTATCTTCTTGATTTAGGTTATTGTGTAAATTTTTATAGCCGTTGTGTGGAACTTCGAATTAACTTTGTGTTAATTGGATATTGTTATGTAACAAATGATTTTATGACTCTTGATGTAGAACCAAATAATAATGATGATTATTTTTCAAATATTGCTCTTACTAGTAATGCTGATGTTATTGATGAAATTTGGCATGCTAGACTATGCCATATAGGACAAGAACGAATGAATAAATTAACTAAGGAGGGCCTTTTAGGCACTCATGCTAAGATTAAGTTGTCTATATGTGAGCATTGTCTTGTTAGAAAGGCAACTAGAAAACTATTTGGTAAGACTATTAGGGCGGAATCATCATTGTAATTAATTCATTCGGATATTTGTGGTCCAATGAATATGAAGGTTAGAATTGAGAGTTTGTATTTCATTACATTTATTGATGACTTTACACATTTTGGTCATGTGTATTTGATTTCTCTCAAATCTGAAGCATTAGATTGCTTTATTCGTTACTTGAACGAAGTTGAGAATTAATTGGAACGTAAGGTTAAAACCTTGCACACTGACCGTGGAGGTGAATATTTGTCTGATCAATTCAAGACAATGTGTAATAAGAAAGAGATTATTAGACAGCTAACTATCCCTCAAACTCCATAGCAAAATGGGGTTGTTGAAAAAAGAAATAGGACTCTTCTTGAAATGGTTAGATCTATGATGATGTAGACTAATTTGCCAATCTCCTATTTATTGGAATGTATACTAAAAGCCTAGCTTTTTGTAAACATTTATTTAGAAATAAGAATCACATTGGTCAAATGTCTACATGATTAGTGTAGTTGTTCGATTAATTTATATTGTAGATAACATGGTGTGTGGTGTCACACACAAAAGATCATGTTATCAGTTCTTTATAAATTATAAACAGTTGCTCACGACAAGATGGAAAGGAACAAACCATTGGAATAATCGTAGTGTAATTAGGTATTAGTTTATCTTGACTAATAAATTACACTAGTACACTCTAAGTGTATTGAGTAGGATCATTTAAGGTAAGTTCTTTTTATACTGACTTAATAAAAGAACAAGACCTTAGTTATTATGGAAGTGTATGCTCTTAATCCTAATATAATAATAAGTACATATATTTAGTATTTATTTTTTTGACTTATCAAAGGGTGAGATTTAGTTCGATAAATCAAAAGACCCGATAAGTTGGGAAATGATATTACTTATAGTGTGTGTTGTTGATTATAGAAGGAAACTGTGTCTTAGTAATCTAGGTTGATAATGTCCCCAAGAGGAGCTCATAAAGATTGTCATGTTTAGGGATGACAATGGGCCGGGTTTGGGTCGGATTCTATATCCTCCGTCCCCATACCCATCGGGTATAGGATCTCCGATGGGTATACCTTGTTGGATCGAGAAGCGCTAGAGGGGGGTGAATAGCGCTCGTGGCTTTCACTCAGTTTGGAATCGTAAATCGTTCGATTAAACACTATCGGAGTTAAAACTCGCGGCGGAATAAAGAAGAAGCAAACACACAAGAACACGGTCGTTTACTTCGTTCGGAGCCTATGACGACTCCTACTCGAAGGCCCGCGATCCTTGATCGTTTTCCATGGGCAACAACTATAAGTTCGGAATAATTACAAGCTGAAGTACAATAATTGACAAGAATTAATTATATCGACGATAATTAAGAAATGAAGATTCGGAGCTCCGGGTCGTCGGGTGGTTGTCGCAGCACTTCGAGATCGTGTCATTAGCAGCTAGTCGCAGAAGGATTGCTTGGAAGAAGATGTTTCAAGCTGCTGGTCGAGATGTCCTTTTATTGGACGTTCAAGGCGCCTCTAGTGTCAGTCAAGACGCCTTGAACCCCAAAACTTATCCCTGTTCCTGCGCTGTGATAACCTCCGCTGACTGCTGCTTATCCCAACCTGAAGGCGCCTTCATCAAAGCTCCAAGGCGCCTTCAATCAATGGTCCAAGGCGCCTTCAATCCCTATGAAGGCGCCTCCAGCTCCACTTCGCAGCCAGCTTCAGCCTTGCACCCGAGGTGCCTCCAAGCTTCATGGAGGCGCCTCGGACACTGTTCATCCGAGGTTAATCTTTGCACTTTAGTCCCTGCAAGATACATTAATCCCAAATATACCCTGTAGCATAAAGTTAGCACATAAAACATAATAGATATGATAATGATAGTCTCCGGACTGTCCGCGTCTGACTTCGGATTTCCGACCGGAAACCCTAGGTTGACCCGACGCCTACTGTTCCCTCTACGGGGAACGCATCCTCACCTACTCCACTCAAGAGATTTACCTGATGTCAGTCCGGTCCTCCAGACTGACTGGACTTTTCGCCTAGGGTTACCACCCCTAGGACCTAGGGTTACCGCCCCCTCGGGTTTTTCTCCACCTAGGGTTACCACCTCCTAGGACCTAAGGTTGTCGTCCCTTAGGGTTTTCCTCCACCTAGGGTTACCGCCCCCTGGGACCTAACATTACCCCCCTTAGGATTTTCCTTCACCTAGGGTTACCACCCCCTAAGACCTAAGGTTACCCCCCCTTAGGATTTTCCCCTGCCTAACCGTAGTTAGGACTTTCCTGAAACCTTATTTAACCACGTTAGATAACAAGGAATCTTAACTTTGAATCTCTTTGCCATTATCAAAACTGATGTTCGATCGTCGGATGCTTACTGCACCAACATACCTATACCCATTAAATGATCGGATATCTTCTATAGTTATAATTTTTCTTCTTTCTATCCAACTATTATCATTCAACAAAAATATATTAAAATTAACAACCTATTAATATATATATATATATATATATATATATATATATATATATATATATATAATTAAAAAAATAGATTAAACATCTATATAGTCTCCTCCAAATATTAACAAAAATAGTAAGTTGATTTTAGAAAAAGAAAATTTTCTTTAATATATGTATATATATTATTTAATCGAGTATTCGGGTCGGGTATCAGGTATTGATAGTCCCTCCATACCCTCCTCCATTTGGATCGGATGTCGGATCCTCCATCGGGTTCAGGTAAAATTGTCATCCCTAGTCATGTTAAACCCTGCAGGTGGACTTAGTTCGACATGATGATAAGGTTGAGTGATACTACTCTTGGACTGAGATATTAATTAAAATGAGTTGTCAGTAACTCAATTAATTAGTGGACATCCGACATCTTAAACACAGGGAGACTAACACACTCATAATAAGAAGGAGCCCAAAAATATAATTTGAGATTGGTGCGGTAGTTCAATAATAATTCTTTAGTGGTATGAATTATTATTGATGAAATTAAGTTGGGTGTTTGGGGCGAACACGGGAAGCTTAATTTCATCGGGAGACCAAAACCAATTCCTCCTCTCGGTCCCTATCGTAGCTTCTTGTATATAGAGAATTATACTCACCTATACCCACCTTCTTACTCACTCTTTGGTGGTCGACCAAGCTAGCTTGGAGCCCAAGCTAGGGTCGACCAAGACCCAAAGATTGAGCCAAATGCTTGGAGCCCAAGCATGGTGTGGCCGACCCTAAGCAAAATAAAAAGTTTTTTATTTTAAAAATTTTCTTATGTGGATTCCATGGTTTTAAAAGAAAGTTTAAAATTTAAATCTTTCCTTTTATAGCTTTTTACAAAAGATTAAAAAAAGATTTGATATCTGTCCTTATTTATAGATTGATAGAAAGATTTTAATTTTGATAAAACTTTCCTTTTTTGTAACCATGTTCATATGATTTTAAAAAGAGAGTTTTAAAATTAAATATTTCCTTTTATAAGTTTCTACAAAAGATTAAGAAAAGATTTGATATCTTTCCTTATTGAAAGGAGATTTTAATTTTATTGATAACTTTCCTTTTTGGAAATCATCCACATGTTTTAAAAGAGAAATTTTAATTTAAAGAAATTTCCTTTTATAACCAACCATGAAGGGATAAATTATTAGAGAAATTTTATTTTTTTAAATTTCTGAAAATAAATAAGGAAGTTTTAATTTTGTTTAAAACTTGCCTATTTTGGAAGCTCTTGAGGTGGCCGGCCATATAATTCTAGAAAAGGAATTTGGTTTTAATTAATTAAAATTTTTCTTTTCATGGCAAAGGAATTAAGGAAGTTTTTATTTAAATTTCCTTATTTGCCAAGACCAAGGATTATAAAAGAGGGGGTAGAGGTGCCTTCATGGGTGATAACTCTATTCTATTTCCCTCTCTCTCTTCCTTGGTGGTGGCCAACCCTATTACTTCTAGCTCTTCTCCTTTTCTCTTCCTCCTTTGTGGCCGGCGGCATCAACACAAGAGGAGTCCTTGGTGACCGGTTCTAGCTAGGAGAAGAAGGAGAGAAAGGCGGCTTTGTTTCTAGTATCCCTTGGAGCTTGGTGGTGGTGGTGGACCTCTACATCTCTTGGAGAATTGGTGGTGGCCGAATCTAGCTTGGAGAAGAAGGGGCTTGGTGGTTCTCGTCTTGGAAGATCGTTGCCCACACAGCGTCCGAGATTAGAAGAGGAATACGGTAGAAGATCAAGAGGTTATTTGCTTATAAAGAAAGGTATAACTAGTAATTGTTTCCGCATCATACTAGTTTTCCTTTTGTATTAATTCTAAACACAAGAGACATTAGATTCTAGTTTTTCGAATTGTAATTCGAGTTTGTGTTTTTCTTTGTTTTTCGAATTTGTGATTCGATTGTTCTTTTTGGTTAAACCTAAAGTTATATAAGAAAATTAAATATTAACTTTCCTTAAAAGACTTTGTCTAGGTGGTGGTGGATGCTCTCATACCCAAGAAGACCATGTGCCTCGCCATGCAGTTCTGGAAGCCAATTTTGGAAATTAATATTTAATTGAATTTATAGCATATGTTGATTTGGATCAATAGTGTTAAGTTCTACTTGCGATCCAAGTCTAAACCATTAAGAACAGATAAGTTAAATTTAGAATCAATAATGTTAAGTTCTGTTTGCGATTCCTAATTTAACTTCTAAAGAACACAATAGGTTGTTTAGGAAAAGGTTTGACACTTGTACAAAATTTTTGTACAGTGGAACCGTTACGATTCTCCTAGGACTAACCAACACTATTGGGGAGATGCATTATTAGTTGCGGCCTATATACTTAACAAAGTACCTCTAAAGTTAGTTCCATCTATCCCATATGAACGTTGGACAGACAAAAAACTGGATTTGAGTAATCTGATACCTTGCGGGTCAGCTACCTACGTTCATGATAAAACTCACGAATATGAAAAATTAGGGCCTAAAGGTAATAAGTGTATCTTTATAAGGTATTCTGAAACTTTTAAGGATTATGTTTTCATTGGTGAGCGACAAGATAGAACCATCTCTGAAATAGAATCAAGAGATGCTACTTTTCTTGAAACTGAGTTCTCGACACGAAGTGAAATTGATAAGACAATTCCTCTATATGAGATAGAGGAGGAGAATACTGTTCCTTTATCAACAAATCAGGAGATGCCTGAATCTAGTCAACCGATTGGGAGTAATTTATCACTGAATGAGTCAGTTTCTCAACATTCTAACCTACGAAGAAGTAGTCATCATATTATTCCTCGGAGAAGGTTTGACATTGGGAATGAGGCATTGATGATTCTCCCAGTTGATGATGAGGACCCTCGAACAGTTGAGAAAGCTTTGAGAAGCTCAGTACGAGAAAAATGGAAAATTGCAATGGATGAGGAGATGGAGTCAATGAAAAAGAATAAAGTTTGGGATTTAGTTGATCTTCCTCTAGGCCGAAGGGCTATTGGGAATAAGTGGATTCTCAAAGTAAAGAGAAAAGCAGATGGATCGATTAATCGATACAAAGCTCGATTAGTTGCAAAAGGATATACTCAATTGGAGGATATTGATTTTGAAGAGATATTCTCCCTAGTTGTGAGGTTTGTGTCAATACGTGTCATTCTAGCTATGGTAGCACAATTTGACATGAAATTACATTAGATGGATGTAAAAACAGCTTTCCTTAATGGTAATTTTGACGAAGAAATTTATATGGTACAACCAGAAGGTTACATTGCTGAAGGCTAAAAGAAAAGAGTATGTAGACTTGGGAAGTCTATATATGGGTTAAAGTAAGCTTCAAGACAATGGAACATAAGATTTAATGAAGTCATTTTGACTTATGATTTCGAAATGATCAAGGAGGATCATTGCGTTTACCTAAGAAATGAAAAAGAAAAGTTTGTCATTTTATCATTATATGTTGATGATATGCTAATAGCTGGAAGTGACATAAAGTGTGTGCTAATAGCTGGAAAAAGGAAGATTAAGATTGATTTACATATATGATATTTATTCACTGATACCGGTAATATTTTTAGTTTAGTATATAAAATGTAATTGTGAATAATTGTATTGATTGGAGATGTTGAACATGCTCTTGACATAATAGTCATTATGAGGAATTAGAGATATTCATATTTGTTATATACCAATAATATAAATAAGAATGTAAATAATTAAAATTTGATATAATTAAATTATTTTAAGGAAAATAAATGTAGTCTAGTTATTTATTAGAAAATAAGTTTATATGAATTTATGATATTTACTATAATTTTTCTGAATTTTAAAGAAATCATTTTATATTTTAAGGGATATAAATGAGTAAAAGATAAAGTCTATTTGAAATAGCTAATTAAAGTTAAGAGTTATTAAGTAAATAGACCTAAGTTTAAACCTAAACCCTAAGTTTTAATTTCCTAAAATCATTCTACCACTTGCCTCTCACCAGTTCCCTCCTCCACTCCTCTCCGCTCTGCCACCGCAACCAAACCCTCCACTTGTGCCTAAGCCGGCCGGCCGGCGCCACCACGCTGGCGATCTCCTCTGTGGACAACCCTTCATCTCCGGCGCGTCGTCCCATGGCTAAGGCTACCGTCGATGGCAAAAGAAGGAGAAGACAAGTATATTCCTTTGTAGGTATGAGATGAGCGTCTTCTCTTGGAGATTTGCAAGTATATATTCTCCTTTGTAGGTAGGGGTTAGGTGAGGTAGAGTGGGGAATTTCGATTTGTTTTCTGAAGTAGCAAATCTTCCTTGTAAGAGTTTCAATTTTTGTAATAGTTTTGGAAGGTTGCAATCTGATGTCGATGTTGCATTGCTTCTCGTTTTCAGTTTCTATGGCAGTATTGGGGAGATTTCGATTATTTTCTGATGATTTCGTTGCTTCTTCGTGATAACTTCGATTCTTTGGAACAAACATAGGGAGGTTGTAAATCTGATCTTCATTTTTCTGCTTTCTCGATTTTCTACAACAGATTTGGGGAGATGGTGGTTGATTTCAGGGTTCCATTATTTCCTCTAGATTGTTGCAAATGGCCGGACAGATTTAAGGTTTCAAATTGATTTCTTTTTCATTTTAGGATGTTTTTACTTTATCGAGTTAGCACCAAGTTTCTGGACTGATTGGGTAAGTGGTAACTCATTTTCGTTGTGGTTCTCATTTCTTCAAGATAGCTGTGAATTGGGATGGATTTGCAGGTGATGAATTGATTTTGATGTTGTTCTTGATTCATTGTGGCCGCTTTGGATTTTTGGGACAAATTTAATGGAGTTTGAATCGGTTCCGAGGTGGTCTTTGCTTGTTCATGTTCGTTAAATTTTCTGGATAGATTTGAAGCGATTAAAATGACTTTTCATGGCGCTTCTATTGCTTGTGTTGGTAGTGGAATTTCCGAACAGATTCAAAGTGTTTAAAGGGGTTGTTCGTGGTAAGTGGTAACTCATTTTCGTTGTGGTTCTCATTTCTTCAAGATAGCTGTGAATTGGGATGGATTTGCAGGTGATGAATTGATTTTGATGTTGTTCTTGATTCATTGTGGCCGCTTTGGATTTTTGGGACAAATTTAATGGAGTTTGAATCGGTTCCGAGGTGGTCTTTGCTTGTTCATGTTCGTTAAATTTTCTGGATAGATTTGAAGCGATTAAAATGACTTTTCATGGCGCTTCTATTGCTTGTGTTGGTAGTGGAATTTCCGAACAGATTCAAAGTGTTTAAAGGGGTTGTTCGTTGTGCCTTTACCTCTCGTGTCGACTGGAAAATGTTGTACATATCCGAAGGATTAGGAATGAGCGTGGGTAGGTGGTTTAGGTGGATGATTTCCTTACCCTTTATGATACTTAGAGGTTTTAATTTGTTCCCTTATGATACTTGGATATTTTCATTGATTACTTATGATATATTGATAGTAAATACACTACTTGAAGTTTGGAGTTGGGTTCTTTATGAAAGACAGTATAAGACTATGCATGTTTACTTGTAATATATGATATGCATTGAGTCATGTGTGTCCTCTTTATTTATTTATGATAATTGGATGCTTAGGGATATGTGTAGTAACAATACGAGATGAGTGTATCGGGATGAGCTCCGGGGAGAGCTCTTCCATACAGATATGATAACATGAAATATGCTGACCTAAGTCATATAAGTCTCTTAAGAGGTACCTCTAGAGTTTTGATCATGAACTGAATAAACATGCTCGAATGATGGTTACCACTAATTTCCCTTAAGTACATTATTTTTTTGGTTATACCGGTGATTTTTGCTTTTAAATGTTATTATGATCATAACCCATGTTCTCCACTTTTTTTCTTCTCTTATACTAACATTATGTTTTCTTTCATGTATAGTAAATTTTTATTCTATGCTTTATACTTTTCGCTCCAAGTCGTCGTTTATGTCATATACCTACTAGTGGATTATGCTTGCTATGTTTGTGGACTCATCCTATCTTGATTGCAGGTGAGGAAAATGCCATCCCGAATGTGATAGGGGGCACAGAGGCAAAGTAGCTGAGGTTGAATGTATCACACACTGTCCGGGGGCTTTAATTGCCCGTTATTAGTCTTTTTCCTTTGATTTGTTATGTTAGTATGAGATGGAGACTATTTGTAAACTTGTATTGGTAGGAGATCACAAAAGTTTATTGGGAAATATGTTTTCTTTTTCTTTTTTTTTTTTTTTTTGTGAAATCGTGGACAAATATATAATGTAAAGTTGTTTCCTTTCAGTGTGGAGTTTATAGTTTAGTTTCTAGTAAATCATCTACCAGTGTAATGTTGATATTATATGGTTCAGCCGGGGGTAAGTAGTTAGGGTCGTTTCAATATTGATGTAAAAAAATTAAATCTAAGGTAAAGGCAAGTTTGATGTCTCTGATTCGTTCTTTTACCTTGGCTATGCTGAGATTCGAACCCCAGACCTTATGGTGGTAATACCTCATGCACTAACCACTAGACTGTCTCGAGGGGACCTGATTCGTTCTTTAGAGCAGCTATATAAGATATAACAATCTTCTTAGCAATAAATTCTCAGTATATTTATTGTCGCACGAACCATTTTCCCTAATGTAGGGAATGAATGTTCTTATTTAGTCTTTGTGACTAATTAATTTATGCTCTGGTCTTCATGACTTGATCATCATAAAATCTATGTGACTTATTTGGCTTTTGTGACTAATTAATTTTGCTCTTGTTTTCGTGATTTGATCGTCAAATAGTCTATGTGACTTAATTGGTCTTTGTGATCAATTAATGTTTGGCTTTGACATTGTGAAATGCTCATCTTGTAGTCTATATGACTGACATGGTTTATGTGACCAAATAATCTTTTTTGATTGACTTAGACATGTAAGAGATGTTGGTTATTGCATCAGTTGCAACATTAGGAAGATGAAGGGGGTGTCTTTTCACCTTCATCTTCCCCCATTGAGTGTCATCAAAGCATCTGTTTATAATCGATGCTTGCTTCCTATATAAATTGGCGGCCAAGAACAATCAAAAGAGAGAGGTGCGATGGTGATCAGTGTGTGTACAGTGGAGTGATGGTGGGTAAAGGGAATATCTGTCGAGAGAGATTTGGCTCGTTAAATTTGAAAGGCTTTCCGATTTCATCTGTGATCATGATTCCGATAGTAGTACATCATCACCTACGACTTCTTCAATGTCTTCTCAAAAGATCACTATGAAATATTATATGTTTCATTTCTTATTTATTATTCAGACGTTTAAGATTGACACAAGAATATAGTGTTGACATAGCAAGAATCGACAGAGTCACTAGTGGAGCAAGAATTATCATGTTGACATAGTAAGAATTATCGAGAGAGTCATTGATCGAGCGGGTGACCTTTGGGTGATTTTTGATCATCTATTCTGATTTAAATTATAATTTAGGGAATGATAAATTTAGAAAGAAATCATAATTAATTATGACTGAATCACTACTACAATCCGATTGTAATAATCTAGAAATTATAGACTAAGAAATCTAATCTCTAATAAATAAAAGATGAAGTGAGAGCCAGAGGATGCGGAACAGGCAGAGTTCCTCGTGCTTTCATGTCTAACGTAACCTTAAATAATTTCAGTCCCACTATTATTCCATTAAATAAAATATTTTAAAAAATACATTTTGAGAAGGCATTTTGAAAAATCAAGCAAATTCTGGGTTGAAATAAAAAATTCCCATTTATTTAGCAGCAGTGCAGCACCTCATCGGCCCTTGCATCCGCCCTTGCAACGACACGTGGATCAGTCTCATAGGGCTCCAGCCGGCTGTACGTCAATCCATCAATCGACGGAATGAGCGAAGCTGTTATTTTGTTCATTTTCCCCGTTACGGCGTTTTTTTCAATAAATTAAAAATCCCGAAATATCAAAACGGTTTCTCGCTCGACGTAGAGAAGTTGTTAAAGACACTGCCGGACGCCAACGGAAGGAAAGGGGGGAAAAGACTAGATCCACTGCACGCATCTGCTCCTGGAGGGAGGGATTCCTCGCTTCCCGTCCCTTCTCCGCTTTTGGGTTCCGATCCCTGGCGAGCCGCAGCCGGTTCTGGTGGATTCGCCCTAACCTGTTTGGATCTCGTTAGGTGGTGGCCGCGATATTTGTTGATCGGGATACGAAGTTGGAAAGGAGAGATGGCAGCCGCGCTGGTGGATCGCGCTACGAGCGATATGCTGATCGGTCCGGACTGGGCGATGAACGTTCAGATCTGCGATATCCTCAATCGCGAACCTGGGTATGCGGTGCTTGTTGTACTGTTATATTCATTTACGGATCAATGATATAGTTTATTTAGTTTGCGTTTTTCTGTAAATCCTTTTTCAGGAACTTATTCTTGCTAATTCTAAAAACTTGTAACTTTGTAGTTTTCTATGCATTTCGGTCATCGTTTATCCTTGGCCAAATAGATTGAATTTTCTGAGTATTATGGTGCTATTTCTTTGAGCTTATGAGTGTTAGCCAGTGTTCCATCGAATAAGAACTTCTCAAGCTTAGATACTATTTGCTTTATAGATCGTGGTAGTTCTAAGATAATGAACATGGAAGAGAGACGCTTACAACCTTTATTTTTGTATCACAGAGAGATGACCGTATTACCTGTTTTTGAACTATGAAACACCAGAAAGAAAGTAATACTTCCTTTTCAGTAAGTGTGCACTCAATCAGGTTTATGGATATGTACTTTAAGTTCCTCTATGGAATCCAATTCCACTGGGGCCTGATACTCGAGTCCTTGGAAAAAGAATATGCTTAGATCTGAACATCTTGGTTCATGATGTTCCAATTATTTGTGGAAGATAAAAAAAAAATATTTAAATTTTAGCTTCATGGTGAAGTCGTATTTTGTTGTTAGGACAGTTGCTTGTAGTTCATTTTGTGTTTACACATGGTATGATAACCTGAATGAGGTTTAGAGAAGGTAGTAAGAGTTCATGTTTATACCGTTAAAATTTAAAATAGGTTCAGAAAGATAAAAGCTTAAGAGATTGGAATATTGCATTGGAAGGATATCATGTTTTATAGTTAGACACTTCTTTTTCTATGTCCTGTTATATTTGATTTTTCTATTTATTTCATGGACTCATCAAAATCAAGATATGAATTGTTAAATTTTGGTCTTCATTTGAAAGAAAAGTCATTTTTAACACCGTTTACTAAAATTACTTTAGATACGCCCCTATAGTCGAGTAATTTAGCATTCAAGCAAGCATTAACAAATCAGCTTTAAATTTTATATCATTTTCTTGGGCAACATTATGCAATATTGTCTAGCATAGTCACACATTACTTGACCACTCAAAATTTAGCCTAAAAAATGAAACAATTTGTTCTGTAACATTATATTGATTTCAGTACATGATTGGACTAATGGCTGAATATGTAGGAGCACCATGTATTATTTTGAATCTGCTTTTCAGTTCCACTACTTGCACTACAATGATTTTGGTTGATAACCGTTTATGGTTAGCCTCAAAAGATAATAACCAAGGTAATTAAAGCACTTGGTGAGAAAACAACTGAATGCATTCATAGTAATTTTTGTGACCTTGGCTGTATATTTGTTGACTTTGCCATCGTCTTGTCTTATCTGTTCATTGAGCTCTATGCAAGGCAATATGTGTTAACTTTATCTACATTGAAATATTATTTTTCTTCAACTATACCATATTATGTGACTGCTCCATTGCACTCTTTGATGTTTTAATTGCATAACTTAAGATTTTGTTTTTATATTGAATCCACTTTTAAGCAATATTAACTTTTGTCTAGCATTCTTTGTATCAAGAGCCTCTTAAAAGTTTTAAATTGTTTATTTATTTGTCTACAACAACATAAGTGTGAAACTAGTTTTTTTTTACCAAATAATTTGGTCTTGTTCAGTAGGATTTCATTAATGATGCTATTTATGAACTGTTGTGAATTATTGATGTCAACGAACTTAGTGGATTTAGTAGGAAAACATCTTTGTGACTTCAATTATTTTCAATTTAGGAGGTGGGGATGGGGTATTTCTGTGATAATCAAAACCTAAAGTAGATTAAGAACATAATACTGATAGATTGGTTATCAAAGTCATACTTGACCAGAATTAGAATTGCAGCACAATTTTGCTAATATGGCTTGTTAGACTTTCTTTGTTACCTTTGTTGAATGTTTAGATTTGTATGCTATAGTTGTAACTTATCTAACACTAACTTAACTTTTTTCCTAAAACTATCAGGCAGGCAAAGGAAGTTATCAGAGGACTCAAAAGGCGCATTGGTCATAAAAGTTCCAGAGTTCAGCTACTTGCACTTACAGTAAGCATAAAAATACCACATATTTCCTAAATTCTGAAATTGCTCTTCAGGGATATTTAAGTGTCTGCACAGGTAGCGGTTTTAACATCCTTTTTTTAAAGTAATTTTTCTATTTTTTCTTGAATTATAACTAAATCATTTTGTAGATACTTCTCACCGTTCCTATTTGCAAAACTGTATGTCTTAGGCATAATTGTATATTTTCATCTATGCTAAAATATTGTATTTAAAAATGGTCTTTAAGGAATTCTTCTTAAAAGTCCATTTGCTCAAATTCTTATTAATCTATATTAAACCTCTTTTACAAACTGAATTGAATAATATTTTTGGAACTTTTAGCTCTATTTGGTTCAATTTAATTTTATCTAAACATAGTGATTGAAATTGCAACCTTAGTCGGGGTCTCAATCCTTGACCATCTTGGGCCATTGCCACCAGTGCCAATATCTATGTTAGAGGCATGCTGAAGGAGGAGAAGGGGCACTAGTTGAAAGAGGAAGAAGAGGAGTGTTAGATTAGTGCTAGAAGTGTGTTGAAGGAGAAGGGTGTGCCAGTGTTAAAGAAAGAAGAAGGATAGGAGGAAGAACTTGGAGGAAGGGGGGGGAGCAGGAAACTAGGAAGTGTACATTGAGTGGAGCTAACGCTGGAACAATACTTTCAGTTTCAGACAAAAGAGGAAACTAGGTTTCATTTCGGCATGGGGGAAGCTGTGATGGAGGTCGTGGTTTCAACACTGACTAGGAAGTTAGGTTTCATTTCAGAATGGAGGAAGCCACAAATGAATCCAAACCTTGAAGGAATTTGCAAAGGAAGCCAATCGCTCATGCCTGTATTGAGGATCTCTATGCCGGTTAAATTACATGATTTTGCACTTCGATACTCATGTAATGAGCTGCAAAATTACATGCCTGTGCAAATAGATTTCTCTTATATGGTTTATGTTTGTTTTAAGGATGAGCAACATTAACTGTACACTTCATCTCCAGGTTAATTTCCATTTTATCCATTTCTCCATGCTAGTTTTAATAATCAAGCCTTTATTTTGACATGATCTTGCAGCTGCTGGAAACAGTGATAAAAAATTGTGGTGACGTTGTCCATATGTATGTTGCTGAGAAAGATGTTCTACGTAAGATGGTCAAAATTGTAAAGAAGAAGGTTAAAAGTTGATGTAATATATATATATTTAAGTTTTCAAAAACATTTCTTCTTATTGACATTTTCTAATTTACAGCCAGATCCACAAGTAAAAGAAAAGATATTAGTTCTAATTGACACCTGGCAAGAGGCACTTGGTGGCCCACGTGCAACGTATCCTCAATACTACGCTGCATATCAAGAATTGTTGGTAACTTAACATATTCATTTATCTAGTTGAAAATATATTTGACACTTCAAAATGTTTCTTGTCTTTTAGGATGCTTTAGTCATCTTGTTTCTATTACTTCTCTTCATATGTTGGAAACAATTAAAAAAGGATTAGGATGCATAGGACATTCATTATCTACTTCCCATTTCCAAGAAGTCTTAAATGTTGGCCAAACACTTGTGTGCTATCTGTTCTTTTTGCCACTGTCTAATGTTTTGCATGTGATTTCAAATATTGTTGGCTAACTTATGCAATTTATTTGATTGTTTACTTTATAAATATTGTTTTAATTGATGATTGTGAAGAAATTAAACTGAAAGCTTTGGTAGCGAGAGATTTCGGAAACTAAAGGTTTTGAATTAAGTGGAATGAAAATTGAGAAGCTAATTTAGCTTATGCAATTTATTTGGTTATATATTTTATAAATGATATTGTTTTAATTGATGATTGTGAAGAAATTAAACCGAAAGCTTTGGTAGAGAGACTTCAGAAACTAAACATTTTGAATTAAGTGGAATGAAAATTGAGAAGGAAATTTAATAATAAGAGAAAAAATAAGGGAATGGTTGAGATAGATGAATATGAAATTGCTAGGAAAGTTTTAAATATCTTGGAGTTTTTATTCGATAAAGAAATACTGTCAAATATATCATTAATCTGATAAAGAATAGATGATTGAACTGGAGAAGAACCTTTGAAGTCTTATATAATCATCATGCTTAGTCATAAAAGAAAATCAAATAACATTCTAACACTATGTAGCATAGTTTTGCATCAGTGTTGGGGAGTTTGTAAGCAACATGTACAAAACATTAATATTAGGAAAGATCAGAATTCTGAAATCAAGGTGTGAGATTAAAATAATACTATCTAGGAAGGCATAACCTCAATGGATGACAAAATGTGAAATAAAATGTTAAGATGATATGGTTATGTTCAAAAGCAATTAATGTATTCTATAGTTAGACAAGCTGAGTTTGTGTAAGGGGTAAAGAAAGACCAATGAAATAAAGTAAAAAATAATTGAAGAGATCTGAAAATTATTAGTGGTATAACCTTCACCAGAGTTTAGTAGCGGAATACAATTGATGTAGCCAAATTCAACTAGTTGCAACAAACATGCTTCATAATGATGATGAATTTAACCAAAAAATTACACTGAATGGAAACTGCAACTGTTGCCAAAAACTATACTAGATGAAAAATGGAAAAAGGTGATAGAATGTTTTTTTGGTTAGACTGTAAACAAGAAATACGTCAATGAGGCATTCCCTGATCTGCTTGTGTTCCATACAACGTATAGGTTGCATGCCAGATCTTTACTCATCAAATGAAGCATTATCTTGCCTATTAATTTCACCTGCATATTTGACTCCCAAAAGAGGTTGTTAAATTGATAGTTTCGTGTCATCAGAGTGATCTCTCTGACTCTCTCATCTTAATTCTTGTCTCAACATGTTTTAGTTTTGGCTGTCTTAGTTTCTCTTTTTTGTCTTTGTACACCAGCAAGCTGGAGCTGTATTTCCTCAGAGAGGTGGGAGGTCTGCTCCTACTTTTAATCCACAAAAAGACTCCTTGAGCTTGTATCCTCCATCTGGACAGAGTACTGAGTTCTACGAAGAAGTTCCTGATACTTCGTCTGGATCTGATTTGCCTGCTTTGAGGTGTTTGACTAACTCTTATATTTTCTTTATTGTGTTTCAGTACAAGATTGTGCTAACAGGAGAAGAAGCTGTATGGTCTTCACATTTTTTACATTTAGATCTCCTAATTAAGTGTCCAAGATCTGTTGTCGTAGCCAAAGTGGGAGACACCTATCTCTTCTTTATTTTCACTGTTTATTCTTCTAATCATCTGATTTTAGTCTACTTCATGCAAGGCTTATATATGTGGCATGAAGTATACTTAGTCAAATCTACATCCAAGTCAAGCTCTATGATGATAATTTTTTATTTATTACAATGTCTTAAACTTAGTGAAAATGTAATTATCTCTAAAAAAGTAGATCCGCTACCTTAACGGCCCCCCTAGTAAAATGTAATTATCTCTAAGCACAGATGAAGAGTGGCGTATGCCTCTCCCATTTCAATGGTGATAAACAAATGTGAGGCTAGTCAGCGACACATTTCTCCAATCTTTCTACCTACAAACTGCTTTTACATTCTTCGCTATCATCATAAAATCTCATCAACAATTCTTCATTAATAAGTTTAATTGCGAATATTTTCTCCTCATATGTGTTTACTTCAATTTGTTGGTCAAATGCTGTTACGTGGTGTGTCAAAACTACTCCAAGAGTCTAATTGCACTTTCAAATCCACAGCATAGCTGAAATTCAAAATGCTCGTGGCATCATGGATGTTCTTTCTGAGATGCTGAATGCTATAGATCCTGGGAACACAGAGGTATCCGCAATTTGACACTGGCATTTACAATAAAACTTTTTGTTGCTCTAATAACATGGAGCATCCTTTTCTTTGTTATGGATCATAGACCGTTATGACTGATAAGGTTATGCTATTACAACTACTATGCTGAATTACTTTGTGATATTTTTCTAGTTATCTGTGAAATTAATACTCAATTTAAGTGATGCCTTTAAAGGTTGAGATTTATTTCTCATTTTACCTCGATATTTGACATGATGTCGGGCAGAAAGTTAACCGCATCTATTCTAATTCTTATATTAGGGGCTCCGGCAGGAAGTAATTGTCGACCTTGTAGATCAGTGCCGTACTTACAAGCAGAGAGTGGTGCAGCTCATCAACAAAACCTCGTATGTTGTATATGCAATTTCCTCTGCTTTGGTATTTTCTTTGTGAAAAAGGGTAGCCAGTTGGAATTTAGACCGTATAACTTGCGCTCCGGTCCGTCCTTGAGATATCTCTATAAAGGCCTTTGATCCATAGTTTAGGGAATCATTTTAAATAGACTGATTCAACTTAGGATCAGTCATAGTTGATCCGGATCTTACTCGAACATCAAAGGATTTCTGAATCCTTGTCAAAAAAGGCCAATAGGAGTTGATTGAAGGTAGAAGTAGAGTTCAGCAAGGGCTCTCAAGAAGGGGCGTTTGCATTATAATGAGATGCGAGTATAAGTCGAAGGTTTCTAGTGAAAAAGGTCTAATACTATGGTGGTGGAGTTTAGCTACGTCACTTTGACTCTTTATCTATCTTCATTCTAACCATGTCAGGCACCCAATGCTCTGAAAAGACACTCCCATTGACCGGGTACAAAGTTCCCTTTTTTAATTAAAAAAGGATGTCTTCCACCTTGACGAATATTCACTCGAGTCTGAGTAAGATAGAAGCCCAAAGGTCCACGACACAGGTTATTAGGGGAGCACTTACGTGTCTGGTTCTTTTCAAATTAGGTCCACACATCATTCTTCAGCTGTGCTGATGCAAGAGCCATGGGTGACTTTTGTTGTTGCCATGTTCTCTGCTCAATACAGTTCATCCCGTTTACTTCTAGAAGAATTTGTTTGAACCCCATGGCAGAACGGTGGAGGATATTTAGAGAGAATATTTCTCCAAATATAAACCTCAAATCTCTACTATTGGAGAGAATAGAAATGGGGATATTAGAAATCACCGGGTAAATGGTTTTGCCATTTCTATATATTTTTTTAAATAAAAAAATTTAAAAAAAGTCTGAGCTGTAGTCCAGCACTTGACAGGTGGGTGGGCCTGCAGCAGGGCCCACCTGTGCAGCTGCAGCTCTCTTTAATTTTTTCCTTTGTTATTTTTTAATAATATTTAATAATGACCAAAATATGTAAATAAATATTAAGTAAAAAATATTTATGAAAATATATACGAAATATGTTAAAGTGAAAAATTGATAAATATAAGTAATTTTATTTAAATGTAAAATTAGATGTAAATTAATAAAATAACAATGAGACCCATAAATATTTGGTTGGTGAGATATTTGATTGTTGAATTTGGGATATTTGGGAGTGAGATATTTGAATGGTGGAGCCCATAAATATTTGGTTTGTGGAATATTTGATTGTAAAATTTGGATATTTGTGGAGTGAGATATTTGATGGATGATGTAGATATATGGACCACAAATATTTAGAAGAAATATCCGATCTTATTGTGAAGGCTCTAATAGAAGAAACTTGTAAAAAAATATGTTCAGTTTTTTTTTCTCATACCTGTTTGGAAAGATTGTGAAAATTGCATTTTGCATAATTTATCTCTTTTGTTATTTTTTGAATAGAGACGAGGAGTTGCTTGGTCAAGCACTTGCTCTCAATGATGACTTGGAGCATGTACTTGTGAAACATGATTCTATTGCCGCAGGAAAATCTGTTCAGGCGGTGAAGCCCAAATCACTTCAGGCACTTGTAGATCTTGATGATTCTGCACCAAACAAACAGACAGACCAAAGGTAAATGATTTTTTCCTTCCCATTTCTCTTAACAGATTCATCCCAAAAGTATGGTGGTTTTCAGTAGTTAATCTATTGTGTTAATTTCCAGTAAGATTTACTAGTTGTGAATTGTGATCAATGTTGTTAAAAGATGCACCTTGGTCCTAGAATCTGCACTTGTTTCCAATGGGTATCTCTAAGGGCTTCGTGGTGCCTAGTGCAACCTTGAAATCTGTATGAATAATGAAAACATAAGGAAATTTAAGAGGTGGCTGAAATTATCAAAGAAAACAAATTTGACAATAGAATGTATAGATGAGTACGCTTGCCTTTCTTAAGAGCAAAAGCAAGTCAAAATGAGTTGAAGAGGAATTGATGTTGGAGTTCCTGTGGATGAAGTCATTGGTGGCGGTTCAAATCTAATGAAGGTATCTCTTTAGTTGAACTGTAAACTCATAGTGGAGTAATTGATGTCTAATTAAGAGTTGGATCGAGTTAGTGATGAGTTGATATGAAGGCAGGGGATTGTATGATCGAGGAAAGCAATAAATAAGATAAAAATTAGGTGAAAACAGTATCTCTTTTAAATTGTTTAGGTTCGAGAATAATAAAGGTTAAAAAAAAACATGGAAGCCATCATTACTATAGACAGGATAGACGCCTAAAAATAGTTGAGTGAACTCGACCAATGGTTGAAGTATGCTAATCAGTATTAGAAGGAAAAGGTTCATGGTGTTTTTTGTCAAAGTTCATATGTTGCACACTAGAACTTCACTGAGGATGTAAACTTAGCAAGCTCATTTATTTTAAACAGACAGATGAACAAAGATAATAATGCCATTAATAAGAGATTGTGTGATAGTAGGAGCACTATAAGAGAGCCAACTGTTAAGGTAATGATTACATCTCATGATTGCCACCAATTGTTACATTTGTCTGCGTAATTAAATACACGACAGGTGGACTGAAAGATAACAATATGCGAGGGGTGTAGAAGAACAACAAAGTGGCGACGACTATGGAGTGGGAATAGGATTTGACTCTAATAGCAAGTCGAAAATCTAGCTTTATGTTCTTATTTTTATATCCAAAAGGGGATTACGGCTCATGTATATTTCTGTCTTATCAAATAATCAGTCATGAGACTAGGCCTATAATTTCTGTTATATCTAGCACACATATGATATTCTATATAATTATCGGTATGGTTTGGTTTCAACGGCTGACCACTCTCCCATATTTTAGGGAAATGTTTTTTTTTGAATTAAAACCAAATTTGTATACTGTTAAGGCAACAATTGAATTTTGCAATTTGGTTCTTGCTCGATTTGATTTTTCAGATTTAAACCTTGGATGCTCAGTACAACTTGTGCTTAGGAACTGCAACCTCCTAGTGCCTTTAAAAAGTACTGCTTATGATTCGATGTTTGACATGATGTTTTTGATTCATATATGTAGGTCAAACACAAGCCCAATAACTGGCGACAAACCTCCTCTTCAGCAATTATCATTGCCTGCACCTCCAACCCCCAATGGTTCAGCAACTTCTTTAGCTATAATTGATCCAAGAATCGATCTTCTCAGTGGTGAAGATTATAGTGAACCCAAAAATGAGAATCGAGCCCTCGTGCCTGTCAACGAACCACTCATTAACTCTGCTTCTGACCAAAACATCTTAGCTCTTGCAGACATGTTTTCCAATGCTAAAACTGAAGAGAATAATAGCAACCCTCCAAGGCCATCTGATTCCCAATTGACGTTGTCATCCCTACCGGCTTACACTTCTGCAACACCACTCACGGCGAATCCTCTCCAATTACAACAGCCTGTACAATTCAACCAAACAAATCCTATCATGAACAGTCAAGTCCCTACAGGCTTTTCATCACAGCAGCCAGCACAAAGTTATGGTGTAAATGATCAAGGCCTAGTTCTTCCTCGAGCACCTTGGGAAGCTCAATCTGCTCCATCTAGTGACTTCCCTAATTTGCACCCTCAACTGCTGCAACATGGTCAATTTGTTGGTAGCACTCCCTTATCTGGGTCAACTGGCCATCCTGGAAGCTTCCCACCCCAAATTGCTGCAACTGGCCAACCTGGAAGCTTCCCCCCACAGATTGCCCAACCGTTGCCTGGCGGCTTTATAGGGGTAACGCACCAGCAAGTTATGTTAGGCTCACAACACGGAGGTCTTCCGCCTCATTTTGTCCACAACAATCAGTATGCAAGCATGTATGGACCAATTAAGAATGACCAGATGACTGCTATCTACTCACAACAGGTATATGGTAGCCATATGCCTGCCATTAGTCAGCAAGCTCTCTACAGCAATCAGCTGACTGGTTATGGTGGGTATTTGACGCAACCAGTGCCTCAGTTCTCTCCGTCAGGGGGTGCTGCATATGGCTATGCTAGTTCACATGGACTTTCGCAGATGATGCATGGGCTTTCTATGCAAGATAATCACATGTTTGTGAATGGGACTTCGTCCTATCCAAATTCAGTGCCCTCTTACTCGCAGCCAATGAACAAGACACCGAAGTCAGAGGAAAAACTTTTTGGCGACCTTCTTAGTATGGCAAAAAACAAAGCAAAGTGAAGCTACTGCTAATAGGTTAACGAGGGCCGTTTGAAAATTTCTTTTGATATTTTTTGCGTTTGTAGTTCTGATATTTTTGTGTATTTATTAATTTTTTTTTAACTTCATTCTCATACTGAATTATTTGCGCTTAGATTTATTTCATTTTGTGTTGCTCATCCTGTCTTTTTTTAATAACTTGTTGCTTAAACTCTATAAGTGCTCAGTTATCAAAAACTTCACATACAGTGCATATTTGTAGAGGAGAAATCGAAGCCGAGAAGCAGGCATTATTTTTCAAATCAGGGTCAATGGCTGATTGACCACCCTTTTTGAGTGGAAGGGCATCAAAAGCTAAAAGATTGAAAGTAAATTTTCAAAAGCATGAGATCAGGTTCCGAAAATCACTCCATCTCATATCAGCAAGGTTAGTCTCGAACGCCTCCCGGAAAAATGTTAAATCCACTATGGCTATATAATAAAATATTTGAAAGCTCTTTAACAACATTGAATCACCAATGGTTATTATGTTTGAATTGTTCCTAGAGTGAGTTGACTCCCCTCTATAAAACATATGAAACTCCATATCTTCCACCATCAAGAATAAATTCTTTTAAGTGGCTAATTTTTATTTAAAATATACAAAGAAAATAATAATAATGAATTATAGCTTATTTTTAGAATCGGATCGGTTTAATGACTCACACATAGAAAAATAAAAGCATTTCAAAAACACAATACACTACTCTAGGAGGCAACGGCCTCGTCTTCTTTTGCTCGATAGGATATCATTTTGCTGGAAGAAACATTAGTAAAATATTATTTTGGCAGGTGACTTAGGTGAACAGATGAATTTTTTTTAATGACGAATTCACGCATGGTTTAGAATTAGAGTCAAACCCCTTTGCATACATAAAAAAAAAAAAAAGTATAAAGCACACACTAAAAGTCAAAACTCTAACGAGGCATCCAATAACATCATTTTTCCAGAATGAGAATGAGAATGATGTATTTGACTGACATAGAAATAATGTTCGATCCTCTTATTTACAAAAACATTCCCAACCATTAAAGAATTAATTAAATTAAACATTGTCGTTCTAGAAATACTCAAAATCAAGATTCGAAGAATCGCTGGAATGCGCTTTGTTCCCGCTGTTCCCACCTGCAAGTCCACCCTCAGCGCTCTTCTTCTTCTCCTTGCTCCCAAACTGACTAAAGTTGACCGGATCAGGAACATGTGGAGGCGCTATGCTCCTCACCAGAGCCCAATTAATACCCTCAAAGAACGGATGCTGCTTGATCTCCGTCGCCCCTCTGTGGTAGGCGATCCTCCTCTGTGGATCCTTCACAAGCAGCCCCTGTATCAGATCCCTCGCCACCAGGCTCGCCAGTGGCGTCTCCGGGAACCTCAGCGGCTGGCTGACCACGTTTTGAAGCGTGGCCTTGTTGCCGGAGCCCTTGAACGGCGTCGTCCCATGCAACAGCTCGTACAGGAAGATGCCGAAGGTCCACCAATCCACCGCGCTGCCATGCCCCTCGCCGCGGATGATCTCCGGCGCCAGGTACTCGTGCGTCCCTACGAACGACATCGACCGCGCGTTCGTCGGCTCCGCCATGAACTCCAATTCGGCTATACCGTGGTTGTTGTTGTTGTTGCTGCTGCTGCTGCTTCCGATCCCAAAATCGGATTTGGACTTGCGGTTTTTCTTGGGTAGGATGCGGGGGAAGAAGGAGGACGGCTGGATGCAGCTCTGCACGGTCTGGTCGCCGTCGATCATCCCTGCGTTGACGACCTCGCTGCTGCTCGAGCGCGACGAGGATTTGACGAGCGTGGGGTCGACTGAGCAGCGCAGGGAGAGGTCGAAATCGGAGAGCATTATGTGCCCTTCCTCCCTCACCAGCACGTTCTCCGGCTTCAAGTCCCTGTATACAATCCCCAACATATGCAAGTACTCCAGCGCCAGTAGCACCTCCGAAGCATAGAATCTGATTCAGAAAGAGATCAATTGCAAGCTTGCTTCAAAGTTGGATGTTTTTTTTTTTGATCCGCCATACGAATGAATGATGATTAAAAAACTGAAACCTTGCGGCTTGCTCGGTAAAATGTTTGTTAGGCTGCTTCTGCCGGAGCGAATGGAGATTGCCACCGCTGCAGTACTCCATCACCAAGCAATAGAACTTCTCCGTCTCGAAGTGAGAATACAGAGTCGGCAAGAAGGGGTGATCGAGCATGATAAGGATTTCCCTCTCGGTTTGTGCTCGGAGGAGCTTGTTCCTGCTAGCAATCGACGCCTTGTCCATCACTTTCATGGCGAAGAAGGTACCAATTCCTCTGAGCTCGACGAGATACACGCTGCCGATGTCGCCGTAGCCGAGGCGTTTCAGCAGTACGAAATGGCCGATGCCGATTGGGGACTCCTTGGCGTTGACCAACTGAATGGCCTCCCACCGGCAGTCGCCGCCGGTATGGCGTCTGATGGGGGCGGAAGCGACGCTGTCGATGCTGTCGCTTCGGTTGCTGTTGTTGCTTCCGCGGCTGATGGAGTCGCTCAGCTTCGCGTCGCTGCTCTTGGCGGCGCCGGTGGTCATTGTAGTTGTTGTGGAGGTCGTCGTTGAATTACCGCAGGTAGAGGCGGAGGCGCTCTCGGAAATCATGGGTAGCCTGGAACCATTATTTGCGTGCTGCTGTTTTGGGCTCGGACATGCCGCTTTGGAGGCAGCGTCGGCAGTGCCGGTGCCGGACTTGAAGATTGGCTCCGTTTTTTTCTTGTTACGTGACGGTTTTGAAGCACCGCCGCCATTTCCAGTCCCGGAGTTGTTTCTTGGATCAATTCGTTTGTCGTCAAATGAAGTAGGTTCTTGTGATGTAGCATTGGTTTTCATGCCAGCTTCAGATAAAAAATTAAAGAAACGAGGATCAAGAATCAAGAATCAAGAGAAGAAGAATGTTGAGAATCTACGTATTATCATCAAAGTCAACCTGTTGATCTCGTCGATTCCGAAGCACAATTAATTTTAGGACAAGAGGAGAACCTTCGAGCTGCATACAACGACGGATTGTTGGGCGGTAAGAAGTAATTAACCGTCACCTACCGGTTAGGGGGGGAGGTTGATCGTATTTGTGGGGTTGGGAGAGGAAAGCGTAGAAGAGATAAAATCACAAAAGCGATTTGTTTCATCGAGATTAATTACTAAAATTAGGGATTGAAGATTGGAATAGCGAGCCTGGGATAGGATGATCGAATTAGGGTGGTAAATAAGTCGAACCGAGTCAAATTTTGGGATGTTCAAGTTTGTTTGATAAAATAATCATGTCGAGCCGAGCCGAGTTTAAAATAAACCAAGCTTTTGAAATGAATGTTCAAGTTTTACTTGGTTTATTTTTTATAAACTTGAGTTTATTTGAAACTTGGCTTGAGCTTGGTTAGTTTAGATATTATCAAGCTCTCAATTCGACCTTGGCTTAAGCTTGGTTCGAGCTTGGCTTGAGCTTGATTTGAGCTTGATTTATTTAGATGTTATAGCTCTCAATTCAAGCTTGTTTGATTGTTTAAAACTTTTAATTGTTTGATTGATTATTAAGATTGATAATTTAAATTTATTTATTTATTTTATTATTTATTTAGCATATTGAAAATAGTTTATTAATAAATATAGTTCGTAAACATTGTTCACGAATGTTATTTACGAACATTGTTCACGAACGTTGTTCACGAGTGTTAACGAGCTGAACACATATGTGTTTAAGTTTGTTTGTTTAACTTAACGAACTGTTCAAGATTGTTTGTTTAATTAATTTATGTATATTGAACGAATATAAATAAGCTCTTATCAAATCGAACACTAAATTTATTCATGAACGTTTAATTCATTTACCGTCCTATAACGAACTGTGAGGGAACATAACAAAAACTAAACGCGTATTTTATTATTACTATTTATTTTTATCGCCAAAACAGAAAAAATATATATTTCTTTTGTTTTATTGTCTAGAAATCACCATTTTTTCAAGCGGAACAAACTGGTGATAGAAAATTAAAGAAAATTCATTTTTTTGCATTTGTATTTTGTAAGCTTATATTTAATATAAACAAAAAAGGAAATAGTGTTATCTTATTTTCATGTTATCTATCAGGCACGACCTCTGACAGTCTGACAACGATCGGCGATGGAAGCGGTTGCGGAACCTCGGCGCGTTCAAACCCTCGTGGATGCGGGCATATCGCGGCTTCCTTCTCGATACATCCAGCCTCTGGAGCTCCGGCCCGACCCCCGCCGCTGCGGAATCGACGTCGGTGGCATTCCCGTTATCGACCTTAGCCTCTCTGCAGGCGACCCCGTTCCAGCCATCGCCTGCGCTTCCAGGGATTGGGGCGCCTTCCAGGTGGTGAACCACGGGGTCTCCTCACGGCTCCTGGAGGAAATGAAGTCTGTCGGGTCGTCTTTCTTTTCCTCCCCCATGGAGGCAAAGCTCCGGTTTGCGTGCGACCCCCGGTCTCCAGCTTCTGAGGGGTATGGAAGCCGCATGCTCTCGAACGATGATGGAGTACTTGATTGGAGGGATTATTTTGATCATCACACGCTACCGGTGTCTCGGCGGAACCCTAGCCGGTGGCCGGATTTCCCAATTAATTACAGGTTCAGATGAGATTGTTCTTCCACTCAGGTTACTTTATTTATTTATTTATTTGTTTGTTTTTTTAAGCATACTCAAATGACTTGAAACGCAGCCAAGAACATCCTTTTCGTTTACAATGAGTTTGGCTTGGATAAAATATAAATTTACTAATTACAACGAAGGGGCATCTAGTTTTAGGGATTTTAGGTTGGTATGGAAGAATTGGTTAAAGATCAATTGATGTTTATGAATGATATCTTAGTGATTTTTTTTAGGCGTTCTTGTAGATCATACTAAGATGAAATTGACTGTTTATTTTCAACTTCTGCAATATGCTGTGTACTTATAAAATTTCATGGTTAGTTGAAGGGTTTTTTTTTAGGGTTAATGTGCCAAGAGTTATGCCTCTTCATTAGCAGGGTTTTCATATGTCAATTTATGACACCAGATTCAAATTTATATGTACTGGGTTTAGACCTAGCTGTTAATAGAGAATTCCTTTTCTGGAATCTTGTATTACCACCCACTTTCTTTGAATTTATTTGAGGCCACTACGAAGCTGGTTTTGGTGGTAGTTAATTTGTTGCTCATGGTTGCTCAGAAATCACCTCTTAACATGTTTGATTTTTCAGTTGTTTAGGTTCTCATTATATCTGGAATTTAGTAGTACAAAAATGACCAATTAAGTTGTTTCATTCTGGTGTTGTAGTTTCACTAATCTAGATAGTTTAAAAGTTAATATCCTTTACCTATATGCTTTGTATCGATGTACCGTCAAGAAGATCTCAAGATGTCAAGCAAGGGCTTATTTTGGGTGAAGCCTTTAATGCTAATGGTAAGATTATAAGCAAATTAAACTGCTAGATACTCAAAGCTATTTGTTTCAATCTTAGTGGTCCATGTTAGAAAGCAATAGCTTTAGCAGTTTGGTTTTAGTTTTTTAGTTTACTTTTAGTTTGGAAGTTTGAACTGTATTAACATTACTTGGAAAAGATAAATCTCCTAGTTTTCTTGTTCTCAATATGGAGCTTCTCTTTAATGGAAAATTCAACATAACACAAGTTTTTCTTTGTCTTTTCATTTTGAAGGACAAAATTATATTACACATAGTAATTCTGTAGGAGAATTTTATAATTAAGAGCTTGAGAATTCTTCATTAATTAATAAATAAATTTAGTATTATACTATCATCATAACTGTAAAAAGGGCAGCCCGGTGCACGAAGCTCTTGCCATGCGGGGTCTCGGGGAAGGATCCATTGTACGCAGCCTTACCCTACTTTTTGCAAGAGGTTGTTTCTAGAATTCCCGAATCCTTTTGGTCACATGGCAACAACTTTACCATTACGCCAAGGCTCCCCTTCTATCATCATAAATGTGAATTTCATATTTAGGTTTATTAAGGGAGAAAAATATTTTTGGACTTTTATTAGTTTTCAAGTCTGTCTCTATGATGGACACTATATATCAGTGTTAAGAAATAGAAGATACCTTGTATTCCGTGGACATGCATTGCTATATTTTTCTATGAAATGAATTTGCAGTATTAAATCAGAAAACATCTTTCAAACTCACTTCTTATTGTAATAGGTTTGTGCAAATATTTAAACTATACTGGCTAATGTTTACAGGGATACTATACTAGAATATAGTGATGGCATAAAGAAACTTGCTCAAACGTTGTTACATATGATCTCCCAAAGTGTTGGTTTACCACCTTCTTATATTGAAGATGCAGTTGGAGAAGTATATCAGAATATAACAGTCAGCTACTACCCTCCTTGTCCTCAGCCAGAACTTGCGCTTGGTTTGCAATCCCATTCTGATATGGGTGCCATAACACTTCTGATACAAGATGATGTGCCAGGACTTGAGGTACTTAAAGATGATGAATGGGCAGTCGTGCATCCTCTATCTGGCGCTATTGTTGTCATTTTGTCTGACCAAACTGAGGTATTGCCTCTCACCCTCACCTTTGGTGTCAAAATAATATCATTTGTCCATAACTATAGTATTTGAAAGTTGAAGTTTGTTTATCTACTATAATCTGTTTTATTATAAAGAAAACTGAATAATTCTTGATACTTTTTTGATATTAATTGCAATTAATCAGCTTTCATTTCATGAGATTCAAAGGTATGGCTAAGGCACTTATGCATTTAAGATTTCTAGAAGCTTCCATGAACTGATCTCAATCTTTTCATACATTTGAACTCAAAGGTGGCAGACTATCCTCAATCCATGCCATTAACACAATTACCTGGAATCCTGTGATAAATTTCTTGCAATCTTTGTTGAACAGTTGAACTATTATTAGCACTATTTTTTATTTGATATTTTCTCTTAATTCTTTATCCGGTAATAAATCGAATTTTTCTGATAAATTCCAACTGTAAACCATTAGTCTTGGCACTTGTTCTAAAATCACCTATTACTTGAGGTTTTGTTTGCAAGTTCTAGTTTACCTTGCATAGGGTTGATTGTACAACCCCAACCAGCAACCAGCAGGTAGGTTTAAATACAAGAGGATCCCATCTTGGTTTCAGAATTGTTCGTACCTCCCTTGAATATTAGTCATGTTAGTACTAAAATCTCGCTTTGAGGTCACAGTTAACGAAATAGATATGTCAATGAAATAAAATATCCCTTGCTACTCATCAACATGATGAAACTATGTCAGCTTGAAAGTTAAAAGCATATCAATATGAATTGGACATGTAAGCATAAAGTGGGTGCCCTGGCTATAATAAATTTTATTTTAACATATATTTTAGTACTATTCAAATTATCAAATACAAATATCTCCTCAAATTATAATTAAAATAATGATATGGAAATAAAATTAATGCCAAGTAATCAGTTCTAAGCTGATTAGGAAGAGAGTATTATTTTATTGGCATAGGAGGGAACACACTTACTTAGATATCAAAAGAAGATTTACAATGCTGACTGTGCCTAGTTGCTAGAAACTTTCTTGAATGAAGGGACATTTAATTCAAGAAAAATGTTAGGGATGTGATTGTAACTATGCTATGACTACGAAATGAAACTGTGATAATGCTTTGATTTATCATACAGTATGAAGAATAGAAGACCTAGGAGGTCACCAGCCAATATAACTTTATGAGCTAGATGCATTGTTAATTTGAAGTGGAGTTGTAATGAGTTAGTTAGCATAATTTTTTGTTTATTTTACTTGCTTTGAAAGGCCTTGGTTTTACACCAACAAATTTAACATAGCTAGGTTATAATTGTTGTTTTCTTTGTACATTAATGATGGTTGATGCTTGGCACCGAATTTCAGTTCTTGGTCTATGCCAGATAACAGTCCATGCTAAGCTGTTATTGCAAGTGGTGACAGTAACTTAGGTGCCCCCAAAAGAATGTCCTAGAGGAACTTTTAGTGGTAAGATCATTTGGAACATAAGCTAACAACATTTTTCTAGCCATATTAGCTCTCACTGCAGGAATATGATTTTAATTGGTTCCAATTCTTGTAACGAGCTTGTTAAAATCATATCAACAACCTTAGTTCTAATGTAGTCTGGGAGAGGCTGAGTATTAACATTATTTGTGGATAAATGATAACGAGAGGGAGAGAAGAAAGCAAAGAATTTGATATTTAGAATATATTTAGTCTATCTTTAAAAATGATAAAATGCTATGTTATTTGAATTTTTTATTGTCGGGAATGTCATATTTCATGTCATCCATTTAGTAAGTGGTCGGAAAAGTTATCAAGACATTTGAAAAGTTGATGCAGAAGATAAATTTGTTAAATTTGAAAGGTTAGGGTACATTTATTAAAACACCACCCAACATATTTTAATTCCAGTGGAAACATATATTTTCCAGTCTCACATTTACACCAATTGCTTTACACAATAAAATGGGATAAGGTTTTTCCTTGTAACTTTTTACTATTCTCGTTCTTATGTTTTCCAGATGACTTCTCTCATTATAAAACTCCATTGTTCTCTTTACTTCAACGTGTGAACTTCAGAGTTTATTCTGATTTTGATTTTTCTGCAGGTGATAACTAACGGCCAATACAAGAGTGCTGTCCATCGGGCCATCGTCAATGATCATCGTCCCCGGTTATCTGTTGCTGCATTTTACGATCCATCAAAGACTAGGAAAATATATCCTGCTCCACAGCTTGTGACAGAGAATTCTCCACGCAAGTACCGGGAGGTTCTGTACGGTGATTACGTCTCTTCTTGGTACAGCAAAGGTCCAGAAGGCAAGCGCAATATAGACGCTCTTTTAATTTAATTCAACAGTAGGGAATCAGACTGCAATACGATTTATCCATGTAACAATAAATGCCTAACTACACCGATACAGTGTGTGGTTGACTTTATCTGCATACCAATCAGGATTATTGACGAAATATGGACATTACAGGGCAATCTGTCATTTCTAAGCAACATTAGAAATATTTGTTCTGAGCAATGTGTGATATGTGGTAGTCTCCAGTTACATTTGCTTCTTGTCTCTGCTGTGTTGTATTAGAAATATGCTCCTTTGTAATTCAGGAGACAAAATGTGGTATTCACACACGAGCAGCATGGTTTCGATCAAAATGTTTTATTATCATCGGGTTTCTCCTGATTTGATGATGCCGATCATTCTTCCTATGGGTCAGGGATGAACTGACAGAGACCCCGTGGGTCATCCGAGATGGCATGGGGTGGAAGTTGTTGCAAGGAGGTCATCGGGTCGAAACTTAGTGGCAACGGGGGAATAAATCTCCTATCCCTGTATCCCACCCGGTCCGTCCCATGTTAGTTCGGGTGTTACGATTTATCTTCCTAATAATGATCGTTGGTCCGATTGGTGGGGGTCCTAGGGGCGAGAGTTTCATCTTTTGCTGCAAGGGATGAACTGACAGAGTATGTCGAAGGTAAGGAAGGTCGGAGCATCCTTTTGTTAGGCAGTCAGTATGGCTGGCCATGTCCAAGTGTATTGTGGGTAGCGTCTATATTTTCGTTCAATCTGAACATTGAGTGTGATACTTACTATTGGTCACATTAGTTATAAGGTAGCTATTCTGCAATAATGCATTGTACATGTGGGAGAATGAATCTCTTTATTGTTGTTGTTCAATCAGAACAATGTGTGCGATGGGATTAGTCACGTACTTATGAAGATGACTCCTCAATTATTATTGCAGTAGAGTGTGTTGAATTTTATGGTAGTTTTGATGTAATCAATCAAGTTGGTTAGGTCCTGCGTTTTGTCTGATCTCTATGTCTGAGTGTGCAGGAACTTAGGAACACAGGAAGTCGAGCAGAAGACGTAGCTGGCGAGAAGGACGGCACGGGAAGGGATCCGACGGGCTAGGTGCGTCCGAAGGACGAGAGAGCTACGGAAGAGTACACCCGGTGGGCGAGAAGAACGTGCGCGGCGTTCGAGGGACGTAAAGCCGGGGAGGAAGCCTGCTCGAGGAGAAGGCCGGGAATTCGGTTCGGGTGAGTCCTATTCCGGTAGGCCGCAATCACCCAAGGAGCCGAATCGGAACAAGTCAACTGGAAGTTGACTTGTCAATGGTTCGGTCGACCGAACCCCTTGATCGGTCGACCGAACCCTTCTGTATCCGAAGCCAGCTGTTGGTGACACGTCAGAAGCCACGTCAAGCAGCCAACCGTTGGGGAACTGATCGGTCGACCGAACCTTCTGATCGGTTGACCGAACCTTCTGATCGGTCGACCGAACCGAAGTCTATCCAGAGACCAAGTCGAGCAATCTGATTGGGCCAACTCAACAGAAGACCGTTGGCAGATCGGTCGACCGAACAAAAGGATCGGTCGACCGAACCCAAGCTCGATCCACAGAGACTACACCTGGACGCGAAGCTGGGCAGGTACAGCAGGTTCGGTCGACCGAACCTGGGGATCGGTCGACCGATCTCTCTCGAGTCAAACTTGATCCCGAAGGATCAGGTGAACTAATAAGCTCGAGAACCCCTATATAAAGAGGGTCTCGGGTAGCTCTTAAATATATCGAAAACAGTGAACGAATACGAACGATTTCGAAATACAACTACTGTACTCTCATTTCCTAAGCAACAGTTCTGTGCTCTTCAAGTGTAAAAGGCTACTCTGCCTTCAAAGAAGGAGACATCTTTTAGTGCACTCTCTTACTGTCTTGGATTAACAACCTTCTTGGTTGTAACCAAGTAAATAGCTGAGTCTTATATTTCTGTTTATTTTAGTTCTGTTGAATTTCATAACTGTTGCATTATTATTTAAGTTGAAAACCTTGAGAATGGTTTAGTTTTTATTGTAGGTAATTCACCCCCCTCTTGCCGGTCTCCGCTGTACCAACAAGTGGTATCAGAGCCCAACAGTCTCAGAGGGACTAACCGCCATCTGAAGCACAAAGATCAGAACAATGGCAGGCGCAAACATCCATCCCCCGAAGTTCGACGAAGATTTCACTACATGGAAGCGAAAAATGGAGGTATTCTTTAAAACAGATTTTGATATTTTAATTACTATGAAATATGGTTTTGCAGCTCCTAAAGACAAAGAAGAAAACACGTGGAGCAAGAAGGAGCAAGCCGACTTCGTTGCCAACGGAAAAGCGGAATTCCACCTCCTCAGTGTTCTGCCACCTCAGGAGGTAAGCCGGATCGGAAGTTACAACTCCGCAAAAGATCTCTGGGAGAAATTCCTAGAGCTTCACGAGGATACATCCGAAGCGAAGCTAGCTAGGCGCGACATCCTCCGGAACCAGTTGACGAACTTCCGGATGAACCAAGGCGAGAAGGTAGCGCAGCTCCAAGCAAGGATCAAAGAACTGATCACGCAACTAACCAACCTTGGAGAAGAAGTAATGAACTGGGATTCCATCCGATACGCGCTCAACGCCTTCCCGAGGACTCGAGAATGGGCATCCTTAGTAGATGCGTACTACATCTCTAAGGATCTTGAGGTAAGTAGTTTAGAAAATTTGTTTTCAACTTTCGAACTTCACGAATCTCGAATTACAGAAAATCAAGTAGAAAAGTCGAACCTCAACATTGCCCTACGAGCTGAAAAGGACGATCCCGACTCCGAAGCGACGATTGACGAAAACGAAGCTGCGTTAATGGTAAAACGATTTAACAAGTTTTTTAAATCTAACCAATTTATATCGCAGTCAAGTAAACATCGTCAAAAGAGAAGGACAGTCCGTTGCTACAATTGCAACGAAGAAGGGCACATCAAGGAGGACTGCCCAAAATTGAAGTGCAAACAAAAGGAGAAGACAAAGATCAATTACAAGAAACCAAATTCCTCCAAGCACAAAAATTTGAAGGCGATATGGGACGACTCTTCATCCTCCGAGTCAGAAGTCGAAGAATTCTCGGGACTAGCATTGGTGGCCAACCACCTCTTTGAAGATAACTCAGACTCAGAGATGAGCATTGATCAAGGGGGAGAGACAGAAGAGGAAAGTTGTGATGAAGGGGGAGCTACCGACAAACAGGTAAGTAAGGTACGTGCCCTAAACCCTAAACAATCTTTTGAGTTTATTAAAGCTTTGTCTAAAGATCTATTCAAATCAGAAAAAGAAATTGCCAATTTAAAAATAGGTTTGAAAATTTTAAATTTGGAAAATGAGATTTTGCAATTAGAAAATACAAAATTAAAAAATGAAATTGAAAAATTGAAAAGTGATGCATGCTTAAAGAAATTTCCAAATTCAAAAATTAGGAATTATGAAAAATTAAACTGGTACATTAGAAACCATCAGGATCAACTTAGAAAAGTACCAAGAAACTATATACCCCCTAAGTATCTGGCTAACCCAGTAGGAAGGAACCTCTATTGGGTTCAAAAATCCGTACTTAATTAATCCTTTAAAATTAAAGGCTTCAAAAGAGAAAATTAAACATTGATTTTCCTAATGCGGCTTTGACTAGAAAGTGGTTGTTGCTCCAATAACCAAGAAGGCCTAGTGCATCGCCACTACCTGGAAGCCAAATTTAGAAATGAACTGTTTAATTAACATTTTGATAAAAGCATTGAAAATAAAATTGAATAGTACTTAGAAAAAATGTTTGGAACTTAGAAATTTTTTTTAACATAACCCAGTTTTTTTTCATTTACTTAGAAATTTGTTTAGATTTTTTTTTTTTGCTTAGAAAATTGTTAGTTGCATCTTGAAAAACATTTTGATACTTAGAAAATTTTCATTGAAAATCTTTTTGTCCCCGTTTTTGCTGTGATCAAAGGAGGAGAATAAAAGATAAGTTCAGTTTGGGGGGATCTAAAATTTTTTTTGTATATATTTTAATGTTACAATGTAGTTCAAAATTGTAAATTTATGCCTGAATTGTTAGTTTAGTAATTTTCTTTAAATTACTATTTGTTTGGTTTACCCCTAACTTGAACTTGGTTGATGCACATTAAAAAGGGGGAGATTGTTGAACCCCGTGGTAGTTTTGATGTGATCAACCAAGTTGGTTAGGTCCTGCGTTTTGTCTGATCCCTGTGTCTGAGTGTGCAGGAACTTAGGAGCACAGGAAGTCGAGCGGAAGACGCAGCTGGCGAGAAGGACGGCACGGGAAGGGAGCCGACGGGCTCGGTGTGTCCGAAGGACGAGAGAGCTGCGGAAGAGTACACCCGGTGGGCGAGAAGAACGTGCACGGCGTTCGAGGGACGTAAAGCCGGGGAGGAAGCCTACTCGAGGAGAAGGCCGGGAATTGGGTTCGGGTGAGCCCTATTCCGGTAGGCCGCAATCACCTAAGGAGCCGAACCGGAACAAGTCAACTGGAAGTTGACTTGTCAATGGTTCAGTCGACCGAACCCCTTGATCGGTCGACCGAACCCTTTTGTATCCGAAACCAGCTGTTGGTGACACGTCAGAAGCCACGTCAAGCAGCCAACCGTTGGGGAGCTGATCGGTCGACCGAACCTTCTAATCGGTCGACCGAACCGAAGTCTATCCAGAGACCCAGTCGAGCAATCTGATTGGGCCAACTCAGCAGAAGACTGTTGGCAGATCGGTCGACCGAACAAAAGGATCGGTCGACAGAACCCAAGCTCGATCCACAGAGACTGCACCTGGACGCGAAGCTGGGCAGGTACAGCAGGTTCGGTTGACCGAACCTGGGGATCAGTCGACCGATCCCTCTCGAGTCAAACTTGATCCCGAAGGATCAGGTGAACTAATAAGCTCGAGAACCCCTATATAAAGAGGGTCTCGGGTAGCTCTTAAATATATCGAAAACAGTGAACGAATAAGAACGATTTCGAAATACAACTCCTGTACTCTCATTTCCTAAGCAACAGTTCTGTGTTCTTCAAGTGTAAAAGGCTACTCCGCCTTCAGAGAAGGAGACTTCTTTTAGTGCACTCTCTTACTGTCTTATATTAACAACCTTCTTGGTTGTAACTAAGTAAATAGCTGAGTCTTATATTTCTGTTTATTTTAGTTCTGTTAAATTTCATAACTGTTGCTTTATTATTTAAGTTGAAAGCCTTGAGGAGGATTTAGTTTTTATTACAGGCAATTCACCCCTCTTTTGTCAGTCTCTGCTGCACCAACTGAGCGTACAAGATCATGGTACTCTTCTTTGAGAGGTTTAAGTGTATAGTTGAGTTTAAAAAAAATTGTTCCGTTTGATTAAGATGGATTAACATATAATAAAAAAATCGATCATGGATTAATGAATGCTACTTCTACATATAAAAAAAATATATCGAACAAATATCTCTAACACTGGTTTAATTATTCTATCTCCTGGATGCAGCTTTGATAGAAGTTTGATAACGCGGAAGAAAAATCTAGCAGTACAACGGGCACCGAGAATGAAATTATGAAAAGGTTTCCTGCGATTACTGCGAATCCAAAAGTTGCCTCCTTCCGTTCCATCCCCGCTGCGACCCAACCATGGAAAGAAAGCGGTTCTCCCTGGAAGTCCACACTCTTCCGCCTCCTTCAGAGCCACGAAATCGACGAAGCCGCCCGCTTCTTCGCCAGAATTCCTTCTCCCGGCGTCCAACTCTACACCATGATGATCAACGGCTACTGTCGAATCAACCGCCTCGATCAGGCCTTCAGACTGTTCGAGCGAATGCCGGCGAGAGACGCCGCTGCATGGAATTCCATGATCAAGGCAGCCTTAGATTGCGGGGAGTTGGATCTCGGACGCAAGCTGTTCGACGAAATGCCGGGCCGAAATGTGATCTCCTGGACGACGATGGTAAATGGCCTATCGCAGTTTGGTCGGGTTGATGCAGCAGAGGACCTGTTCTTCAGGATGCCACTGCGGGATACTGCCGCATGGAATGCCATGATCTCAGCATATTGTGACAATGGGAGAGTGGCCGACGCCCGTTCAATGTTCGATAAAATGCCTCAACCAAATCTGATTTCTTGGACCGCCATGATTGGAGGTCATGACCAGAACGGGGAGAGTGACAAAGCACTGTGCCTTTTTAGTGAACTGTGGATGACCCGCATGAAGCTGACGCCAAGAACCTATGCTTGTATCTTAACGGTATGTGCCAATGCATCGGAATTACAACTAGGCATCCAGCTTCATGCCCATCTTGTAAGAACAAGCTATTCATTGGATCCATTTGTTTCTACTTCACTGGTCAACCTTTATGCTAAGTGCAAGCAGATTGAGGATTCAAGTAAACTATTCACCGAGAAGCAGGAGAAGGATGTCGTTTCTTGGACAGCTCTTATCACTGGTTATGGACTGAATGATAGACATGAGGATGCACTCAAAGAATTTGATAAGATGACAGCATCTCCAGTTCGGCCGAACCAGTCCACATTCACCAGTGCATTGAACTCCTGTTGTGGATTACAAGCTCTCGAAAGGGGGAAAAAGATCCATGCAACTACTGTTAAACTGGGTCTGGATCTTGATATGTTTGTGAAAAACTCTCTGATTGTTTTGTATTCCAAATGTGGAGATATAGATGATAGTTTGACTCTGTTTAATTGTATGGATAGGAGGAATCTTGTATCCTGGAATTCTATCATAATGGGATGTGCTCAGAATGGATATGGCTCATTCGCGATAGAGCTATTTGATGACATGACAAAGCTCAATGTGCAACCAGATGAGATAACATACACAGGTCTTCTGACTGCTTGTAGCCATTCCAGAATGCTCGAGAAGGGAAGGAACATTTTCCATATGCTGGAACGTGATCCTTCAGTTGAGGTTAAGCTTGAGCACTATTCTTGTATGGTAGACATTTTAGGCCGTTGTGCAATGTTTGAAGAAGCAGAAGAACTCATTAGAAACATGCCGATGGAACCAAATGCCACGATTTGGTTAGCTTTACTCAGTGCTTGTAGAATTCATGCTAACATCGAAGTTGCTCGTAGAATTTCAAAGAAAGTGTTTGATATCGACCCTGAGAACAGTGCAACTTATGTTTTGCTGTCAAACATATATGCTTCAGCTGGACAGTGGAACGATGTATCACAAACTAGACTAATGATGAGAAGTAGAGGCATCACAAAGGTACCGGCTGCAAGTTGGATTACACTGAAGGGGATGAGGCATGAGTTTGTTTGCGGAGACCGGTCTCACCCTATGGCCACAGAGGTATACAAGAAGCTTGATTGGCTGGTAGGTAAATTGAAGGAACTTGGTTACATTCATGATACAAGATTCGCCTTGCACGATGTCGACGATGAGCAAAAGGAGGCTGTGCTAGCTTATCACAGTGAGAAACTTGCACTGGCCTTTGGTCTAATTAGTACTGTGGAAGGTAGCACGATAAGAATCATAAAAAATCTTAGGGTGTGTGGTGATTGCCACTCGGCTATTAAACTAATATCGAGAGTTGTTAGGCGCCGGATCGTTTTGAGGGATTCAACCCGTTTCCATCATTTCAGGGATGGGTTTTGTTCTTGTGGAGATTGCTGGTGACCTTGGTTATAGCTTTTGGTCATTACAGAACTATATTGGCTTAATTCTATAATGCTTGCTTTCTGCTATTTAACTTGGAGAATCAGAAAAATAAGGGAGTAATATCTGCAAAGAACCATTATCAGATTAATGTTAATGGTCTGTAAATGTATGTTTAATTACTCATGGATGGCCTGAAAAAGGCTGTTCGAATTGAGGTACTGTAACATCAACAGATCGTCTGCCAGGATCAAGTACCAGTTGATACCTTGAGCCATCATTTAGCTGATGCGGTTGTACTTTATTATCTCAAAATGCAGGTTCAAGGGGCCACAGGCTTGACTACATCAGGCGATGAGGGTTCATGCCAACCGGTGAAGAATTATTGTCTCATGTTCAGATGGAGCTACGATTTGGAATGAACAAAAACGATGTAGGTCAGGCTGAGTCCAACTCAACAAGCTAGATTTGGGCGAGCGAAATTGATATAGATTCGGACTATGATTTATCTATCAGTTACTCTTTGATCGATTCATTCCAAACACTATCGTGATCAGGGATCATAGTCATGGGATGAGGCTCTTCAACTCAAATTCAAATGCTCCTCATGATATGCATATACAAAATGTGGTGTCTTAATTTAATATTTTTAATAAATAAATAAATAAATATTTTATACACTCATGTAGAAGCTGTCTTGTATAAGTCATATTCCATCTAACTTATATCCCTGTTATATTCATAAGGCTCTTGGGTGTTAGTATACTTTAAAAATGATTTTAAAAATTTAATGTTCTAATGTTAATGTGAATCTAACTTCCTCTTGTGCCACAGGTTATCTTTCTAATGAAACAAGGCACATGTTATCTTTCTAATGAGACAGTGCGTTTATCCTATATAAAAATAATACAATTAATTTTTTAAAAAGTAATTAATATTTTTTTAATTGTTGATAAACACACCTACAAATAAAATCCCATCCCCTTCTTGTTTTTCTTCTCTATTTGGTAGATGCAGGTTGCGTCGGTGGTGCTTTCGCAGCTCAGCTTGGTGGGTCTGGCGATGATGGGCAAGAACATGGCCTTCGACATCGCCGAGAAAGGGCTTTCTCATCTCCTTCTACATGCAACTACACCGAACCTTCATACACCGCCGTGAAGGTCGCTCCATGAGACTGAAGGAATTATAATTAAAATTTACTATACGAAATAATAAATTATATCTTATTGTAGTGAAATTGAGAAAAGAGAAAATCGCTGCATGGAGGAAGTCGCCTTGTCGTCTATGAGAAGGTTACAGTGACGAATGGTTCTCGACAATTCCACAAACTAAATCTTGCAACCTTGGATGTTCTTCTTCCTCTTTTTCTTCCACACGCTCTTTGTGAACCACTCTTGGACGTACCCTTTATATGGAAATTATCCCAGGGGTAAAAGAGACTTTTCCCCTTAAGAGTAGTGGGCAACATGGGCTTCCTCACATTCTCATTTCCTACATCTCTCACTCGTCCAAGGTATGTTACTAAGGCTAGTTCATCTAGGTAAATCATTAAATTAGTCACAAAGACTAAATAAGTCACATAGATTATATAAGAGTTTAGTCATAAAAATCATATCAGAACATCCAATCCATACTAAGAGAAAATGGTTCGTGCAACAAGTACATTGAGCGATAGATGCTAAGAAGATTGTTACACCTTACATAATCGCTCTTTGACAAATCAATGCTAACAAAGTTGTTATACTTTATTTAGTCACTCTTCCAAATGAATTAGAGACATTCTGATAATAGCACATAGTTTCTCTGTCCTAGTGGCACATAGCCTTTATCCAGGATACATCCAATCTCCAAATGGTACACAACCATTATCTTGGAGATATCCATGTCTTGCTATTTATCCAGATTAAATAATCTTCATTTACATCAATATGAACATCTCTAATCCCTTATCATGACTATTATGTCAAGAGAATGTTCCATATTCAAATATTCACAATCATTTCTATACATAATAAAAATGGGTCGACCAATGAATAACATCAAAAGATGTAAATCTATTTAATCTTTCTTTTTAGTTAGAATTTATTCATTCTAATAAGTTGTTTTCCTATTTATGCTCCATAGACCGAATCATCCATAGTCATAGAATACATGCTAAAGTAGCAAACACTGATTAAAACATCAAATAAATAGCTAAATAGTCATTAAGGGTAAAAATTAAGATTAACTTATAATCTCAAAGATCTCACATAGTAGAGAAATAGGGATCTATTCTTCTACTACCTTTATTGTCTCAATAATACATGTGATATGAATCATATACTACGATGTTATTCTCTTTACTAAAAAAACGCATGTTTTCCTTAAATTTAATATCGTACAGATTTTGATCTAGACATACCTAATATCTACCCCTGAATTTAATACATAAATTCTAATCTGGTTTTCAACAGGTTCAATAAATGATGAGTTCATTTACTTTGATCATTATTAACATATAAATGATCTCAACTTGACACAATTATTAATGTGACCTTATGGATCTATTTCTGTTCACAGTTACGTAAGTTGTCTTATAAGCAATGGTCTTACTTCTATTTGTACTCAACAAACAGAAATGGTTGTCCATGTGAGTGGACCAATCTCAACTTGCCAACATGCTCATCGAAATCTTATATGAATGTAACGAAATCATATGCACTGAATAAATTAGGACAAATTATATAATTAAATTACAATATCTAATTGTAATTATAATGTCGTTACATTCTACGAAGTTCCAAAGACTTTACATGTCCTTTAAATGACTCTTTAGTCATTGGCTTAATAAAAAGATCTACAAGCATAGTACGTGTAGGAACATACTCAAGAATTACTTTTCTTTTAGCTACAATATCCCTCACAAATAGAGCTATATACTTGCCTTTGGTGAAATATTTGGGATCCTTAGAAAAAGTTATTGCAGCTTGACTATCATAGTAGACAATTACTAGACTCCCACTATCTTCAGCAATCTTCAGATGCTTCAGGAACTTTCTCAACCATAAACTACTTCTTGCACAGCCACTGAAAATGCTACATATTCAGTTCCATAGTTGACAAATCTACACAAGTTTGTTTCTTGTTGTTCCATGAGATGGCATCGCCATTCGACAAGAACGCATAGCCTGATGTGGATTTTTTATCATCCAGGTCCCCAACCCAATCTGCATCTAAATAACCTTTCAGGCTCATATATGATCCTTGAAAACAGAGACAATAATCTGTTGTTGTCTTCAGATATCTAAATATCCTTTTTACTATCTTCCAATGTCTCGGTCTTGAGTTTGACTGACAGCGACTGACTAAGCCAATAACATAATTGATATCAGAACATGCACACAACATAATGTACATCAAACTACCAATAGCACTGACATATGGTTTTTTATTCATTTCAGCTATTTCCTTTGGAGTTTTGGGACACATACTCTTGCTCAAAACAGTACCTTTCACAATAGGTATATATCCTATGTTGCAATTAGATATGCTAAAATGATGTAACATCTTATTTATATAAGACTTTTGTGACAAATCTAAAAGTCTTTTAGGACGATCTCTAATGATCTTCACCCCTAAGATGTACTCAGTTTCTCCCATATCCGTTGTATCAAATTGTGATGACAGTTACTTCTTGACTTCATTTATATACCCAATGTAATTTTCAACTATCAGCATATCATCAACATATAATGATAAAATGACATACTTTTCTTTTTCTCTTTTCAGGAAAACATGATAATCCTCATTAATCATCTCAAAACTATAAGATAAAACGACTTCATTAAATTTTATGTTCTATTGTCTTGACACTTGCTTTAGCCCATATATTGACTTTTTAAGTCTACATACTTTCTTCTCTTGGTTTTTAGCAATGAAACCTTTTGGTTGAACCACATAAATTTCTTCGTCAAGCTCACCTTTAAAGAAAGCAATTTTTACATCCATTTAATGTAATTCTAAGTCATAATGTGCCACAAAGGTCAAAATAACTCGTATTGATACAAATTTCACTACGGGAGAAAATGTCTCTTCAAAGTCAATATCCTCCATTTGAAAATATCCTTTTGCAACCAGACGAGCTTTATATCTATTAATCAATCCATCTACTTTCCTCTTTATATTGAGAATTCATTTATTCCCAATAGTCATTCGGCCTAGAGGAAGATCGTCTAAGTTTCAAACATGATTTTGAATCATAGACTCCATCACTTCATCCATTGCAGCTATCCTTTTTCTCTAACTCTACATCCCAATGCTTCCTCAATAGATTGAGGTTCGTCATCATCAATTGGGAGTGTCATCAATGTCTCATTCTCAAATCAAACCTCTTCTTAGCACTACAAGAAAAACCTTCATAGACATCGATGGAACAACAGCGGTTTTAAGCAAAAACCGATGTCTTTGAGTATTTTACACCGGGTTTTCCAAAAATCGGTGTCTATAAGCGCAGATTCTCGCTCATAGACATCGGTTTTTAAGCTGATGTCTATGAGAGCCTTTTTTCGTTAATAGACACCGATTTTAACAGCGGTTTTTAAAATCCGGTGTCTATGATAAAATAAAATAATATAATTTTTCCACCAATACTTAGCCGAAATTTACAACACTTCACTCTTCCCTCTAAACCTAAACCTATATCGCATCGTCCACCGTATACCGTCGCCTCATCTCCCTCTTCCCCTTCTTAGATCGACGCCCCTTCCTCTCCCGATCAGGATTAACACAGGACGCCCTTGCTTCTCCGTCCAACCACACCACATCTCCTCCAACTCCTCCCTTTGGGTGAGAAGAAGCTGCCTGTGTGGCTTGGAGTCGTCGCCGGGTCGCTAGAAGTCGCCCTCCTCCACTCTTTCTCGATCCCATATCTGGTAACCTCGATTCCTCATCTCCTTCTTCTGATTTGATCCCTCCTTGTCGATCCTCGCGTGGCCAGGACTGATCGGAGCTCCTTGCTCGCTGATTTTGTTGCTCGCGGTAGGATTCGGCGCTGCCTCCAGGTGTGTTATCGACTAATCGGTCGACATGGTGAGGGGGAAGACGCAGATGAGGAGGATAGAGAACCTGGCCAGCCGGCAGGTGACCTTTTCCAAGCACTGGAGAGGCCTTCTGAAGAAGGCCTTTGAGCTCTCCGTGCTCTGCGATGCCGAGCACCAAATGTCAAGTATTCCCCAAGTACTCCTTATGGTTATCGATTTGTGAACTGGGTAACAAATGTCAAGTATTTTTGTCTTTCATCCGAAATGAAAGTACAGTGCTTCCATATTTGACCAATTTGAGCTTGATCAGGAGTTAAATGCATATTTTGCATTTTTGTTCGAACTTATTGCTGAGAGGGGACCTTCTATGGGTTTGAATGTTAACCTTAGCTGATATGATCTGTTTCATGGCCATCTCTTCATTGCCTACTTTGGAAGACTTGGCATTTTGTAAGTAGAAAATGATCTTCCAATTTCTCAGCAAAGTTATGGCTTTCTTATTGTTTGAAATTCTGTGATCTTCTGCAGTGCTCACTCTATTTTCATGCTCCTTTTGTCAGAGTGACAAGTGTTTTCAAGGAATAGTAGCAGACATAGAACGTGTCTTAGTGTTTGTGATGCCTATGCAAATTTAAGTAGAAAAAAATTAAACAATTAAACTAAAATGATTTATCTCTTGGTAAATGATCACAGGCTACCGAAGTCCTTCCTCATCTTCGATAGTTTCATCTTCTTGATCTCTTGATTGCAAGTATTAATTGATTGATGCATGCAATGTGCTTGATGAATTTCCTCAAACACTACCCTGACTTGATTTTATCATTTTTGTTTGCATGATTCTCTTGAGTGGTAAATGCTAGTTACTGTCACTTGTGGTATCAATTCTAGTTTGCCCCTAACACAATTTCATATGCCAATAGTAGTTTTTGTGGTACAGAGGCCTATCCATTTACTGTCGAAAAGATCAGTAAATTGAGAGAGGAAGTGGAGAATGCTAAGAAGGATCAAACTCTTCGAAGTATCTTAGTTTCATCTTCCCGTGACTACTTGATCACAAATGATAGATCTAAGGTGATTCAAATGTACCAGTAGTTGTTTAAGATGTTTAAAGTTTCTGTTAACTGATACACTAAATGCCTCAACATATACTAAATGCTTAATCACTTGTGTCTATAATTATTGTGCATTAGTTAATTTTTTTTTACTGATATATGCTGATTTTGATACAGGTTTCTGTTTCAAATCTCGAAGGAAAAATAGTGGCTTTGTACATCTCATGCAATAGGGATTGTTGCAGTGAGTTATCTCCAATACTCGTACAAATCTATAAGAAGCTCAAGGAAATTGGAGAGAGCTTTGAGGTTGTTCTAGTGTCCTTGGAAGACGATGAATCCTATTACGATGAAGCCATAGAAAACATGCCCTGGCTTGCATTTCCTTTCAATGACAAAAGCTGCGATAAGCTTTTTTGCTATTTTGGTCTCCAGGAATATAAATGCTCTACTGTCATCTTGATTGGATCGGATGGGAAAACTATGAATGTAGATTTAATTGAACTTATTAAAGAGTATGAATTTGAGGCATGGGAAGCATTCCCGTTTTCTCAGGAGAAGTTGCATGAGTTGTCAAAAAAAGTAAAGGCCAGACTTGAGTCACAGACACTCGAGTCACTTCTTGTTTTGGATGATCTTGATTATGTTATTGGAAAAAATGGATTGAAGGTATTCAATTTTTTGCTTAACATTTAAACAACTTCCGCATCTTCCATATTTTTTGTTGGAGTACATTTTTCCTTATATTTAATTAATTAGATAGTTAAAACCAGAAGGGTTTAAAGAAAGCTTATTGGTGTGTTATGGAAGAGTCTTGACAAAATGAAATTTCTCAAGTTAATGGGATATTTTACCAGCTCACTGTTGACTCAGTTAGTACCCTCAGTAACACCATGTCAACCTCATGCCAACGAATTTTGTCCATGGTTCCAATTCCATGTAGAAAATTAAATCATGGGTCATCTCAAAAGGGAATGTGAAGACTATTATAGCTAAGCAAATCATAAAAGAAGAACATATTTTCTGACTATAATAAAAAAAAATACTAAAACTAATGCTTGTCGTTGCACCATATGCGTGAAGTTTATTATCCTGCTGTTCTTTTATGAGTGTTTGATCATATTTTCAGTTTGGTATATGAAAAAACTACATGGTTGCATTGCCTATTTGCATATGATTGAATGCATGCCATAAGTTTTTACTTTAAAACTGGAATAATAACTTTTTGCTTACATATGTTTATGGCATTTCCTCTGCATTCATTGTTTATGGTTAAATTATTTTCAGTTTGTTCTCCTCTATTTCCCAATTAGTCTATGAATTTTGGTTTTTGTCATTTCTCAATTTTATGTATGAATTAAGCATGTTTAATTATGAAAAAACATCCTCTTTTCTCTAGTGTGTTTCTGTTATTCAAGAGTCATGTATATATTGTCTTTATTAGTGATGTGAGGGTATGCAGACAAGAGGAACATGTATTCTTTAATTTTATTTTAGCATGCATTTGGTCGAAAAGTATTGTGACATTGTTAAATTATTACATAATTTATTGCAGAATGTTCACCATGTTGGTCAACCAATGCCTGGTGAGGAGCAAGAAGATATAGTCATAACCAGTACCCAGAATAACCTATTAAATATGAAGTGTCCTTTGACAGGAAAGCCTGTTACAGAATTGCAAAATCCTGTCCGCTGGTAAAGTAGTGCTTCACTCTTTACCAAAGTTTTGTAGTTATGTTTTTATCCAATATAAATTAAAATTCCCTAATTTTTTGTTTGTTAGTAATGAAAGATGAAAACATAACGGTCAAGTGAGATTGTTTCATATGTACAAAGCCATTTTTTTCTTTGTGAATGAACAAATATTAAACAGTTCACAAGTTAACTAAAAACAACTATTTTAAGTGAACTTCTTTCTTAAAATGCAGAGCTTGGTTTCCTTGGAAACCATGTTCCTTCTTGAATCATATTCAATTTAGCATGAGTCCTTATTTGATTAGTTGCGAACTATTAATTTGTGTGCTTTGTAGAATGCAATGTGAGATATGTTAATGCCGTAGACAACATTCCATAGCTTTCTACTTATATTTCATTCTAACAACTCAAAAAAACCTTTTAACAGATTCTGTTGATTCAATTGTTCATGTTCCTTGAACAATGCTTAATGTATATTTATTTATCAAGTGATGAAGAAGCTTATGACTAGTCTGTTTCACATATTTTTTTTGTTTCCCAAGCAAAAGGTATGTTATTATTATTATTAAAGTCATAAACCGTGTTCTTTCTATCTGTTGTTCTTCATCAAGCAGGATGGACCGCAAGCATATTTATGAGAAGGAACCAGTAATCCACTACATAAGCACAAAGAAACCACATCCTCGATGCCTAGTTGCAGGTAAGTGCCCTATCTATTGTAGTTGAACTTTCATTGTTGATCTTTTTGCTCATTACAGCTATATCCTATCAGGTTGCCCAAAAATTCTCCAAGTTGGACGGGTTATATGCGATGCCTTGCTTACAATAGAAATTGATCAAATGTGTTTGGCATCAGCTACAAACATAAATTCAACAATGGTAGAAGTTTTTTACAGAAGTTGACTGAAAATGGCAACACTGCTCCCTGCAACTATAAGCTTGATATAATTTTTCAAGGTGATTTAGCCCCTGTCGGTGATTTTTCATCAGCCAATGCAATTTAGGCATCATAGTTAATTATCTTTTGATGTTGTAAGAGGAATATTTGTGTAATTTATGGATACAGACTCGATGTGTATAATATCTATTATCTTTTTATATTGTAAGAATAATATTATGTATTTGTAACATGGATATTTACTTGGTGTGTTTAGATACACCGATGTATAATAATATTAACTAAATTTTATACTATTAAAATGTTGTATAATATCGATTTTTCACTATTTCAGAAATTGAATCGGTGTCGTTAAATAATATTGATATAACATCGGTTTCCCACCGCTGCCAAAACTGGTGTTATTAACATATAATATTACATCAGTTTTACACCGTTGATGAAATGGTGTCGTTAAGTGATACTACACTGGTTAATAACCGATTCGAACACCGGTGTTGTTAAGTGATACTACACCGGTTTTAACCAGATGTCTAAAATGGCAGACCTTTTACATCGCCTTCATAGACATCAGTCAAAAATGTAATAGACACCGGTGGAAAACCGATGTCTATGAGGGTTTTTGTTGTAGTGTAAATTTGATTTTATAAACACTTCTTCGTAAGTTGGGCTGTTGAGAAGTCAACTCATGACTTGGTATATCACTCCTATTCGGTTGACTAGACTTAGGCATCTCTTTTGATACATCTCTTGTTGATAATATCTCATCCTCCTCAAATAAAGAAATATTTTTAGCAACATTACCTCTGGTTGGGAACTCTGTTTCGAGAAAAATCGCATCTCTCAAATATATTTTGAAGATGATTCCATCTTATTTCTCACCTATGAAACATAACCTTTGGAGTTTTCATGATATCTAATAAAGATACATTTCTTATCCTTAGGTCCCAATTTTCTATACTTGTGAGAACTATCATGAACATAAACAGTTGACCCCTAGGGTCTTAGATTACTTAAATCTAGTTTTTTGCCTATTCAACATTCATATGAGGTAGATGAAACTGATTTTGAAGACACTTTGTTAAGTATATAGGTCGCAGTTAATAATGTTGGAACCCCAAGGTGTTTTGATGTGATCAAACAAGCTAAGTTAGGTCCTGCGTTTGTTTAACCCTTGTGTCTAAGTGTGCAGGAGCTTAGGAACACAGGAAGTCGAGCGGAAGACGCGGCTAGCGAGAAGGACGGCACGGGAGAGAGCCGACGGGCTCGGTGCGTCTGAGGGACGAGGTGTCTGTGGAAGAGTACACCGGTGGACGAGAAGAGCGTGCGCGGCGCTCGAGGGACGAGAAACCGGGAAGGAAGGCTGCTCGAGGAGAAGGCCTGAACATGGGTTCGGGTGAGCCCTATTCCGGAAGGCCGAGATCACCCAAGCTAGCGGAGCCGGAGCGAACAGATCCGGACCGAGACTGGGACTTAACGGAGAAGTGATCCCGGACAAAAAGTCAAACGCAGTTGACTTTTTGCTCCGGGGCGCCCGGAACCATTCCGGGCGCCCGGAGCTGTCCGGGCGCCCGGAGCATGATTTTGACCAGAATCGCGATTTTCGCAATCTGACCGTTGGGGGATAAAGTTTATCCCCCCGGGGGCGCCCGGAACCACTTTCAGGCGCCCGGACCAGTACTATAAAAAAGTACTGATCCGTACATTAAAAGCAACTACTTGTAATTCAGTGCTTTCATTTGTGTTATTTCCTTCTGTGCTTTCAACGCTGTAAGAGGCTACTCCGCCCAGAGGAGAATCAATTAGTGCGCCTTCTTTGCCTTGGATTAGCAATCCTCTGATTGCAAACCAAGTAATTCCTCTGTGTCTATTTTCTGTTTTAATTAGTCTCTGCCTTTTTAATTACAAGTTCTTTTAAGTTAGTTGAATATCCGAGAAAGGTTTTTTTTTATTTTATTTTGTAGGGCAATTCACCCCTCCCCTCTTGCCGGCCTCCAAAGGGACCAACAAGTGGTATCAGAGTAAGGCGCTTCAGGAGGACTAACCGCCGATCGAAGCAACAAAGATGGCCGGACCAAGCATTGTTCCACCAAAATTCGAGGGAAACTTCGCAGACTGGAAGCGTCGTATGGAGGTATTCCTAAAATCAGATTTTGAAATTCGGTTTATCATGAAATATGGTTTTGTAGCTCCAATAGATAAAGATGGAAAAGAAAAAGAAGAGAGCGATTGGACAAAGAATGAGCAGAATGAGTCAGTAGCAAACAGTCGTGCAGAACATCACCTGCTGAGCGTGTTACCGCCTCAAGAGGTCAACCGCATCGGAAACTATTCATCTGCTAAAGAACTTTGGGAGAAGTTCTTGGAACTCCACGAAGGCACATCCGAAGCAAAGCTCGCTAGAAGGGACATCCTCCGCAACAAACTGATGAACATCCGTTTGGAGAAAGGTGAGAAAGTAGCCGGTTTACATGCAAAGGTAAAAGAACTAGTTACTGGTCTCGAAAATCTTGGTGAAACGGTAACAAATCGGGACACTATACGCTACGCGCTAAACGCGTTTCCGAGAACTCCGGAATGGGCATCAATCGTCGACGCCTACTACATCTCAAAAGACCTGGAGGTAAGCACTTTAGAAGAGTTGTTTTCTACTCTTGAATTGCATGAAACCAGGTATGCAGGAACGACAAAGGATACAACCCAGACTATGGCGCTGAACGCAACCCAGAAGGATGAACTCGAGTCAGACTCCGAAGACGATCAAGAAGCATACATGGTAAGAAATTTTAAAAAGTTTTTTAGATCTAATAAATTTAAAATGCAGAATAAAAGGAATCAAAAAGGTGGAAGAAAGGTGCGGTGCTACCAGTGTCAGAAGGAGGGACACCTAAGAGAAGACTGCCCAAAAGGCCAAAAGGAAGTCTCCCAAGAAACACAACATAAAAGCAACTTGGGACGACACTTCTTCATCCGAATCAGAAGCTCAAGAATATGCCGGGATAGCACTAATGGCAAGCTACGATAGACAAAGTATATCAGAACCTAGCATCGATGAAGGGGGAGCGACCTCGGATGAAAGCAGTGAAGCAGGGGGAGATTTAGGCTTCAAGTCCGACATGGTAAGTGAGGTATGCCTCTTACCCCCTGATCAGCTTTACTCTGGTATCAAAGCGATGACTAAATCCATGTATAAATTAGAAAATAAAAATGCCAAATTAGAAAATGAAATTTTAGAAACGAAGAGAATTTTGGCAAAATCATGTCTTATAGAGGATTTTGAAAAATTGAAAATTGAAAATGAAAAACTAAAAGAAGAAATAGAAAGATTGAAAAAATCTAATGGTTCAAATATTCCTACTTTTAGAAATTTAAATTGGCATTATAGATTTCATCAAAGTCAAATTAGAAATATATCAAAAATCTATATACCTAGGAAATACTTGGTTAATCCTGTAGGTAGGAACCTTTACTGGATTCCAAAAACCTGTTTAACTTAAAATTAAAGTCAGACTTAGCATTTTCAGCAAAGAAATTAAACAACTAATTTCTTTATGAGGCTTTGTCTAAGGAAGTGGTTGTTGCTCCAATAACCAAGAAGGCCTAGTGCCTCGCCACGACCTGGAAGCCAACTATCGAAATGAAAAGTTTAATTGACTATCTGAAAAAGCATTAATTTAAATTACTTAATGCTTTAAAAGAGTTATTCAATTTGTGTTAGAAAATATTTAAAAACTTTCTAACTTAACTTAGAAATTTTTTATTATCTTAGAAATTTTAATGAAAATTGACTTAGAAATTTTTTTTAACTTAGATTTTTTTAAAAAATTGCCTTATCATTTAAAAAAAAAATTGACTTAGAATTGTTACTTATGAATATTCACTTAGAATTTTTTTTAAAATTTTAAAAAAAAATTTTTGGGAATGCTGAGATAAGTTTTAAACTTAAATTTTTTTTTATGACTGTTCTTATTTGCAAAATATTTTTGTTTGAATTTACCTTAGACTTGTTTATAACCCCAATTTTTATGTGATCAAAGGGGGAGAATGTTAAGTCTAGGGGGAGGTACTAGAATTTTTCAATTGAAAAATATTTGGACTTATTTTAATATAAATTGTCTTTATTGCATATGGTTACCCTAACTTAACTTGGGTTGCTCACATCAAAAAGGGGGAGATTGTTGGAACCCTAAGGTGTTTTGATGTGATCAAACAAGCTAAGTTAGGTCCTGCGTTTGTTTAACCCTTGTGTCTAAGTGTGCAGGAGCTTAGGAACACAGGAAGTCAAGCGGAAGACGCGGCTAGCGAGAAGGACGTCACGGGAGAGAGCCGACGGGCTTGGTGCGTCCGAGGGACGAGGTGTCCGCGGAAGAGTACACCGGTGGACGAGAAGAACGTGCACGGCGTCCGAGGGACGAGAAACCGGGAAGGAAGGCTGCTCGAGGAGAAGGCCGGAACATGGGTTCGGGTGAGCCCTATCCTGGAAGGCCGAGATCACCCAAGCTAGCGGAGCCGGAGCGAACAGACCCGGACCGAGACTGGGACTTATCGGAGAAGTGATCCCGGACAAAAAGTCAAACGCAGTTGACTTTTTGCTCCGGGGCGCCCGGAACCATTCCGGGCGCCCGGAGCATGATTTTGACCAGAATCACGATTTTCGCAATCTGACCGTTGGGGGATAAAGTTTATCCCCCCGGGGGCGCCCGGAACCACTTTCAGGCGCCCAGACCAGTACTATAAATAAAGTACTGATCCGTACATTAAAAGCAACTACTTGTAATTCAGTGCTTTCATTTGTGTTATTTCCTTCTGTTCTTTCAACGCTGTAAGAGGCTACTCCGCCCAGAGGAGAATCAATTAGTGCGCCTTCTTTGCCTTGGATTAGCAATCCTCTGATTGCAAACCAAGTAATTCCTCTGTGTCTATTTTCTGTTTTAATTAGTCTCTGCCTTTTTAATTACAAGTTCTTTTAAGTTAGTTGAATATCCGAGAAAGGTTTTTTTTTTTGTTTTATTTTGTAGGGCAATTCACCCCTCCCCTCTTGCCGGCCTCCAAAGGGACCAACAAATAATGCATCTCTTCAATAAGAGATAAGCAAATTAGCCTGTGTCATCATATACCTAACCATTTTAAGAAAAGTCATATTTCTTCTTTTAACTACCCTATTTTTCTATGGAGTTCCAGGAATTGTCAGTTATCTATGTTGGTGCAGGAAGCACCAGACGATTAAACCTGGATTTTGATTATGTCAAAGGATCCAAAATTAAGTTGTCTAATGATCTAACAAGATTGATTGAGTTTGCAAGAAAGTTCTAAGTTGACTTAGGTAAAAGTCCTAGCGGATTCTAGGCAGGTGGAAAACTCTAGGAGGAGGTAACCCTAGGTCGTAGAGGGCGGTAACCCTAGGTGATGGAAAGTCCTAGCTACGGTTAGGCAGGTGAAAAACCCTAGGGGGAGTAACCCTAGGTCCTAGGGAGTGGTAACTCTAGGCGGAAAGTCATGGCGAGTCAAGCCCTTCCGGCAAAATCCTAAAGTCGAGGACTCTAGGTGAAAACCCTGGTGGTCGCGGACCAGGTAGAAGTTTGGACAGGTCATGGAGTAGACGTCTAGAATGAAGACCTGAAGTCTCGGGTGCTAAGTAAAATTCCAGTCAGTCTGGAGGACTGGTCTGGCAACAGGTAATTTCTCCTGAGAAGAGTAGGTGAGGACGCGTTCCCTGTTGAGGGAACAGTAGGCGTCGGTTCGACCTAGAGTTTCTTGAGGAAATCCGAAAGTCAGAACCGGACAGTCCGATGACTGTCAAATACTTATATTATTCATATTTTATTGTGCTAACTTTGTTTTGCAGGGTATACTTTATTTGTAGACTAATATGCCTTGTAGGAAGAGAGTTGCATAAGGAAAAGCTTGGATGAACAGTGTCTGAGGCCCCTCCGGGGCTATTGGAGGCGCCTCGGGCATCCTGGCTGCAGCTGCGCAAGAAGCAGGGTAGAAGGTGCCTTGAAGGAGCTTGAAGGCGCCTTCCATGGAGCGTGAAGGTGTCTTCGGGTGGATAAACAGTGCAGGCTATAGAAGCTATCGACTCTGACGCGGAAGGGATAAGTATCCCTTCTGGAGGCACCTTCCATGGAGGCTAAAGGCACCTTCAGCTACTATTTAAGCCAGTCTCGAGCAGGTGTTGAGACATACTTGATCTTCACAATCTTTTTATTGCGCATTGCTCAAAAGATGATCCGACAAAGCCATAACGCGACTCTGACAACCGGAAGCCCAAACTTCCTTATTCTTAGTTGTCGGTATACTTTAAATCATTGTACTTTAATTATTGTACTTGTAATTTCCGAACTGATAGTGGATTACCCAATAAAAATGATCAACGGTCGCGGGCCTTGGAGTAGGAGTCATCACAGGCTTTGAACCAAGTAAAACCAAAGGTGTCAACTTAGTTTTTGTTCTTTTCGCTCTTTAATTTTCGCTGTACTAACTCTTACGCGATCATGTTTTTCCAAAAAGCGTAAAAAAGTCACGAGTACTATTCACCTCCCTCTAGCGCATCTCGATCATACAGTCTAATAATCCCTCTATCAATACATATTGTCTTGAACATATCAGATAAATATTCCCCTCCACGGTCAGTGCGTAAAGTCTTAACTTTATGTTCTGTTTGATTCTCAACTTCGTTCATATAACGAATAAAACAATCCAATGCTTTAGATTTATGAGAAATAAAATACACATTATCGAAATGAGAGAAATTATCAATAAATGTAATGAAATAGGAAGCTCCATGTCTAGCCTTCACATTCATTGGACCACAAATATCCGAATGAATTAATTGCAATGGTGATTCAACTCTAATAGTCTTACCAAATGGTTTCCTAATTGCTTTTCCAGCAAAACAATGCTCACATATAGACAAGTGAATCTTAGCCTGAGTGCTTAATAGACCATCTCTAGCCAACTGATTCATACATTCTTATCCTATATGTCCTAATCTAGCATGCCAAACCTCATCAGTTATACCTGCATCACTAGTTAAAGCAATGTTTGAAAAATAAATTTCACTTGCACAATTGATATCTAGTTCTACATCAAGAATCATAAAACCATTTATTAAAAAATCATATCTGATTAACACAGAGTCAATCTTAAGTTCAACACATCGGCTGTAAAAACTAATACAATACTCTAAATCAAGAAGACACATAACGGAAACAAGATTCTGTCAAATTTCAAGAGCATACAAAATATTATGTAGAAACAAAACACTACCACCATGAAGGTTGAGTTTGCAAGTGCCGAGTCCTTTGACTTCAACTCTTGTATTGTTTCCTATATAAATCCATTTGTTGCCAGATGGTACCCGACGGTACTTTACAAATATAACTCACTCCCAAGCTACATGGTTGGTTGTTCCCGAATCTATAATCCACAAAGGATAAGAATCAGCTAATAATATTGAGCTAGCAACAAAATGCTCAAGAAAAGAAGACACATTTAGATTTACCTTTTTCGGCTCAGTTCACACCTGAGCGAAGTGACCCTTCTTGCCGCAGTTAAAGCAAGTCAACTTACTTTTACGTTTCTTTCCAGTCTTCTTTCCTATCTTCTTCATTGGGCCCTGCCCCATAGTAACAACTTCTTTCTTCTTTCCCTTCCCTTTCTTGAACCATTTCTTTTTCATAGATCTAGATGATCCAACAGAACCGACGACCACATAGGCTAGTCCAGAAATCCTTGCAGATTCAACTCTCTCTGACTCCTATTCTACATGGCGTGAGACATCAGTGAAAGCCTTGATACTTTCACTGTGAGTTAGGGTCTGCTTCATAGTCTTCCAAAAATCTAGAAGGGAATGAATAACTTCTTAAACCTGTTGTTCATTGGTCAACTCATGACCAACAGTTTTAAGCTCCCGAATCATATTCAGCATCTCCCTGAGGTGTTGAACCATTGACACATTCGGATGCTTCTTGTAGTTGTCAAACTTGATTGTCAGCTGTCGAAGCTTGCTCAGACTTACTCCATTGTATTTTTCTTTAAGGGCTACCCATACTGCATGAGTTAAAAGATATGACTTATACTCAAAAGCTACGTCATCTATTATTGAACTAATCAATATGTCCTTTGTAGTGGAGTCATTTTTCTTCCATGCCTTTTAGGCATCAAGATCTCATATGTGTTGTGTAGTGGGATCATCTATAGGTTCTACCATAACTTGATTTATAGCCTCCAGAACTTCTTATTCCTCAAGTATATATTGTATCATGAGGTGTCAGATCTTATAGTTATCCCCATTAAGTTTTTCACCCTTGTTGAGTTCAGCTATAATTTTTTGATTGCCATAATCTATCATAAATAAACACATTATTTAGTATTTAGTGTAATTCTTATGTATACAATTTATAATTGACTCAATATTAAATTGAGTTGGTTTACAAAATCAAGTGATAACTACGTTTTCACTCATCATTCGTATGACCAATCAAATTAATATTGATCAATACTATTACACACATCCCAACTAATAAACTAATCATTATTTATTATACTCATAATGAACCAATTAAAGAGTATCATGCATCATGTAGAGTAAACAACATAAACAAACATATGAATGAACATATCATTAACATAAATATGTGGTCTATTGTTAACATATAACAAACGAACATGAACAAAATGAATTAATATTGTTCATATATAATGACAATAACAATAACGAACTCTAATAAACTAGATAGGCTAACACCACTCCCACTAAGACAGATACTAGTGAAGTAGCCAACATTATCTCTTTCAACCTAAACTCATTTGGGATAATCACAGGTTGGACAGCTTCAGAATTCTTTATTAGATTCACAATCGGATCCTCTTTTGGATCCTCCACACACTCTTCCGGATCCTCCTCTGATTCTTTAGGATCTTCCTTTGAATCCTCTTCAGATTCATCTGGATCCTCTTCTGATTCTTCAAGACCCCAAACTAAATGAAGTAAATCTCTATACATCTCTGAATATAAGATGTGCTCTTCAGAATCATCCCAAAGTTGGAGTGTTATCTACCTAAGTTGTTCTGACAATGAATAAACCAGAGTCCATCTTCTATGTATGTCTTGGACTGGAAACTCTTCTCGCTTGAGTTTTTTAAAAAAAAATGATCGAGCCAACCAATAAGCCATCCGACTCTGTAAACCGGGTCATAATCAAGCTCCTTAATCTCTTCCCAAAGCTCATGTTGTTGTATATCGTGATTAGCCATCTGAAAAATTAAAATTAAGTTAGTACAAAACTGACTAACCAGTACAAAACTGGCTTAGTTCAATTTATACAGGCATAGAACCAACATAATAAATCAAGAAAAATAAATCTTTTCGATTTTTAGGAGTCTAGATCTACTGACCCATCAGATCGGTTGATCAGGAATCCAGATCCTAAGCTTGGTTCATTGTCCTCATTATAACTAATCTAATTAGACATGGATTTTCTATACCTATATTCTGTTATTATTCAATCTAAGTTCATTTCAACCAATTTCAGACTTACTAATCAAACTCTCATCCGTTTGATCAAACCAATGCTCATTGAATTAAGTCTGACCTATTAGAATAAATCTAATCATTTGATCAAATTTGACCCAATCAAATCATTTCAAATTAATTCCTATTTGAATCAACTTGATTTGATTAAACCAACTAATGGTTTAAACAAGGCCAAGATCTAATGGTTCGATTGGCTCATTCTAGTTTAAACCCATTTAGCTTGAACTAGACCGGTCAAAGGAAATTTTAACTTACTATTCGGATTTTTTTTTTCAAGAACAGTATAATGTCATGCCACTAAAAAACCAAATTCTATTTTTAATGGTTTATTAAAATTAAACTTTTTCTCAAAACACGATCTCTCCTTCGTCTGTTTTCTTCGCCGCATGCCACCCGCACCGATTTAACCACACAACCGTGATGGGCGCGGTCGCCGACCATGCCAGCCTATCGGGCAGGTCACTGGTCCTTTCTGGCACTAGACTCCAGTTGCTCTTGGCCTGACGAGGTCGCTGGCGCTTGCTCATGCAGAAAATGTGAGAGGCTGCCAAAGACTCGTTGCTGGCCACAGGCGCATCGCTAGCCAACCAGGATGCCATCGTCAGCTCTGGAATGCTGTTACCAGCATATCCCCGCGTCCTGAGCCCGGCTCTGATGGGAAATCGTGTCCTGAGGTTGCCAATTTGGTTGAGTTGAATGAGAACTTAGAAGAAGACTTTTAACATGAAAAAATTAAATTTGACTATGAATTTGGAGGATTTTAGAAATTGGAATAACATCTGACTAAGAAATTACTTAGTAGAAACAAGTCCAAAAAGAGTGGATGGTTTTTGCTTCCTAAGGATAGTAACAATAGACATCTTGATTCATTGCATTATACATGGGTAGTAGCAAATGGACAAATATTAGATAAAAGATGGTTTGTATATTCTATTTCATTGGATAGAATATTTATCTTATGTTGCAAGTTGTTCAAGATTGAACAAATGATGAGTAAAATAGGGAATTTGGGAAATGATGGATGCAAAGATTGGCGTAATATGCATAGAAGTCTTGAATATCACGAAGCTAGTAGAGATCATATGGATTGCACGATTGCTTGGGTTGAATTAAAAAAGTGGCTAAAAAAAACAAACAATTGATACAATACGCAACTTCAAATCAACAAAGAAATGCAACATTGGAAGCAAATGTTAACAAGAATAATCTCCATTATGAAAACATTTGCCAAAAATACTTTGGCCTTTCAAGGAGATGATGAGAAACTTTATGTTTAGAACAATGGCTATTTTTGCAAATGTTAGAAATGATTGCTGAGTTTGATCCTGTGATGGATGACCATGTTCAAAGTTGTGAAGCAAGGGAATCTCAGCATGCATATTTTGGTCCTAAAATCAGAATGAATTGATAGATACTTGGGCAAATGAAGTGAAAAGGACAATCATTGCAAGAGTTAAACATGCAAAAATATTTTTCAATAACACTTGATTGTACTCAGGATGCGAGTCATCAAGAACAAATGTCTCTAGTGCTATGATACTTGGATGATTCGACAGACACACCAAAAGTAGAAGAATATTGGATTGAGTTTTTGAAGATGGATGACACATTAGGTCTTGGGTTATCAAGTAAACTTCTGAATGCGTTAACTAGAGTTGGACTTGACATTAATGTCATAAGAGTACAAAGGTATGACAACAGGTCTAATATGAGTGAAAGGCACAAAGGTGAAAAAAAAGATTGGTTGAAATAAATTCTAGAGCTTTTACACACCATATGGTTGTCATAGTCTTAATTTGGCCTTTGTTGATATGGTGGAGTGTGATCCTAAAGCTAAGTCCTTCTTTGGAGTGGTGTAATGCATCTACACATTGTTTTCTTCCTCTACAAAAAGATGTAAATTAAAATTTTAAAGATAATTAAGGTGTCTGGTTTGACCATTAAGTCATTGTTACATACTTGTTGGGAAAGTCATGTTGAAATGCAAAAGTCATAAAAGAGCAAATTGTACTTATAAGAGATGTTTTACTTGACTTGAGAAAAGTTACTGAAGATTCTAAAACAAAGAATGATGTTGAGACCTTAGCATTATATGATCTTGAGAGTTTTGAGTTTCTTGCTTGGAATGGTAATATGGTATAACTTATTACGAGCAATAAATATAGTGAGTAAGTTTATTCAATTTGAAGATATATTAATATTGCGATCAACCTCTTACAAAAACTTGATCAATTTCTTGATGAGTTTAGAGAAGAGGGGTTTGCTAGTGCCATGAATGGAGCTATACAAATAGTAAGTAAAATGAGGATTGAACCTAAATTTCAAGAAAAATGCATCATTCGAAGAAAAAAATAATTTGATAAAAGTAGCAATAACGATGTGACACAATCAGATGAAAAATCTTTTAGAGTTGAATACCTACTATTTATAATTGATCAAACTCAATCTTCTTTTCAAGTTTAGTTTGAATAATTTAAACAATATTAAGAGATTTATGGGCTTGTATTGAACTTGGAGAAGTTAAAGAGCGAGCCTTTAACTAGCTTGATTAAGTCTTGTATAAAGTTTCAACAATTTTTAAGCCACGATGGATGTTTAGACATTAATGGTGATAAGTTGTTTTAGTTGATGGTCGTGAAAGACTATTTAACAAATGGAAAAAAGCAATTGATATGCTATAATGTCTGGTAAAAGTGTAAAATTGAATGGTTTATTACTAAATATATACTTACATTGCCTATAAGATTTTGTTAATCTTACCAGTAACAATTGCATCAAGAGAAAGAAGCTTCTTGAAGTTACAGTTAATCAAGAATTATCTTTGATCAATAATGTTACAAGATAGACTAAATGGACTAACAATGTTGTCGATTGAAAAAGAAATAGATTGACAATTGAATTATATAGATTTGATAAATATTTTTACCTCTAAAATATCTAGACTAGTAGTGTTTATGCAATTATTTCAAATATATATTAATTTTTTATTGATATAATACATTGTTTCTGATTTATTTATTTATTTATTTAGTGTATTTTTTTATTTGCAAATTAAATTTTACAGCTATTTATCATAATAAAAGAACCCACTTTTTATTATTCATTTCAAGCCCCATCGAACATAGGTATGGCACTAAAACCTTAATTTTGAGGAACATGCTAGGATTTGTAAGGAAGGATGCATCCAAAGAACTAGATTTTTCTAGGATTAACAAGGTTTATGGTCAAGTATGATTGTTGATCCAGAGTTTGCAACTTGCAAGGGTGGTAGAACGACAAGAAGTAGGGACATTAAACTTGCGATATAGGTTGGGTTGTACTCCAGGTATGTGTGCCTATAGGCTTGTTTATTTTGACACACATGAATGAATCGATCACCGAGGATCTCTTCGAGCAGAGTGGTATAAGATCTCAAGGCAAAGCCGGATAGAGATTGCTGATACGGTGTGTAAATAGGAGATCAAATAATGCCAAAAAGTCAATAGTCAAGAGGACGTGACAGTCAACAGTCAATGGGAGGTGGTGGTTCAGCTTCCCTGCTTCACCCTCTGAAATTCCTAGTCGGTCATAGACAGGTCGGGTCCTCATGGTTGAGTCCCAGGCCAGGGTTTTAACTAGTTCTCGGTAGGCTATTTACTGCTCCGGTTATCCAAGCTCAGTCTCTACATATGACCCTAGCACCTATACCAGACAATCCCCGACTAGCTCTGCCCTGGTCGAGTCATGCATGCTTAGTCTGTTAGAATGTATACTAAAAGTCTAGTTTTTTGTATAAACACTTAGTTTGAAATAAGAATCACATTGGTCAAATATCTGCATTTATATTAAATGCAGTTGGCAATTTAATTTATATTGTAGATAACATGATGTGAGGTGCCACACAGAATATCATGTTATCAGTTCCTTATAAATTATAAATAGTAGCTCATAACCAAGATGGACTAGGACAAACCATTGGAGTGGTTGTAGTGTAATTTGGTATTAGTTTATTTAACTATAAAATTACACTAGTATACTAGGTGTGTATTGAGCAGGACCATTTGACGTAGTTCTTTTATACTGACTTAATAAAAGAACAAGACATCTGTTATTATGGAAGTGTATGCTATTAATCCCGATATAATAACAAACACATATATTTAGTATTTATTTCTTTAATTTATCAATGGGTGAGATTTAGTTCGATAAATCAATAGGCCCGATAAGTTGAGAAATAATATTATTTATATGGTGTGTTGTTGATTATAGAAGAAAATTGTGTCCTTGTAATCTAGGTTGATAATGTCCCCTTGAGGAGCTCATAAGGATTGCCATGTAAACCCTGCAGGTGGACTTAGTCTGACATGACAATAAAGTTGAATGGTACTACTCTTGGAGCTACAAATTAATTAAGTGAGTTAGTAACTCATTTAATTAATGGGCATTCGATATCTTAAACATAGGGAGATTAATGCACTCATGATAAGAAGGAGCCCATAATGTAATTTGAGATTGGTGCGGTAATTCAATAATAACTCTTTAGTAGTATGACGAACTCTTTAGTGGTATTGTTATTAAAATTTTCTTTTTTAAAAGGGAGGTCACAAATAAGGAAGTTTTAATTATGTTTAAAACTTTTTTTTTTGCCATGACCAAGTATTATAAAAGAGAGATAGAGGGTGCCTTCATGGGAGGTAACCTAGGCTTTCTCTCTTCTATACCCTTGGTGGTCGGCCCCCTCTTCCCTTTCCTTCTCCCCTTGTTTTCCTTCCTTGAGGGCCGGCGGCTTGCTTGGAGGAAAGGAAACATAAGGGTCGGCGGCATCAAGCATTGGACATCTCTTGGTGGCCGGATTACTTGGAGAAGAAGAAGAAGAGAAGGAGTTTCCTATTTTGGCATCCCTTGGTGGCTCGAGAGTCTTGGAGGAGAAGAAGTGGTTCGAGTGGATTCCATCTTGGTAGATCGTCGCCCAAGAGGAGGAGAGGAATACAACAGAAGATCAAGAGGTCTTTAAGCTACAAAGAAAGGTATAGCTAGTTATTTATTTCCGCATCATAACTAGTTCATGTTCTTTGTATAGATCTTAAAAACCAAACCCAAGAGGCTATCGATTTTATGCTATCGTTTTTGTTATCGATTTTGTGTTTCGATATTGTGCTTCTATTGAGGTCTCTGTAGTTAAACCTAGTTTACTATAAGAAGTTAAATATCCGATTTCTTTGTGAGGTTTTGTCTAGGAAGTTATGGATGATCCCATACCTAAGAAGGTCTAGTGCCTCGCCATGTTTAACCTGGAAGCCGATATTTGAAATAGATATTTGATTAACTTCTGTAATATGGTTAACTTAGGTAGATCACATCGGTTAAACTTGGAGTAAAAATGTTAAGTATCATTTCCAATCTAAGTTTAACTTCTGAAGAACAATTTGGATTAATAATGTTAAGCATCGTTTGTAATCTAAATTTATCTTCAGTAGAGCACATGGGTAGCTAGGATAGTTCTATGCTTGTACAAATTTTTGTACAGGGGAACTAGGACGGTATTTCGAGTAGCAACCAACATAGTCCTCGTTCACAGTCTCAGATGATTCCCGGCCGGTTCTGCACAGCTCATTCTCTTCATCTCGATCAATACTCAGTCCTTGCACCGCATTTGAGCAATCATCTCAAACTGCCTATAGTTGAACCTGGGCAGGACCAATGACACTAATCGATAACAGTGTCAAAGAATTGTAACCTCCTGTCAAAGAATAACTACCATGAGTTAGGGAATATTCCAGTGTTTTGCCACATACTAAGAGTGGAACCTTCCTCCTACTAATGGGAGGTTGTTGGGCATCCTCACTCGACACACCCTGACACACGACATTCTCTGGCAGCATGTGTAACAACCCGACCCTTTGGCCTCTTGGGCGACCCTTGTGGCGGCCCAACTGGCGGCCCTTATGTCGTCGGCCCATTTGGCGACCTCTCATGTCGTCGACTGACGACCTTTGGCCGTGCCGTTACTCACTAGGACTTTCCACCCCTGGCAGTGGATTTTTGCCTCCCCCAGGATTCGAACTCTAAACCTACAGGCTTAAGTACTAGAGTTTATGAATCCTGGTAACCAAGTGAGATGATCTCTGGTGTTGTGCCCCCCCTCCGCCAAGATAGGACATCCTCATCATCTATATGGATACCTCTTAGAGAAAAGTTCCTAGATCCTAGGACATCGAACTCGGTCATGACTCGGATATCGCCTCGGGTGACGTCAATACGTAGGGAGGCAATATATGCCATCAAAATGTGATAGTACGTTATCTGAACTCGAGCGCTGGTGGTGACTCTAGCTGAGTAGATAATAGTCTGAAAGATATGTAAGCTAATGTCTATGTCTAATCATGGCAGAGGGCATACAGGAGAAAAGAATGAAATGGACGCATCATCGCGATGTCGCGAGTGGTCAACGATAAGATGCAGAAGACTAAAACCCTATAGAGTACATAGTCGTGAACTCGAAGGGATACTGATCTAAACATAGTCACAGTGGGTACTCGCAAAAAAAATATGAGTAAATCGTATCCAGAGTAATGTGCGAGTAAGGATCACCAAATGGTAGATCCCTAGGAGGGTAGCACTGAAAAGCGCACGTAGATGGTCGTAAGTCTAAAAAGGTCTGGATGATGGTAGGGGATAGGGTGATATCAGTACCAGCTATCCTAGTAGTATATGTAAGATCATCTACCCTGACTAAATTGTTGTAAAATTCAGCACATAAACTTATGTTTACTGAACTGGTACAGTAAACAAGGTTCTGCAAGCTATAGTGATTAATGACCTCTACAGCTGGAATGCAGAAGCACAAGAAAAACTGTCTATCTAAGCACCTAGTCCTGATAGGCATATAAATGGTAGACTCAAACTTAATCCTAAGTTTGTCAGTAGGGAACCTAGGGTCAGCACTAGCAGTAGAGGACCCAGCACCAGATCTAGAACGTTTTCTAAATTATTAAAGAATAATTATACTAAGCATAAATTATAGAAATGAAATATTTTAAAATTTTAGGAAAGAAAAAGAGTTTACCGAGGCATCGTGAATAACAATTTTAGAAATGACGACCTCGGTTTATTAACAGCAGCGTAATAACCGAAGAAAAGAGGAAAAGATTTTAATTTTCAATCCCCATCTCGTTAAGGTTCGAAGAGAACCTTTGTAAGAAATGAAAAGATGAGGTACAAGAGGGTGGGGGGGTGCCCTGCCCCCCTTTATATAGGGATGTCCGGACGTCCGGAATCACTCCGAGCACCCGGAGTGAGCTGGGGCGGGGTGCCCGGAGTGCCTTTTCGGGCACCCCGGAAGGCTATACCAGGGGTGCCCACCCCTGGTTTTTGACCGGGATATATATATTTTTTAAGTTACAAATGTTTTAAAATAAATTTTTTAGAAAAAAATTTAAGATAAATTTTTATGTTAAAATAAATTTTAAGTTAAAAAGGGTTTTTAAACTAAATTTTAAGTTAAAAAGATTTTTAAAATAAATTTTAAGTTATAAAGGTTTTTTTTTTAAGAAAAATAAATTCTAAGTTAAAAAAATTAAATAAATTTAAGTTAATAAGATTTTTAAAATAAATTTAATGTTAAAAAAAAATTTAAGTTAAGAAAGATTTTTAAAATAAATTTTAAGTTAAAACTATTTTTCTAAAATAAATTTTAAGTTAAAAAGGATTTTAAAATAAATTTTAAGTTAAAAAAGAGTTTTTTAAAAATAAATTTTAAATTAAAAATATTTTAAAAAATAAATTTTAAGTTAAAATAAATTTTAAGTTAAAAAGAATTCTAAAATAAATTTTAAGTTAAAGAAAATTTTAAAATAAATTTTAAGTTAAAAAGGATTTTTAAAATAAATTTTAAAATAATTTTTTAAAATAAATGTTAAGTTAAAAAGAATTTTAAAATAAATTTTAAGTTAAAAAAATTAAAATAAATTTTAAGTTAAAAGAAAATTTAAAATAAATTTTAAGTTAAAAAGATTTTTAAAATAAATTTTAAGTTAAAAAGATTTTTAAAATAGATTTTAAGTTAAAAAATTTTAAAATAAATTTTAATACAAAATACTTTAATTTAATTTAGATTTAAATTTAATTTAATTTACTTTTAAATTTAATTTGATTTTTTAATTTAATTTAATTTAATTTTATATTTTATTTAATAAAGTTCAGTCCTTCGTCATCTCACTCGATCTAAATTTTCAATTAGGGAATCTTATAATTTTGTGAGATGAATTAGGTTCAGTTTTAGGGTTTGGTTTAAATTTCTAGTAGATTTAGGTTTAGCTTTGGGCTCAACAAATAGGCATTATTTGGATAAACTTCTGGACTATGGTGAGTCACTTGGATATCATTAGAGTAATCATGCCTTCGTGATTTTTCAAATAGTCCTATCCACTGAATTTAATACAAAACCTTGGTCAAATGCACCAGGTCGAAGTTTATCTTCCTAGACATGCATAGACAAAACTTCCCTAACGTACTATCATCCAAAACTTCACCAGTATCGTTGGTCAAGTTAAACTATTATCCCTTTGAACTAGTCCTAATTACCCTGTCGGGTAGATTAATTTTGGAGGTGTCAGCTATTCTGGAGCCTCCCCTGAATTATTGGCCTATATTTTTAAGTTTTAGTTCTAGGTTTATGTCTGTTATTTTTATAATTATATTTAACTTGATGATAACCTGATTTTTGATGGGTTCTAAAATTTTTTTATTTTGATTTTGTTGATCTAGGATTGTGTTTGGTTTTTTATTTAGTTTATCAAATTTTATATAGTATATTTTATCTTTAGGCATGTAATATTGATTAATTCCTACTTGTATGGTTAAGCACGCTTTCGGAACCCAAGCTTTATTTTGTTGTTTATGTTGAATTATTAATGATTTAAATGTTTTATTTGAACTTGACTTGTAGCCAAGTTCGGTTTTATTGTAGACTACTTTTTGACTATTTAAAATTAGATCTAAATTCTTAGAGCTTGTTGTAAATTTTTCTAACATACTTTTTAATTTATTATTTTCTATTTTTAGTGTTAAATTTTCCTCCTCAAGTGTTAGGTCTTGAGTTGGATTAGATTTTATGATTTGTTCCTTGAGGTTTTGGTTTTCCTCAATGAGCAATTTATTTTCATTTTCTTTTACTGTTAATTTTTTTATTTAAACAAGCAATAATTCTAAAAAATTTCTTATTCAAATTAAAACATACCTCTTCAGGACCTTCGAAAACGAGTACAGACTTGTGGCTCGATTCGGGTTCGGACCGGTCTTTCGATTCGTCCTCCGATTCTTCTTCGCAGGCCATCAATGCGAGGTGACTCTGGTGCTTCTGATCTTCGGTCTCCGATTCTTCTGAGGAAGAGTTGTCCCAGGTTGCTTTGAGAGTCTTCTTCTTGGATGTCTTCAACTTGTTGCTCTTTAATCTCGGACACTCGTTCTTGTAGTGGCCTTTCTTGTTGCACCGGAAGCAAGTCACGTTCCTTGGTTCAGATGGGGAGTTAATCTCCTGCAGGTCCTTTTTGCTGAAGCTCTTCTTCCTCCTGGTGAACATTTTCTTTACCAGGTTCACCAGGTACTCTTCGTCTTCAGAATCTTGGTCAGACTCATCTTCAGGGTCAAGCTTGGTCTTTTTCTTTTCCTTGGAGGGACCTGCAAACAAAGCAATACCTTTCTCGGACCCGGTGTTAGTCTGCTCGTGTAGTTCAAGTTCGCAGAATAGTTTGTCTAGTTTAAATTTAGATAAATTTTAAGAAATTTTATAGGCATCCACGATAGATGCCCATAATGTATTACGCGGAAAAGCATTTAAAGCGTACCTTATTAAATCGCGATTTTCCATTTGGTGGTCTATCACGTGGAGTCCGTTGAGGATGTCTTTGATCCTCGCATAGAGTTGACTCGCTGTTTCTCCTTCTTTCATTTTAATATTAAACAATTTGTTTAATAAAAGATCGCGCTTAGTTACCTTTGCGTCACTTATTCCTTCGTGTAGTTCGATCAACTTGTCCCATAACTCTTTAGCATTTTGGTGCGATCCCACTCGATTTAGCTCTTCCTTCGTCAGCCCACATTGCAGCGTGTTGAGAGTTTTGTAGTCCGTCGAGGACTTCTTTCTCATGTCCGGAGTCCACTATTCCGGGTCTAGTGAGTTTCCGAAGTTGTCGACTGACACCTTGTATCCTCTAGTGACGTTGAACCACTGGTCGAAGTCGATCTTTAGGTAGACCTCCATTCGCTTCTTTCAGTAGGGGAAGTCGTCCCTATTGAATAGGGGTGACGTACTGTGCTGAAGCCTTCAACTTGAGACATTTTTATCCTGCACACAAATAAGCAAAGAGACAAAAAAAATCCTAAGACTTGGTCTTGGATTAGCAGTGCGAAATAAAGTTAAAGAAAAACCAAATTGGTATCGCACCAATTTAGCTTAATTACTACTATTTTTTTTTCCCAAAAATGGAAACAATACCAGTTTGGATTTATAGCATAAAATTGAAAATCAAAAAAAATAAAAAAAATCACCTCCTGTCTGATTGGTGGTTGCATCAAATCAAAGTGGTACTTACTTTGATACCACTTGTTGGATCGTGAAAGTTGATAGAAGGGGGGGGGGGGGTGAATATCGATTTAAAACGTCGAAAAGAATATTGAGTACACAACGGAAAAAGTAAAATTAAAGCAACGCTAACACAAGTAATTTTTTACTTGGTTCGGAGCCTTGATCGACTCCTACTCCAAGGCCCGCACTCGTCGAGTGCTTTCTTTGGGCAATCCACTAGCAGTTTGAAAATTCGATTACAAATTTAAGGTACAAGAACTTAAAAAAAAATATCGACAATAGTAATGAAATAAAGGTAGCATGTTGTCGGAGTCGCTTCGAGGTGTTGCAAGAGCACAACACGGCAGAGCAAGCTTTGGAAGGCTTTGTTGTTCGTTGTGAGTTGCTCCAGGGTGCATCCTCCTTATATAGGAGGCTCCGAGCGCTCGGATCCCTTCCGGGCGCCTGGAGTGTGACGTAGCCCGTCCAACTAGAGTGCTCCACGCGGCGACGCGACGAGGGGATAAACTTTGCATCCCGAGTGCCCGGATCCCTTCCGGGTGCTCGGACCTTTGTGTTTTTAGCAACCTGCAAAAAACATTAGTCCGAGGCAAAATGCAAAACTACCCTGCAAAACAAAGTGTTAGCATGGTTAAGTTATAATGGTAATAACAGCAATAATTAGATTCTGCCTCCTCAAGACCGGAATCTAGTCACGATCTCAACTTAGATTTTTGAAATGGGTCTAAGTTGAATCGACGTCTAATGTTCCCTTCCCTGGAACGCGTCCTCACAGTCACTCCCCTCGAGTAACTTACCTCAACTTACCTGCCAGACGTCCGGTCAGTCCTTCGACCCGTCTGGACTTCGTGTCAGACGTCCGGTCAACCCTTTGACCCGTCTGGACTTCATACTAGCTATCACGTAGCCCGTCGACCTAGCTGGACTTCGTGCCAGCTATCAGGTCAGCCCATCGACCTAGCTGGACTTCGTGTCAGACGTCAGGTCAACCCGTCGACCCATCTGGGCTTCTCCTTCACACTTGGTCAAAGTGTCAGATCAATATGAAACTAACTTATCCTACTTTATCATTCATCAAAACTTGAGTTAGACCGTTAGTACTAACCACACCAACAGGATCATCCGCAACCTCAGGAGATAATTGGGTAGTGGTAGAAGGAGGAACATGTGGAGCGGATATCTCGAGAACCAAAGTACCAGATTCAGTTCAACTACTAGTAGGATTTGTGGGTGAATCTTCCATAGTATCAGTATTGAAAGGATCAATGCAAAGAAGATCTGACTTTGTCATATTATGCGAACTAGCCGGAATAGAAAAAAAATGAAATATGCTCAAGAAACACAACATAAGGAGAGACATACAATTTTTGACTAACGGGATCAAAACAACGATATCCTTTTTTACTAACACCATAACTCAGAAAGATACAAAGAGTAGACCGAGAGGTTAACTTATTACTGTTGGTGCGGGACGGTCTTACAATTACGCTCTGCATGTGGACGAAGGACAAAGCAAGTAAACCAAAAACATGTAAAGAAGAATAAACAGGAGCATACCCATACAATTTTTCAAAAGGTGACAAACCTGAATTGTGTGAGGTTAGAATTCTATTAATGACATGAGCAGCAATAAGGATTGTTTCCCCCCAAAAGGTACTAGGAACACTAACAGATAATAAAAATGAACGGGCTGTTTTAACAAGATGTCTATATTTTCGTTCAGCCACGTCATTTTGTTCAGGAGTATATGTACATGAGATTTGATGAATAGTACCATCAGAAGCAAATAAATATAAAAATTGATTAGAAGTTTATTCACCCCCCCAAATCACAACAAAAATACTTTATGACACTAGAATGTTGAGTTTTCACAAAAGCTCTAAAGTTATTGAAAATTGTAAGATAATCAGATCTGTGTTTCATAAGATAGATCCAAGAGTAACAAGTGCAATCATCAATAAACAAAACAGAATACCTTGACCCCCCCCCCCCTTTTTGTAAGAATAGGAGAGGGTCCCCACACATCAGAATGGGTAAGATCAAATGAAGCAGAAGAAAAAAAGAAAGACTTTTAGAAAATAGTAAGACAGAAAATTTGGTCAATTTACAACCACTACAATCATAAATATCAGAACATTTTAAAGGTCTTAACATGTAGAGGCTAAAAATTACAAATGAGGTGCTGAAACATGACCTAAGCGAGAGTGCCACAAATAAAAATCAGAAGATGAACGACTCAGATGAAAAGACGATAAATCTACACTCGAAGCTACAACTTCTGGTAATTTGAGTTGATTGCCTGTCCCAATCAGCATATGAGATTGCGGGTCCTGAACATAACAATTGGATGAAGAAAAGGAAACTAGGTATCCATACTCACATAATTGACTAATAGAAACAAGATTTAAAGTAAGACTCGGAATATAATAAACATTAGTAAGAGATAAAGAAGATGTAATAATTAAACTAACACCTACTAATGACATAGGAGTACCATCAGCAGTTATAATAGATATAGATGAACTGTGAGAAAAAGAAACAAAAGATGACAAATTAGATGATATATAATGGGAGGCACTAGAGTCTAAAATCCATAAGGATGAAGATATACCTGAAATACTAGAGGACGACAAACCTACATGAGAGGAAGCTGACATGGCAGAGGACTATAAAACAAGGAACTGTTGAAACTACTCAAACATATATGAATCAGATTTTCATGAAGCATTTGCACGACCAGGCATAATGACAGAACGAATAATTCTCAGAATAACCAAACTGTAAAGATACACATTTGTATGATCCGCAAAAATCGATATCAGGACGATCCATGGTCACACAAAGAATCTGAGACAGAAAAGGATGTCAAATGTAGAAATTAATAGCACAGGGCGTTGATATCAAAATCAGTAGAAAAGGACGTTAGTGCCGAAATCAGCAACATAGAATTTCGGCACCGAAATCGGTAGAAAAGAGTGTCGACGTTGAAATTTACAACACAGGACGTTGGTGTCAAAATCGATAGAAAATAGTGTCGGCGTCAAAATCAGTAGAAAATAATATCAGCACCGAAATCGATAGGACAAGACGTCGGTGCTGAAATCGACAGAAAATAGATGTCGACACCGAAATCAACAACAGCAAGATAGAAAATAGATGTCAACGCTGAAATCAATAGTAGCGGTAGGAGACAGCAACGGTAATAGGAAGCAATAACAGGAGACGGTAGAAAAAATTAGATCAGAGAAGGAGAACCGCTCTGATACTATGTAGAAATTAGAAAAAGAAAAAAACTAACCATATTATTCTATCTTAAAATTGATGCAGAATATAAGATGTTATATAGTTAAATTAAAAAATCCTAAATTTTATTTTAAAAAAATCTAAATTACCTTAAAAATTATAAATAAATAAATATATAATTTAACATTCCTATAAGAATTCTTGCCCAATTCTATCACTCATGATTATACGTATAAATAGCTGGGACATATTCCTGCCTAAGTATGTATTTACCTGAGCATCTTTAATTTCTCAAGATTGTTGACATTTTTTAATTGTGAAGCTCGAATATATATTTTTTTAAACTTCATGCTGTTATTAACGCTGTTTTGTGGATATTACTTTCTCTTTTTCGAAAAAAAAAACACACACACATAATACAAGGCGACATTTGGTAAGCAAATTGATAAAAGAAGCCAGAAGCCTAGTACTGAAAGAAAGAATAAATGTGCCGAAAACCAAAAAGTTGATGAAAACGTTGAGTGTCATCTATTAACATTATTATTTAATTCAAAATCGGGCACGCTATGTAATTATTATTCTCAAAAGCGATTACATATCTCCATATAAAATAAATAAACTCTACCTTTTATTGGAAGAATCCGATGAGGTTAACTGAGATGGTCAGTGAAGGATAGTTTGTTACCTGAGATAAGGATCGAATTCCGGAATTGACAGGGTATACATCCGTACATTTTAGCGCTTCACCTGTTTTGCTATGTAGTTGCCGTCGTAACAAGTCTTGTTGCAACGCTTGGCCTCGAAGGTTTTTTTTTTTTCCACGGCGCGTGAACTCCGGGGTCGTATTTAATTAGCTACAGCTATTAACTCGTGGTACTAACGTCATCTTCGCTAACAACACGTGAATTAAGTCAGGACTTAGGATACGAACAAAAGATCTGATAAAAAATTCTATTGTTGCCGACGGGCGAACAGTTGTCATGTGCTGATTCGTGACGGCAGAAGATGGTAAAAAAAGGGAACCATCAGTCAAATTGATTCGAGGAGAGAGAGCGCAAGGCATATGCTCGTGTCGCGATTCGATCATACACAAGAATATGCTCTCGTCGAATTAATATCACAAGCTCTGCGCTTGATGGATCCCTTCGCCTCTAATTAGTTTAGTTTTGTTTTTGCAAATCTGCTCTTCTCGATCCCGATCTTGCTTGTTTCCTTTTTTTGCTTGGGGAGTGCTTGACTTGGCTCTTGCTGCGCGTTGAAAGGGGGTGGACCGGAGTTTTCTGGTCTGCTAGTTGCAGATCCATGACCATGGAGGAGATCAAGGAGCCGCTGATGGGGGACGAGGAGATGCCTCCTCTGCTGGAAGACCAGGAGACCGACGCCAAGCCTCGCCGCATTGCTCTCTTCGTTGAGCCCTCTCCCTTCGCGTAAGTGAAACACACATGCTGCTTCAGTACACCGAATCGTGTTTAATCTCAGTTTTTTCCCTTTTTATTCTTTTTGTTGATTGCCGATGAGTTCGGATCATGAAACTTGGCGCCCAAGGCGATCGGTCCTTGTTGCCTGGATGGATTTCCTTATGGTTTATGATTGTTTGTTTGGCCAAATTTCTTCTTTTTTTTTTGTGAGAAAACAAATTTATTTAATTTTCTTAAAAGAAAAATTAGGAGTTGTTTACCATTCTAACGGATGTTGGATATGGTTCTTATTTGGATGAGCTGCGTACAGGTTAGATGCGGCGATCCCAGCAAAAAAATAAATTCTTTCTTTTCCTTATTAACTGCCAAAAACAATGGAATTTTGAGGCGGTTTTGTGATTTGGATGTCTTTGCTGCTTGGTTAAATTTCCTTCTGCTTGATGTAGCACATTACTTACTGAGTTATTGCCAGATTAAGTTAAGAGATTAAGGGATCTTGTAAGTGGTTTCCTTGGTTGGGGTGATTATTGTTACTTAAGTTAGTTGCCTCTATGGTTTTGGTCCACTTATTTTTGTCTATTTGATTTTGCATGTCTAATAAACCAAGAAATTTTATTCTAGATGCTTCGGTGATTTAGAGGTGAATATGTCTTGGATGAGGGATCTTATTTGCCTCCCTCTGCGCATTGTTTTAAGTAACTGTTTCCATCCTGAATTTATTTTATCTCAATTTTAATGTCAGTTTAAAGAGTAGTCTCTTCTACTTAGGTCAAACATTTCCCCTAAAATAAAGAAAATTGGGAGTTTTTAATTAGACAAAGTATCTTGTTACTTTTGGATAGATTTCAGCAAAACATACCTAATTCTATATCTATAGTCGAAATGCATTGTTGCACTTAACCTTGGTTATATTATTCAGTCTTGCTTTGTTATTTGTCAACTTTCTAGCAAAATTATGTATTTTACCCTGGGTTATATGTTCAGCCTTACTTTACTATTTTGTCATTTTTCTAGCAAAATTATGTATTTTCTTTTATTTTATACCTTGGCTAACATACTTAGCTATTGGTACTATGTTGGCTTTTAAATCTGTCTCTTTATGTTTGACAGTTATATCTCTGGATACAAGAATCGCTTTCAGAATTTTATCAAAAATTTGCGTGAAATGGGGGATGAGGTGAGTAGTTCCTTGTCCAAATCTATATTGAAATTATTTGTTCTGCGGTTACATTACATAGATGTATTACACGCATATCTCATCTTAAATCAAAGTGGAAATATGTTAAAAAGTAGTTTATTTTGTCCATGCGACTAATTCAACAAGAATATGTTCAATGAGGAACAAAGAGAACTTTTTCACTATAATACCGAAATCTAATGATTTCCTTCTTTATGTTTGGTTTAGGTTATAGTTATAACAACCCATGAAGGTGCGCCTCAAGAATTCCATGGTGCAAAAATTATTGGTTCTAGAAGGTAACCTGACTAATGAATCCCTTGCTTGATGCATATAGAATGTCACATAAAAATGAATGATTTATGTCAGTTGAAGTCAATTGGCTCTTGATATCTTGTTTAGAATATGCTTTCTGATATTTTACTACTTTCTACTGTGGACTATTTCTTGTTTAGAATACATTCTATGTTGTTTTATATTCCACGTTTAGAATATACCACACTTTGAATTTTTTAGGTTGTTCGATTTCCTACTTTGCACAAAGAAATCTTGAGTCTCCACTCGTTAAAATACTCATAACCTTTAATCAACTCTACCAGTCATATTACCACAATATGGATTGATCAACCATGGCCTAATCTAATCCAGTATCTTGATGTATTGCTGAAATTGAACTTCTAGTCTGACATACATGATAAATAATCCAGTAGGCAATATTCCAGAGGCATAGTAAATAATATAGTTGTCTCTGAACATGTCTATTATATAGTTGTCTCGGGACTTAACTACGATATGTTTCAGTATGGAACTGATAAGAGGGATACATTACACCTTATTGTCAATTTGGATTGTCACTAGTAGACCACCTAATTCCAATGGGTCCTGATCTAATTTTAGAATGATAAAGTGGGATTGTATTGCTTCTGAGAATATGTTCTTTAGACATTGCAGATATACTGAGGTATGTAGCTAATGATAATATTTCCCAGCCCTACACCATATCTATAAGATATAGGCTTATAGTTGCTATATCAAAAATGTTCTTAATTGGTCTAGCACTCCACTGACCAACAACTTGAAGTTAGTGTTGCTTGGTTGATGCGGTAAGTATGGTCCAAAGTGAAAGAAGCTGTATCTGGTATATGTACATCATTTCTATCTCAAATCAATGTTTTAGTGAGTATCTTTTGCATCTTTAAGTTTTCTATATATCAAGGTTCTAAAATTCTCTAGGCGCTAGTCGGGCGCCAAACCAACGCCTAGATCGCCTAGGCGGGGACTAGGCGTTGCTATGCGGTAAATCACATTCTATAACTTCAACATAATAACATCAAATTTAAAATGACTTTAAAATTACACAACTAATTAAATATTACAAATTTATTCTACTTTTTCATAATTTTCAACAACTTGTTCTCCATTAGACACAAACTCAATATCATCATTGTGATCCTCCTCTTCTTCTTCGGATGTAAAATCATCCCCGTGAAATTCTATCACTCTAGAGCTTCTTCGGGGTTGTAGATTTTTATCTACTCCAGTTGCTTCATCAACCATTTACCAAGTGATCCTGGAACCTAGTTCAACTTTATCATCTTCCCCATCATCCACCATCCATAATCCAACCTTGTGCATTTGAAGCATCTTTTACAAGAAGGACATCGACATTCCATTATTTCTTTCTTTTAGTTTGTTCAACAATCTAGTATTAAATTAGACAAATACTAAATTGTTCAACATGTTGACATCCAATTTATTTCTTTCCTTATTGGACCAAATTTAGAGCTTATAAAGCTTAAGTCCAACACAAAAGGTTACATTTCAGTTTTTTTTTTAATTGGGCTTTAAGTTTAAAAGCCCAAACTAAAAAAAAATGAAAACCCTGCACTATTTCCGCAGTGTCGAGACGATTTGACCGATTAGTAGGCACCTAAGGCCGTCTAATCTCACCTAGGCGGGTGCCTAGGGCTGCCTAATCCCACCTAGGCGCCAAGGCCGCTTAGGTTGGCCGACTAGCATGTTTTCGGTGTGGTTGGCAGGCGCCTAATGTTAGGTGGCCGCCTAGGCCGATTTTTAAAACAGTGCTATATATGAATATAATCACTCATGCTACTTCAGACCCTGTTATATGGATGCATCCTATAACTTAGGTGGGTACTTGTTGTAAGAATGAACTTCCAATTGTTAGTATTAGCCCTAGTACCAATTATGAGATAATTGTAAAGGGCTCCTTTTGTATCATATTTTATTAATTAATAAAAGGCAACGATGGTTATTATATTTATTTCAGTTCAGTGCCAAATGAATAAGTATAATAATGTCATAGGGTAGTAGGCTCTAATCTGCAATATATCAATTGGTTGAATTGATAGTGAGATATTGTAGATATACATAGAATACTACTCTTAATTATTCCTAGTCAAGCATTAATATGCAAGGACAATATTAATACGTTGAGACTAGCATGTAGGTCAACGAATGACTTAATCTCACAAGTCATGGATATGAGATATCAGGTTGACACATGGGTATATATTAGAGAATATATACTGAATAACCCACCATGAGAATGTTTGATGGATCATTATATGAGTGTCATAAATATTCTCATATGACTATTGGTATAAATAGTCCTTAGACCTGAAGTCACTACGGTTACCTACATAAGGCGTTGTATACTTTGGTATCGGCAAACATCACCTGTAACAAGGTGGACTATAAAGTTGATCACTGGGTATGCAATAACTTATGCGGATGGATGTGAGTGATGTAGATGAGATCTATCCCTTCTATATAACGGAAGTGATATCGGTGGGCCCCTTGATTAGTAGGACACAAGAATGCATGGTCATGCTCAAATGAGTCAATATGTGATATTGAGCTTATTTATTTTAGTGTGTCTACTTAAAGATCAAGAAACACGAAGATTAATAAGAGGATGACACGATCTATGACTCATTGATCAATCTAGATATCAAAGATAAAATGACCAAGTCATACAAGATAATAGCCACAGACAGGTTAGGTCGGATCTCGACTTTCTCATCACTTGGGTAGCAATGATGCATTGCTAGATGTCACTCATTGCTTATGTATCTAAATGTTGATTTGGATACATTGCCAACGTTACGAGAACCTATTGGGTCGCACACAAAGAACAAGTAGATTTGGAGATGGGTTCATATGATAAATCATTGGATTAAGTCTAATCCGAATTGGGCTTATTGAGTTAGACTCGATTGGATTTAATTATTGGATTGAGTCCAATTCAAACTAGACTCATATGGAGTCAATTCGAATTAATGAAATGGTGTTTCATTGAATTTGAAATTGCATGAGAATCAATGAGTTAGACTCATTGGGTGAACTTGAATTCACCAAGAGGAAAGGTCAATTTTGACTTGACCAAAAGACTCTTCATAAAAGATGACTAAGAGTCAATTCATGAAGAAGATCAAGAGGCAAAAGGGAGATCAAGAGCCAAATAGACTTTTGGTATTCCATGGGAGTACAAAAGGAGGAATTTTGGCCATTGATTGTAAGGTGTTCATTGAAGGGGAGTCTTGGCGCAACGGTAAAATTGTTGTCATGTGACCAAAAGGTCACAGGTTCGAATTCTTTTGCAAAAAGTAGAGTAAGGTTGCGTACAATGGATCCTTCCCCGGGACCCTGCATAGCGGGAGCTTCGTGCACCGGACTACCCTTTTTTGATTGTAAGGTGTTCATTGTCTTCTTCCGCTCTTCCTTTATCCACCGAAATTATCTTGCTTGGTTGCTAGCACAACCTTAGGTAGTTTTCTTCTCCATTTCTTGAGTTCGTGAGATGGATGAGACGCTTGTTCGTGTGGATACCATAAAGGCGCGAATGTGTGATTGTGCTGAGATCCAAGCTGTCTGGAGTTCGTGTGCACGCATCAAAGGTATACCTATCATGAAACTTAGTATATGTATTTTGTATTTCCCTTCGCATGGATTTCTGGAAAGGAACTAGAAGTTTTCCGCTACACTTTAGCGTGTTTAGCGCCCTAGTTCCTTACACCAATAACTTATGTATGTGAATGGTACTGTTTACATAGCAACCTTCCTACCTCTAGAGTTAAGATTACATCTCTTCCATTCCATGATCTACATCTCTTAGATTGCATTGTTTACATCTCTTAGATTCCATTGTCTATACTATTTTATTCATTCGCTTTGTTCTTATGGTTCTGAAATTTTGTGCCAGCTTTCCATGCCCAATGTACAACAATGTTCCTCTTTCATTGGCCCTCAGCCCAAGAATCATTTCAGAAATTGCAAAGTTCAAGCCTGATATTATCCATGCATCTTCACCAGGAATCATGGTTAATTTTACTTCTAAGATGTTCTATGAATGAAGACTTTGATACCTTTACATAATTTTCTACTAAAATTTAGTTTAATATCTCAGGTATTTGGTGCTCTGGCAATTGCCAAGATGCTCTCCATTCCTATAGTAATGTCATACCACACTCATATTCCAAAGTAAGCAAGCTTCTTCAGTGACTGATTGCCACATATCCATTCTGAATTCTGCTTAGTTTGTTAGAATTTGTATAATAGTTTGAAGTTCATTCACTGCAACAACAAGGACATTACTAATTGACCTTTCATCCATTACATAAGTAGGTAATTTTCTTTTGCTGCATAGAAAATTGAGTGTTACTCATCGATATAAATGTTAGATGTCAAATTCTTTTTTTTTAAACAACAGATTGCTTGAATTTCTAATTCAAAGTACTTTTCATCTGAAATATTGTATGTGGCTTTATTTCTAAAACTTGGTAGAATAAACTGCATACCTCAATTAACATGAATTCTCGCTTGCTTTTATTATTCGTTAAAGCACTTCATATCTTCTTTGAGACTTATATCCTAATTCCTATTTTTTCACTCCCAAATTTGTGCTTCAAATGTGCCTTAAATAACTTAAGGAACTTCTGTTTCTCTTTTTGGCCTAAATGTTCTTGCAGTTATGCAAAATGAACATGACAGACACCAATAACCAATGGGTATGGCAAATCAATATAGCCATTTTGACCCCATGTTGATATGTTCACATCTGTGAAGCTTAGGCTTATAACTTGATATGTTGATAGAAAACCAGTCTCTCACAGCACTTGCATTATTTTCTTTGGAGAAAAGATGCACTTCAATTATCCTAATCTTCTAGTTTATTTGGGTTTCATTAGTCAAAATTTACATGATATTACTTCTCAAATCTTAGGGCAAAGGAACTGGTATACATCTTTTTCTGCAATTCTTAGTTTAGATTGTTGGCATCCTAGATAAAATGAATTGATAAACATCCTTCCGCTTCTTGTCGTCTCTATATGATGTATGGCTGATTGCTGAAATTTTATCAGCTGAAATTTTTGAAACTTGTGGAGCAACAATATATACGACATTATCTTTATTGTGATGTTCATAGCTATTATTCTGTCCCTACTTAAAATACACATTCTCTCCTGTCATGGTAGATATATACCCAGATATACATGGGGTTGGTTTGTCGAGCCCATGTGGATGGTAATAAGTAAGTTTCTCACTTTATTTTAATTAAAATATCGTAGTCTCTTATTATCTTACTTACATATCACCCTATTTCTCCCTCCTAAGGGTTCCTTCATAGAGCTGCTGATCTTACTTTGGTACCTTCAGCTGCCACTATTAAAGACCTCGTAGCTAATAATGTCACAGAAGGTCAGACTTCTTCCACTAGAATCTTCACTAGACATTTTAATCTGGTCCTGTACTTATTCTGCGTTCTTTTCTGTTTGTTCCTTTTCCTATAGCTCATAAAATACGACTTTGGAATAAGGGTATTGATTCCAAAAGCTTCCATCCTCGTTATTGTAGTAGTGAAATGCGTGCGAGGCTCAGGTAGCTATTGGCTGAAGTACATAGTATACATCAGCATGAACATTATAAATGTGATATGTTTTAAACTCATTGTTCTCATTGATCAGCAACGGGCAACCAGAAAAACCACTATTAATCCATGTTGGACGTATAGGAAGAGAAAAAAATTTGGATTTTCTCAAAAGGTAACATTTTATGCTACTTTTACCTTTGAGCGAATTCTTACTGTATATTCTATTCAATTATATGACATCAAAGTTAAAACATGAGCTTATGAACTAGAAAGTCATTTACGATTACATCAATTTATTTGTTTCTTCTGGACATCATGTTTACCCTCATTAGTCACTTCCACAAGTAACTCATATTTAAAGTTCGATTGATCAGGGTTATGGACAGGCTACCGGGAGTAAGAATTGCAATTATAGGAGATGGACCATACAGGTAAAACACTACAACGTTTCCTTCCCAAGCTACGTATGTCATGCCTTTTTCGGTAGTGCAATAATTTATGATTTGTTGGACTTAATTTCTGAGCTTAAACAAGGACTCTTTTGACAATGATCTCTTAGATTATAGCAGTGATTTGTAAACATGATCTCTTCGCACACATGTAGAACTGGAGATCTGATTTAATTTTAACATGCGTCTGTGACTTCTTATACGGTTTGCCCATTTAAACAGGGCTGAACTAGAGAAGTTGTTATCAGGTATGTCTGCTGTGTTCACGGGCATGCTTCAAGGTGAGGAGCTATCGCAGGCGTATGCCAGCGGGGATGTGTTCGTGATGCCTTCGGAGTCCGAGACCCTTGGCCAAGTTGTGCTGGAGTCCATGTCATCAGGCACTCCCGTCGTCGCAGCTCGTGCAGGTGGGATTCCCGACATCATACCGGAGGACCATGAAGGAAAAACCAGCTTCCTCTTCTCGCCAGGTGATCTAGATGATTGTGTGCACAAGGTCGAGCAGCTACTCTCCCGCAATGATTTCAGAGAAGCCATGGCTAAAGCAGCACGCGAGGAGATGGAAAAGCACGATTGGGGAGCAGCTACAAGGGTCATTCGCAATGAGAATTATAACGCAGCAATCTGGTTCTGGAAGAAGAACGAGTCCCATATTATTGGGCCCATCCAGTCGTTTGCCAGATGGCTATTCGGGTCACCTGAAAACACTTGCAATTGAAGAAGTAATTCCAAGGCAGTTATTGTCTTAGAAAAGCTTGGAAGTCAATGCGAGTAATAGGCTTATTGGACAAATAATTAGTCCCTTTTTGTACATTATAATTTAGGGCAACAAGACTAGCTTGTATAGAGACAGTGAATCGAGATTATTTTTCTTGTTTGGCGATTTTTAAAGCGATGGAGATTGTTTCCATGAATCATACAATCGGATTGGACAATTTTTTAAAGGGTACAATGAATTCTAAATATTTTAATAAGTCTATCGTTAAATAAATCATGCAATGTTAACATTCTTTCTGGCAACTTTCTACTTAGCTCTACCCGTCTAATTCAGTTTTGTTTTGTTTTACATGTCAAGTCCGAATCTGGAACCTAATCGATAGACGATAAACAATAGCACCTAGCGCCGCCCGCTATCACTCGGCGCCTCTACTGCATCGTCGATGCCTTGGAACCCCCGCATCCCTTTCTGCTATTCCTTGTCGGTGTCCAGCATCCTGTCTATTCTGTTTCTCCTCCCCAGACTCTATCTATCTCTACAGCGCAGCTCTGCTTTTTTGCTTTGTTTCGCCGATCGCAATGGATGCGGATGTGCTCGACGATATCATTAGCCGATTGCTGGAGGTGCGGAAAGCGAAACCGGGGACGCTAGTCCAGCTTGCGGAGTCGGAGATCCACCTGCTCTGCGTCGTCGCCCGTGGCATCTTCCTCGCTCAGCCTAACCTTCTGGAGCTTGAAGCTCCCGTAAAGATCTGCGGTCACCTCCCGCCTCCCTTCCGATTTATTTTACAGCTTTGCATTTTTGGAACATAAGACGATCATGCATGTGGGTGTCTTGAATATATCGGGAAAATTGTCTTTCTTTTTGGAACATAAGATGATCCGTAACTAGGGTCTTCAGGTGAATCTGAAGATAAAATCATGCAATTGTCATCTGAATTCTGGCAAGGATAAGGCTGGTCATTCTACTATTTTTCACTTTAGTGTTGATTCAGGATAAGGCTGGTCATTCTACTACATCTTCCCTTGCAGTTAATTTAGAAGCATCATAGCACCAAGCGGATAATCTCTGAATGCTTTGCATTTACTCGATGAGTGATATTCCTCATGATTGTTTTATTGTAAGGCATTTATTGATTTAGTATTTTTTTTTTAAAAAAAGCAGGTGATATTCATGGTCAGTACAGTGATCTCTTGAGGCTCTTTGAGTATGGTGGTTTTCCTCCCGCTGCAAATTATCTATTCTTGGGCGACTATGTTGATCGAGGAAAGCAAAGCTTAGAAACAATTTGCCTTCTTCTTGCATATAAAATCAAGTATCCAGAAAACTTTTTCCTTTTGCGTGGGAATCATGAAAGCTCTTCGATAAATAGAATATATGGATTTTATGACGAATGCAAACGCCGATTCAGTGTGAGACTTTGGAGGACATTCGGTGATTGTTTCAACTGCCTTCCGGTAGCTGCTCTTGTAGATGATAAGATTTTATGCATGCACGGTGGCCTTTCTCCGGAACTCTCTCGGTTGGAGCAGATTAAATCTTTACCTCGACCAACTGATGTCCCTGAAGGTGGTTTATTATGTGACTTACTTTGGGCTGACCCTGGAAGAGATGCTCAAGGTTGGGGAGAGAATGATAGAGGTGTCTCTTGGACCTTTGGGGCTGATACACTTACAGAATTCCTATCTAGACTTGATTTAGATCTTATATGTAGAGCACATCAGGTGAAATGCCAACATTTTCTTCTATTGTGAACTTTAATCACTCTTCAAATGTCAAACTTTTTTTTTTTTCTTTTTGCAGGTTGTGGAGGACGGCTATGAATTCTTTGCTGACAAGCAGCTTGTAACGATATTTTCAGCCCCCAATTATTGTGGAGAATTTGATAACGCTGGTGCCATGATGATTGTTGATGAAACATTGACTTGTTCTTTCCAAATTTTCAAACCTGCTGAGAGGGAACCGAATACTATGCTGCCAAGAATTTGATATTAAGATAAAAATACAAATGAGGCCAATGCTAGCTTAATCGCACTTTATTGGCGTTTCTTTTGTTAATTAATGTTTAGCAATTATGACGAGTAAATTTGTTCTCGTTTGGGTATGATTACAGTTTTGTACCTAACTGATTGTGGTATGCCTTTCAACTTCTACCATCTGTTCTTTATTCGTCTATAATAGGTATAAATTAATGCTTTCTTTACTTGAAAGGATGGAGTTGAAAACTAAGGACTTTCTTTACTTCATAAAAACATATGGATTGTTTATTCTTTCCTCCTTTCCCTCGTTTACTTGGCAGGCGGTCTCATGCTCGCCCGGGAGCAAGCGGGCAGCTGGGGGTGTTGCCCGCAAGTGGTCGGATGCGCTCGGCCATAGGCGGGCCAGCGGCCTATCGCACGAACGGCCTCTTCCTTCTTATCTCCATTGAGAGGGTTTTTTTTTTAAAAAAAAATTCTCTCCTTTTTCTTTTCTCTTTTCTCTTCCCTGGATTTTTTTTTTTTTTTGTCCTTCGGGACTTTCTTTCCTTTCTCAATCCGTTCCTCAAAATAAAAAAAGCCGTTCACAATAAGTTGATATATATAAAGAAGAAACAAACCATTCTTTCCTTTCTCAATCCGTTCCTCAAAATAAAAATTAAAAAAAAAAAAAACCTCAAAGTAAAAATAGCCGTTAACAATAAGTTGATATATAAAGAAGAAACAAAGCATTGACATAAGGGCATTCACATCAGTGTTAATGTAATGTGAATATTATAATACTCGAGATATTGCAATGTAGTGCAACGTGGATGGGTATTATAACACACAATTAGTTGATTTTATAAAAAAAAACGTAAAAGTAAAAAAAAAAAAAATTAGATATACTGAATGAATGAATGAATGAATGAATGGATGGATGGACAATAAAATCTATAAATAATGAATATTAATATTGAAATAAATATGGATGTATGTTAGTAAAAAGAAAATATTAATGTAATATGTATATGATTTGCTTTTTAAAGATGTGACTTATATTATCATTCAAAATACTACTGCTCTAATGCTCCTTGATGCAAATATATAATTTGCTACACGTTTTCTTATCTTAGTTCAGCAAACACATTTTGGTACACGTTTTATTCCTTAATTTCAAATGTGATGTTAATTTTGTGTATGGCTAAGCTGGTGCAGGATTTCTTCAGTAGTAAATGAAGATCGGTGCAGGGACCGCATTAAGCTTGACGTAGACGGAGCGGGAACATTTAGCCAGAAATACGATCACGTTTATTCCACAAAGAAGAGTGTTGTGGCAGTTGTATATAATCCTACTCCTTAAAAGATTCAGCCGAATTAAATATGATTTTAATTTGTTTGCCATCTTAAATAATCTTCATGTTTGTTGATGCTTTGATAAATAAAGTCCATACGGTGGTCCCTAACCTGATTATTATAAATTTAACTGGGCGTGCCAACTATCGGATTCGCCTAGTCAAGTCATTGACCTCGATCTCTCGAAGAGTCTTCCCGATGAAGGTCAACTTTTTATCTTAGTCACGCAGCTTGGTCACCTTCAGCTTAGTCATTCAGCTCGAGCATGTCAGCTCCTTCAACTCAGCCACTTGATTCAGTCATACCAGCTCAGCCACTCAGCTTGGTCATGCTAGCTCCTTTAACATAGCCGCTTAGCCTCGAGTCAGTCATGTCAACTCCTTCAACTCGACCACTCAACTCGACCACCTTCAGCTCAACCATGCTAGCTTCTTTAGCTCAGCCAATTGCCCCAACCATGCCTGCTCCTTCAGCTCAGCCGCTCGGCTCAGCCACCTTCAACTCAGCAGCTTGGCTCGGCCATGCCAACTCCTTTAACTCATCCACTCGGCTCAGTCATGCCAGCTCTTTCAGCTTAGCCACTCAGCTCGGCCATGCCAGCTCCTTTATCTCCGCCACTCAACTCATTCACCTTAAGCTCAGCCACTCAGCTCGGCCATGCCAACTCCTTCATCTGAACCACTCAACTTGGTCACGCCGATACCTTCAACTCAACCACTGAGCTCAATTACTCAATTATGTTACTTCCTTCAACTCAATCATTTGATTTAGTCACTTAGCTTGGCCAGGCCGACTTGTCTCGTCAAACTAACTTTCGGTACGAAAAGCATGACCCACATGAGAGGTGGGGATCAACAGAACATGCACTACAAAAAAAATATAACTTTACCGACAAACGTACCGACGGAATTTGTTATCCGTCGGTAATTCCGAATATTACCGACGGAATATATACTTCGTCGGTAAACTATTTTTTTTTTTAAATATAAGATTTACCAACGGAATCTAGATTCCGTCGGTAAAGTCGGCTAAAGCTAAACCCTAGCCCCTTCCCTTTCTTTCCATGCGCGCGCGGCGACTCCTCTCCTCCTCCCCGATTTCGTCGGTAAGAGACAACTCTCCCCTCGTTTTTCTCTTCGATTTTCTGAAGCGACGCCTCCTCTCTCTGTGGCCGCCAGCGCCCTGCTGGCCTTTGTGTCAGTCGGCGCTGGTCGTTGCCTGTCGCCAGTGGCCTGCTAGCCGCTGTGTTGGCCACCAGCGGCCTGTTGTCCGCTGTGTCGGCCACCAGCGGACTGTTGGTCGTTGTGTCGGCCGCTAGCGGCCTGCTGGCCACTGTGTCGGCCGCCAGCGACCTGCTGGCCGCTGTGCCGGCCGCTAGCGGCCTACTGGCCGCTATGCCGGCCGCCAGCGGACTGTTGGCCGCTGCGTCGGTCGCCAGTGGCCTACTGGTTGTCGCGTCGAATGCTGGTGATCCGGCTATGCCAGACGGTACTGTACCGAACGCTACTGTGTCGGACACTGCTGTGCCGAACGCTAGCCCTAGCTATGCCGGATGCCGCCAGCAACTTGCTGACGGCTGTGCCAGATGTTGTTGTGCTGGCCTATGTCGATCGTCTTTCTACTTGTTATTTGTTTGATAAATTTTATACTAAATTATTTTTATTTTGTAAACAGATAGCATTTGCTGCTCTTCTCCGGTAGACCTTCACATCTTCATGTATAATTTAGTAAATTATATTTTATATTATTTAGCATGGTTTAATTTAGATATATGTTATGTTCGTATATTAATCTGTAACATAATATAGTTCTTTTGTTTGTTTTGTGTTTGTTCGTTAATCTAAGCTAATTTCTAATTCTCAATTTATTAATTTTAGATGAAAATGTCTATGAACAAAGCTTGGATGTACAATCGATTAGAAAATAGATTTATTAGAGATGATTTTATTGCTTAAGTTGAAGAATTTGTAAACTTTGCAAAGAGTCATCCAGAATGTATGAATGATGCTGAGTTACAGTGTCCATGTAATCTTAAGAAATGTAGGAATAGAGCCTTCCATGATGAGGATACCGTGAAAGTATATATATGTAGAAATGGTTTTGTACCAAATTACTATAATTGGTATTATCACGGAGAGCCTTATTTGTATAAATCAATTGGGTCTTCTGGTGGATCGTCATCTGCCACAACTTTTACTGCTCCTGAATTATTAACTAATGATATTGCAATGCAATCAATTGTTCACGATGTGATGAATGCTGCAGTTGATGATTCCAATATAGATGAAACACCAACACCTGAATATCAGCAACTATATGAAATGTTAAAGGCTAGTGAAAGAGAATTGTGGGAAGACATTACCTCTGGTCATTCTTAGTTATCAGCTACTGCAAGGTTATTGAATATGAAGGCAGAACATCATTTTATAGAAAGATGTTACGATGACATATGTCAATTGATGTCAGAATTACTTCCTGTTGATAACATAATGACTGATAGTTTCTACAATACAAAGAAATTGGTCAAAGGGTTAGGTTTGCCTGTAGAGAAGATTGATTGTTGTATAAATAATTGCATGATATTTTGGAATGAAGACAATGATCTGCGTGAATGCAAAATCTATACACACCCTCGTTATAAGCATGGTACTCGCATACCAAGGCAGAAAAAAAATTGCTTGGAAAGTGATGCATTATTTTTCGTTAACCGCTAGACTTCAACGTTTGTATGCATATGCTACTACAGCTTGCCACATGATGTGACATCATGAGCATGAGCACGATGGAGGTATAATGTGTCATCCTTGTGATTCCCCTGCATGGAAACATCTTGATACTTTATTTCCCTCTTTTGCAATGGAACCACGTAATATGAGATTGAGACTTTCCGCAGATAGATTTTAACCATTTGGTCAGTCAGGGCAACAATATTCATCTTGGTCAGTTATATTAACACCGTAAAATTTACCGCCATGGATGTGTATGAAAGATGAATTTATGTTTCTTACAGTACTTATTTCTGGTCCAACAAATCCCAAAGAGAAGATAGATATTTTTTTGCAACCTCTGATTGCCGAGTTGAATGAATTATGGAATGTAGGGTCAGTGACTTATGATGTTGCAAGTAAAACTAATTTTAAGTTGCATGTTGCATTATTATGGACAATCATTGATTTTCCAGCATTCTCAATGATGTCAGGATGGAGCACGGTTGGTAAATTAGCATGTCCACACTGCATGACAGATTCTTATGCATTTTCATTACCTTACAGTGGGAAAGTATCTTGGTTTAATAATCATCATAAATTTTTACCACTTGATCACTCTTTTAGGCGAAATAAGATTTTTTTTAAAAAAAATATTGTAGTCAAAAAACCTCCTCCAGTCCATGTTTCAGGTGAACAAATCATTGAGCAAATAGACAGTTATGGATTTCTACCAGTATCTCAACCTGATTCCGTTGAGTTAAATAAATACATTGTTAGGATGTGCAAGTGTGGTTAGAAGAAACAGAGTATTTTTTTGGAGTTACCGTATTGGAAATATTTACTTATTCGACATAATTTAGATGTCATGCATATTTAGAAAAATTTCTTCGATAATATTTTTAACACTGTGATGAACGTGCCTAGAAGAACTAAAGACACTGCAAAATCACGTGAAGAATTAAAGGAACTAGTTAATAGACTAGAGTTGCATCAAGATTAAACAACCAATAGATTTCCAAAGGCTTGTTATACATTAGACAAAGATGGTAAGCAAGCTTTATGTAGTTAGTTGAAAGAAATCAAATTTCCAGATGGGTATGCCTCAAACATGGCTCGATGTGTGGATATGAATAGATTAAAGATGTTTGGAATGAAAAGTCATGACTGTCATGTATTCATGCAAAGACTTATTCAAGTAGCTTTCCATGACTTACTTCCTCAAAACGTTTGACAAACACTCACTGAATTGAGTCTATTTTTTAGAGATTTGACAGCGAGGTGTATTATGATGGATGATATGCTTCGGCTAGAAACAAACATTCCTCTTATATTATGTAAGATAGAGTGCATATTTCCACCTAGTTTTTTTATTCAATGGAACATCTACTAGTGCATTTGTCATACCAGACACAAATAGCCGGTCTTGTGCAGTACAAATGGATGTATCCATTCGAAAGGTTTTTGAGGAAATTAAAAAATAATGTTTGTAACAAAGCAAGAGTTGAGGGATCAATATGTAATGCTTATCTGGTTGAAGAAGCATCTTCTTTCTGCTCCTATTATTTTGCTGATAGTGTGCAAACAAGACATCGTAAATGTCCTAGAAATTCTGATGATGCTCGTCAGCTGATAGACCCATCGATGCTTTATATTTTCAAATTTTCTGGTAAGTCAATGGGTGCATCGCTTTCTAGATGGTTAACTGAAGATGAATACCATGCTGCAAGAACATACATACTCTTAAACTATGAAGAGGGCAAACCATACATAAAGTAAGTTAACTTCTCTAATTAAATATTTATTCATTCTTAAATATCTTTCTTGATATCCCAATATTTATATAATTACCTTCTTTCCCAGCTTGTACGAACAACAACTATATCTACAAAATCCATCAATTGATGCAAGTGAGGTAGTTGCAAAGTTAGAGACCGAATTTGCATATGGTTTCAAATATATGTAAGTTAGAGAATTTGTGAAATTTTTTAGTTCGTGCCTATTAAGAAATGCCCTAATTTATATGTTAACTATTTTTATAGGTGAAAGACCGTAGAATATCAAATGTGCAAGATGATAGGATAATGAATATTGCATCAGGACCCCTCCGAAAAATAAAGGTGTACTCTGGTTACTATGTTAATGACCTTAAATTTCACGTGGCACAACGAGATTCACGGAGATTAACTTATAATTCTGGTGTTTGCGTCAAAGGATCTATTGACAACAATAACACTAAGTTTGATTATTATGGTAGACTTGAAGAAATCATAGAGATTGAATATCATGTATTACCAATAAAGAGGTGTGTGTCGTTCAAATGTTCATAGTATGATCCGACCCCAAGAATAGGTACTAAAATACATCCAAATTATAATTTAGTTGAGGTTAATGCAAACAAAGATTCAACAAGTTTGAGCCTTTTATTTTTGGGATACAAGCAGGTCAAGTTCTCTATCTTGAATATCCAACGAAGAGAAGAAGATCTAGTGAATGGTTGTCTACTTGTCGAATCAAGCCTTGCTCGACCATAGAGATGCCGAACATAGCCACTTCTCAAAACCATGATGCATTTCAGAATGATGAAGTGGAGAGATATTTAGTTGATTTACAACTCTAATCTACTTCTCAATTACTTGTAGATGTTAATGTCACTTATGAAGAGATAGATGATGGAGAGATGTCCAACATTAAGGATGAAGTTGAACTAAACTCATCTAGCGATGTGGACATAGAAACTGTTAATGTTGAATAAATGTTAATGATGATTAAATATTAACATTATTATTCATCAAGTAAGTTATGCTTCCATATTATTTTGTATTTATATTATCATGTTTATAAACATTATTATGATGTGTTGCAGTGAAATTTTTGCAGATATCATTATGGCAGAGCAGCAGCCTGTAGCACCCCGTGGCTATAAGGTCCTTAGAGTTGTCGGAGACTCGTAAGTATTTTTCTTATTAATAATTCAAGTTCATATATAATATATTTCTCATAACTTTATATTATTTTGTGCAGGTTCACTCCTGATGGCCACCGAGTTGCCACATATATCACAGGAAAATTCAAGGAACGAGTTTGCGCGTCTGGTACTACATGGAGGCATGTAGACCAGGAGATGAAACTATTTTATTATAATAAATTTATGGTAAGTAAATTTAATATATTTGATATTCTATAATATAATTTCATTTAAACTAAATGTTTAACTTATAATTGCAGAAAAGATATACATGGGAGGACGGGCAAGAAGAGCAATTTAAAGCTACATGAAATACTTACTGTGCTAAACTGTACAGAGATCATATGTATTATATGAGAAAGAAGGGCACTAGACCTTCATATGTTTCTGAGACGATATGGAGTGCATGGACGACCACCTGGGCTATAGAAAGGTGGCAAGCAAATGCTGAAAAGGCAAAAGCAAATAAAAATACAGAGCTAGGTGGCCCGAGCACTAGAACCGCTCGACATACGTTAGGATCCAGATCTATTGTTGAGCATACCATGGATCTGGTGAGTATAATTTATCCAAACTTTATATTTATTACCAATCTTGTATAATTTTATCCAAAATTATTTTGAATGTAGGAACGTGAGCTTGCCAAACAGCCCACATGTATGGAGATCTTTCTCAAGAGCCACAAGAAGAAGGATGAGTCATTTGTTGATTCTCGATCTCAGACTATACATGTAAGACTATTAACTTTATTACATTTGTTCATTTTTATCTTGGTTAGTATTTAGTAATACTGATTAAATTTGTTATTATATTTTTGTATACAGCAACAAATAACAAAAAGGGTGGCTCAGGCATCTCAGTCATTAGCAGAGGAGGGAGAGTTGCAGTCTCTATCCACTGACGCTCTAAATGAGATTTATTATGATGTTGTTGGTGGAAGGACAAAAAACTCTACCCTCTATGGCCTTGGCTCTCAAGCCAAAGTTGCATTTGATTGTCTGAGAAATCCAGCAGATCATGTTAGTTCCTCTTCTTCTAGTGAGATGCAGTCTTTAAGACATGAAAATCAAAAACTGCACACTCAATTGAAATCAATGGATTAGAGGATGGCCGATATAGATCAGTGGAGAGTTGATGAGGAGAAGAGGAGAGCAGAACGTGACAAGAGTAATGAAGATCTTATGGCCCAGATGCGAGTGATCGTGGCAAATTTCACCCAGGCATCACATGGTTTTGAGTCACAGGAGACTCAAGATCCATCAGACGATGATGATTAGCTTTTTCTGAGGTATGCTCAGCTACACTTTAGTTTTTTATTTATCATATATAGACCGTGATAATATATTTATTCTGTTTTGATATTATAATAAGCTCATTTCTAAATATTTTATTACTATGTGTTTCAGGAGTCATGTTCAGTTCTATTTACATATTGGCTCTTCACATCATCATATGCTTATTCTACTGTTCAGGTATCATTTTATTATAAATAAAATTCGTTAAATACATATATAGAAAAATATTTATTTATACATCAACATGATCATTTGATATTTGTCTTTTGGTAGGATTTTCTCTATTATCTTGTTTTTTGTATTCGGTATGTATTCTATAAATTTGGATTTATGTATGGATATTTGTATTTGTATTCTGCAGAATTGTTTAGTTTAGATGATTTGGATTGCTTTTTATAGTATAAATGTTAGTTTATTTGTCCTTATATGTTTGTATGAAGAAGAATGAATTGTTAGGATGTATGGATTTTATTTTTATGTGTGAATTTTGTATATGTGATTGTTATATGATGTAGGTGTACGTGGATTATATTTTTGTATGTGTGGATTGTATGTAATGGATTATAATGTCATCGTCTATAATGATTTTGAATATTTGAAAACCGTAAATAGGGAAAGCGAGAAAACAGATATGTTCTATTATTTTTTTTTCCTTTACCGACGGAAACTAACTTTCGTCGGAAATTATCAAAAAAATTACCAACGATTTATTCTGATAAATTGCCGACGAACTTCAGATTCCGTCGGTATTTACCAATGAAAATACGAGCTCCATCAGTATTTACCGACGGAAATGTAAGTTCCGTCAGTAAATACCGACGGAATCTGTGTTTCCGTCGGTATTTACAGATAGAAATGGCTTTTCCGTCGATAAATACCGATAGAAACACAAGTTCCGTCGGTATTTTGTGACGATCCCATTCTACTATTTCGGCGTTATTACCGACGGGCTGATTTTCAGTCGGTAGAATTTTACCGACGGAATACGCTATTCCATCGGTAATCCCGTTTCCAACAAATCAGCTTCCGACACCTATAATTCTGTCGAAAATCCGTCGGTAATATTAAATACCGACGGAATACCGATAGATATTCTCGTCGGTAATCCTGATTATTTTTGTAGTGAGGGGATGACATGATTCGTAGAGTATGAGATGACGTGACTAGTAGAGCATGATATAACATAACTCACATAGTGTGGCGATGTAACACATTTTATATCTGTATGAAACGTCCCATCAATTAGGGTACGAAAAATATGAGCATCATTCCTCCCAAGGGGAAAATATATAAGGTAATTCAACCTTCGAGTGGAGGTATGCACATACAAAAACTCTCAATTTATTATTCTTCTTCTTCTACATTCATTCATCCCCATTCTCCATCGGAGACTTGACTTGAACGAATGGTTAATATTAGATTTAAAATCTATAATTCATGATTCATTAATTCAAAATTATGAAGAAATCTTAAATATTGTGATTTTTGACATTCATAGTAATATCTATAATGAGAAATAAAAGAATAACTTACCCGAATCCATAACACAATAAATCGTGTTCTTGGTGTACAGAGAGGGTCTCTCTTTGCCTTTTCTTTAAGGGTGCGTTTGGTTCAAGTCATCATGTATAACCTTGGTTATGTGATTACCAGGTAATCACATAACCAAAGTTATGGGGAATAAAACATAACCAATGTTGTTTGGTTCAACCTAGGTAATGCAACAAAAACTTGTTTGTTTGAAGGTTTTAATGAATACCCTAGTTTAATATTTTACCGTATTACCCTCCGTTACAAAACCAACTATACATAATAATAATAATATTATTATTATTATTATTATTTATTTTTTAATATTTTTTTACTTTTCTTTTTCCTGTATATTTTTTTACTTTTTAATGTGTTTTTTTATTTTTTAATGTTTTTATATTTTTTATATTTATTTTTTTATATTTTTTAATTTTAATTTTAATTTATTTTTTTATTTTTTAAATTTTTATAAATTTTTTATTTTTTAATTTTTTTTAAAAAATTAAATTTTTAAATTTTTTTTAAAATTTTTATTTTTTATTTTCAAAATTATTATTTTTTATTTTTAAAATTTTTATTTTTTATTTTTTAAAATTATTTATTTTTTTAAAAAATAATTTTTAAAATTTTTAAACATTTTTTTTATTTTTTTAATAATTTTTAAATTTTTTTCTCTTTTTTTCATGTTTTTTCTTATCGGAGGGTATTTTTGGTAAAAAAAATTCGTTAACCCCGGAATCAAGAAAAACCTTAATTTTCTGAGGTTTTACGATTCCGGGCTGCATGACCCTTTTGCTAACGTGTCGGGCATGGAACATTACTCGAGAATTATCGAATATTTAAACCAAACAAAGTTTTTGTTGATAACCTTGGATGGATAATCAAGATTATCAAGAATAACCCTGAACCAAACGCACCTTTAATGTATCGGTTGATGATTAAATATACTATCTTCCTTTCTTTACTATTATATATATATATATATATATATATATATATATATATAGGAATATATATATATTCCTTAGTAACCGCTCAACCACCCAGTTCTTTAATTATTTTCTTTTATGTTTTTATTGAAAGGGAGAGAAGAGGGATTTGTTTAAATAAATCCCTTGTCTTTAATTACCATTAGACCAAATAACCATCACATCAGGCCCTCTTATATTAAAGTCAACTTCATAAGTTACATGAGTAACAACATATTATTATCAAATAATCTAATAATATTTCACTTGGTCCATGTACCTGATTCGAAGATTCAATAATAATCATAATTGAATACTGTACATTGAAGTTATCAAATCATCATATTTAATTGAATTGAATCCAAATTGTATACTATTTATTAATTCAAAATTACGAAGAAGAGCTTGCGTATTGTGATTTTCACATCCATAGTATAATGAAAGATAAATTGGTGGCATATAATGAAAGATAAATGAACAATGTATCCGAATCCATAATGCGTTCTTAATATGTACAAAAATTTTCTCTCCTCTATGCTTCTCTTTAAGTGTATCATTTGATAATTAAAGAAACTAGCTTACTATCTTTACTATTCTTTATATATATATATATATATATATATATATATATATATATATTCTCTTTTGCTTTTTTCCAAGATGATATGTGATCCTGTCCTAGCACTGAGTCGACGGACGCTGGGGACGTGGCACGCTTCGCTGTCTCCGATTGGTGGCGTAGCTCTCCGGCGAACCTGCAAAGAAGCCGAGCCGAGAGGGGTTTCCCGGCGACGACCCTCCGACGCTCAAGTCAGGCAACGAGAGAGGCAGCGTAATGTGGCTACAGTAAAGATTTGCACATACCTTCGTCGACGTCTGGGGGTCCTTATATAGGACCCCGGGGACGCGTGGGCATGCTTCCCGATGCGTACACGCTTCCCCAAACATACCTTAACGAGCCTGTGTCAGAAAAGTACCTCTGGCGCTATTCCGCAATTGTCCAAGCATATCCCGGATGTGACGGTGGAAGCTTCCACCGTATGATCCTGTGTACGGTTCGGCCACCAACTCTGCTGCCTGTCAGCGGCAGACGTCTCGAGGATGATGTTATCCCCTGTCTCCTTTGTCCTCTTGCGATTCCTGTCTATTCCAGGGCCGAGCGGGTAGGCCGCTCGGCAGGCGTATCACTTCTGTCGCCGGTTGTAAGTATCGGTTCGACCAAGAGGACTTCCGGTCGTATGCTCGGATGAGATTGCTCCTGCCTCTGTTGCCTTGTGCCCCGGTCGAACGGACATACCTGTCGGCCTTGAAACCTTTCTACCTTGAGCATCGGAAACCCGACCCCTAGTCGGGTTGTCTTTCATTTGGCTCGAGGGATTCCCACCGATCGGCCATCTCATTACGGTCGGTCGATGCCGGTCGGCCCTCCCAGTCCGGTCGGTCGGGTCTCAGGGTTGCATCTCTTGACCTTTGACCTCCACGTGTTGTTGACTTTCTGCCAACGAGGGTCCCCTGTCCTTATCACCGAATCACATGTCTCCCCCTCAAGTCTAGTCGAAGGAGGCACTAAATCCGATTGACTGGACACCCGGTCGGCTGGAGTAACACCACTTTGCCACTCCCCAAAGTATATCTTTGCTTGGCCGATCGGCGAGTTGATGACTATGCCTTGTAGTTTTAGTTTCCATTCGATGCTTGTTGCGCTACTGTTTTGGGGGCGGTTGGAGTCGTCGGATCTCCTCGGAATTCGTGTCAATCCTCATTAAGCTGCCCACGCGCGAGTAATGACGCTCATTAAATGCCGCCCAATCGCTGATCGCCACTTGGCAAGCCCGCCGTCATCGTACGGCGAGGGCGTCAGCTTCGATTGGACAGGCGTCGGTTCAAATCTGACGGTCCGATGCTAACGTTTGTTTCGATGACCTGGATCGAACGGTTGTGGTGGACTGAACCCGGGGTTTATGAAGCGCCGACGCAGATTTTCCTTCCATCGTTCCTGCCTTCGTGCTTTTGGTGCTTCCTCTCGTGCCCAGTTTCCCGACGCTCGCTTGTCTCGGTGCTCCGACGAACTTTCGACCTCCTCCTTCACGCTTTGTTCCCAGTAAGCCTTCTCCCATCTCTACTTTCTTCCGTTTTCTCCCTTCTGGTGGTCTTTGCATCCGTTCAATATAGTTTCGATCTCCTTCGTCAACCTTTTCATTCTTCTTTCCTCGGTCCTTTCTTCCTTGGTACTGTTCCGGTGATGGCTAGCACCTCGTAGCCTTCGGATCCCTCTCCCGGCTTATGGTATATGACTATGGTAAGCCAGTTTGACGAGACTGACGCGGGACGCTTCCTTAACGAATTCGAACTTCCTCCTGACCATAGACTAGCTTTGGCCACCTCTTCCGATCGGCCCCACAATCCGCTGACCGACACCGTTTGCTTCTTTCATGACCAATTTGTGGCCGGTCTGCGCTTCCCTCTACATCCCTTTATCCGTGAGGTTTGTAATTATTTCCGCATCCCGCTCGGCCAACTTGTCCCCAACTCTTTTAGGTTGTTGTGCGGCGTAGTAATCCTTTTCAAGCTGCACGGCATTCCCTTAGCCCCCAGAATTTTCCATTACTTCTACTATTACAAACAGTCCAAGTGGGGTACTTTCCTCTTCCAATCGCGGATCGGCCTCGTCTTCTTCGATAAGATGCCGACCTCGAACAAGCACTGGAAGGAAAGTTATTTTTACCTTCATTTTCCCGAACTGCCATCCTTTCGCACCCAATGGCAGACCACTGTGCCGAGCCCGCCGGACCTCGGTAGATACAAGAGCCAGCCGGATTATCTTCATGCAACCAATCTATTAGCCGGCCAGAGGTTCAACATCAACAAGCTACTTCACGAGGGGATGTTGTACATATTCGGCTTGAGCCCGATCCGAACGAAGCTTTCGAGCAGCATGGGTAAGCACTTTCCTTGTCCTTTTTCCTTTTGGTTATGCAGCTGACATCATGTGGCGCGCCAAGGTTGCTGATCGGCTGAAGTTGAAAGCTGTCGAAATGGAACCGGTGGTGGCCAAGGAGATGGCCGATCGAGGCATCGAGCCGGTCGGCTCGCATGAGGGCGAAAGCGGAGGAACTCCAACTGAGGCCCGAGAGTCTGCCGCTCAGGTCCCTGCAACTGGAGCAGTCGGGGATGCTATCTCTTCGGTCGGTCAGCAGCCTACGTCAGAGGACACGGAGCGGTCGGCAGGCGATTCCCCATTGATAATACGCAAGCGACGCCGGACGGCCATTGCGCATGCGGAGCCGGTGATTGGGCTAGTCGACGCCCCCTTAGAGGCAATCAACCCGCTACCCGCCGCACATGAGGCCATCTCGTCTGATCGGACTCCCTCCCAGCTCGACCAGCCAGCAGCTTCAATTGGGGCGCAACCCGTTAGTTCTTTGCCCCGGGTTCGCCTTCGGCTCAGACGCTCGGACATTATTTCTGCGCCGCTCGGCGAGTCATCCAGCCGAGCCATCTCTTCCCAATCCGATCCGAGCGGTCGTCGAGTAATCAAGTTCGTTCTCCATCTTCCTACCGAGGAGTTCCTTTTGGCGGCGGATCGGCCCACTACTCCCGAGCATCAAGTTACCATCCGAGGGCTGCTTGCCAAGACGTGGGAAGATGCGAGGGCTCGAGTTGCCCTGATGACTCCCGGTCAGCTAGCGGACAGCCATATGTAGCAAGTCACCGGAGTATGTTTCTTAACACGCTATTATGACGACTTCACCAGGTTCCTGACATTATGTCATCCGAACGTATCAATGGGTGGAGAACATTGCAGTCAGCAATCGTCTAGCCGCACTGGAGGAGGAGTTGAAGAAACTCCAAATTTTTGGAGGGGCGCCGGCTGAGGGCCCCTCGTATGCTACATTTAGGTCCTAACTGACCAAGACAGAAAAACTGCTAGTGACCGAGCGGCACAAGTCTTCCGGCCTGGAAACCAGGGTAGCTGGACTCGAAGTCCAAGTCAAGTCCACATGGCATCATCCGACCATGCCACATAGGCACTGCCTCGTCACCTGACATGCCACGTCATCGCCACATGGCATCATCCGACCATGCCACGTCATCACCCCACGTGGAGCATAAATTAGAGCATCCACATTCGTTGGACATCTTGGAGAGCTCCTTCGCTGTTACATCCGCGCCACATCAAAAGAAAAAAACCTCACATATCTTTCCACTATCAAAAAATCTTTCAATAACTCTTTCATGGGTCCCACATTTTTTAAAAATATTATATTTAAATTTAAAAAACTTATTTTAATTAAAAAATTTTAAATAAAAGGGTGAAAGAGAGGCTCCATAGGCCGCTCCTTCCCAAAGCTCCGAACTCCCACTATGGATGCCCTTAAAGCTCCTCAATGCAAAGTGCGCCAACAAAGCGCTCATTACGCGGGTGGCGAGCTCATAGATGCGTGCACCTACTCGCCAAAGGGTAGAGAGCACTTGTGCTTTTGTATTAATATTATTTACACAACAACACATATAAGGAAACATTGGCTCTCGCCGATTAACGATGTGGGACTAAAACCTTATCTTTTTCTTTAATGTTAATTTGAGCACATCTTTGGACAATTAATTTATCATTCACCCGTAATCGGTTTTGAGCAAATTAATAGTCCAGATTTATCTACGCGAAATGCAGATTTCGATTTTAAAGTCAAACTTGACTTTCAACAATCGATGGCACCAAAATTTTGATTTACAAAATCATATCTAACACATTATACATAGATTTTAATGATCTATACTTTGAACCGGCCGTGCCTCTAGTTTTGTGGAACTCGCGATAAACTTCCCTATCCTAAAACAACTGAGCCACGCTAGAAAAGTCCTTTTTTATTGTTTATTTCTATTTTTTGGCCTTAGGTGGAACGGACATTGCAAAATTATGCCTTTTTCCAACAATAAATATAAAAAGTTAAATACTTTGCTATTCTGGATGATAAACCAAACCTTAATCCACGTGTAGTTGTTATGAGTTTGCTTTCAGGTTGTTTAGTTTGTCCGGTCTTTGTTTCTGTCAAAAATTATTAAAATATTATCAAAATATTCAGCTTGCGTAATTGTTTCTGAACAAAAGTCACGTGCTGGACATGATCGTATTTGAGAATCGGAAACGCGTTTACAGCTACGTACACAGGTACACTTTATAGTGTCCTCAGGGGCTGGATCAGTTGATAAGTTGATGGTATATTTATAGCATAAAATGATGGTTCAAATGTCGTCAGTTGCAATATGAGATAATATCTCCGTCTCTTAAAGTCTCGAATAACTATTAACTTGCCAACCCAGTATTTATCCTGATTTACCTTCTTCCTACAATATCATGGGGCAAGTGTAGGGGGCCGCTGGGTGACGGAACCCGCCTTTTGCAGCACAGGTACACTTCATAGTGTATATATAATACACACATTCACATCTCTATATCGCTTTGACCGTAAATCACACACATGCATCCGTAGTCAGCATCAACACGGTTCAACCGGCCGGTTTGACCATAATCGACGTTTGCAGCTGGCGTTGTATTAATATCTATCAATTTGATTATTATTACGAACATACTTAATAAAAAAATATTAATCGAATATCCAAATTATATAATTCACCACTGTGTAGAATAAGTTGCCGACTCTTTGCAAACGAATTAATTAATGGAAAAAAATATATGATCGTTAATTGAAGTCAAAAGAATGAACCGTAAATGAGTCACTAGCAATGTCGACCGATCGAACACCAACGACCTTATCTTCTTCCTCCCTTTGTATCCGTCGGAAATCTCGCAACCGCGTCGAACCTCCCGGAAATGGCCATGCCCATCTCACTCGCCCACCTCTTATATCATTGCCCCCTCCCCTTCCCTCGCTCCACCCAGTAAATTCCATAAAAATCTAATCCACCATTAATTTAATCACAAGAACAGAGTACCAACAGAGGTTTTGCGATCGGTGATCATGGGAGTCTCTAAGGTTCTCGCCGACCTCCGGCCTCGCCGAGCATCCAGTTTCGATCTTCCGCATCGTCCCGTCGTAGGAATCCTCGCCTTCGAAGCCGCCGCCGCTATGTCGCGCCTTGTCTCGCTCCACCACTCCCTTGCCGACGATGAGGTCCGCCGCCTGCGAGTAGACATGAGGTCCCCAGGCGTCGCCTACCTGATCTCCAATGACCAGGCCTTTCTACTCCGGGTTGCCTGCGCGGAGATTCTCGCCGAGCTCGACAAGGCTGCGGTCACCGTCTCCTTCCTCGGACACAAGTGCTGCGACCCCTTGCTTCGTGGCTTCGACCGGCTCTACTCCGACCTCAAGGCCGGCGCCCTAGGCAGCCCCTTGTCCCTTCGCGAGGTCCGCGCCACAGCCGACCTCGACCGCCTCGGCCTTGGCTCCACCGCAAAGCGGGTGGAGAAGCGGAAGGAGAGGATGGAGAGGTACGTGGCGACGACATCAGATCTCTATGCGGAGATGGAGGTGCTCAATCAGCTGGAGGCTTCGGAGAAGCGGATTGAGCTGCAGCAGCAGCAGCAGCAGTGGCGAGAGCATAGTGGTCCAATTACGCTGCCGAAGCCGCCGGGCGTGACTTCGGCGCTGAATCCGATCCATTTGGAGCTTCGTGCGCAGCGCCACAGGGTCCGCCGGCTCAAGGAAGAGTCACTGTGGAACAAGACCTACGACAAGACGGTGGAGCTCATGGTCCGAGCAGTCGTCACCGTCTTCGCCAGGATTTGCGACGTCTTTGGCCCCTGCGTCCTCGGTTTGCCTCCCAGCCGCCACCAAATCCACCAATTTAACCCGAGTCACCCCGGCAGGCATTCCTCCGGGCCGTTGGATCGCCGCGTGGTGCCGCAGCAGGTGCAATCCTTGAGGAATTCAGCTCCGATATTGAGTGTGACGGCCAATGATACGCTCGAACCAACGCCATTCGACCGTTTGAGAAAATTGCTGAAAGAATCCCCGTCGAGCACCGTCGGCGGATCGGGGCTCGCGTCTCGGTACGCCAACTTGATATTGTCGGCTCAGGAGGTGTATCAAGAACGACAACAAACGGGTCCTCAGGAGGAGGAGAAGGATGCAGCGGCGGCGGCGAGAGAGAAGTTGTTCCAGATGATGCCGTCGGGGATGCGGGCGGCGGTGACGATGAAGCTGAGGGAATGCTGGCGGAGGGAGGGCGGGAAGTCGTCGGCAGACGCCTCGATGGCTGAGGGGTGGAAGGATGCTGTGGCGGCGATCCTGGGCTGGTTGGGGCCGGTTGCGTGCGACACGTTGCGGTGGCAGGAGGAGCGCACCATGGAGAGAGAGAAACGATTCTACACCCGGCCGCGGGCGCTGCTGCTGCAAACGCTGCACTTCGCCGACGTCGAGAAGACGGAGGCGACCATCGTCGAGGTGCTGGTGGGGTTGAGCTGCATGTCGTGGTACGAGGAATGATCAATTAAACTTTAGGTTAGAATTCAACAATACATACTTGATAGTAGTTGATATTCCGATTCAAGAACAAATGAAGGACGACATCGATTTTTTCCCAACATAAAAAAATCATCTGTTTATATGTCTGTTTTGCTTTGATTCTTTTGACGCGTTGAATGCTGCTTCTGGCCGTTAACAAGATTAGATTGAGAAAATTAAATAAGGATTAGAATATTTTTCTGTTATTGTGATTGCATCATATTTTGCATTGCTGCGGCAGAAATCACTGTCTCTATTTTCCGTGTTGGAAGAAAAGTTACTGACTTTTTTGGGCTAAAATCCTGTCGAGTTTTGTTTGCTTGCCGAAAGTTAGTGGAATCGTCAAGCGGCGTAAAATGATCCGATGGCAGTTTCCGCTCAACTCTCTGTGAACCAAAATGCCTCCTTAAATGGTTCCTACGTACAGTTTGTTAGACGGTATGGAACTTATTACAATAGGCTATAAGGGGTATCTGGGATCATGGGCTGAGTCAGTCCGGGTGATCTATCCGGACTATGGGTCATGAGAGCCAACACTTCCTAGGCTAACCTCCTCTTTCTCTTTCGCTTTCCCCTTTTTTCTACTGTCAATTTGAGTTTTTTCTCTTTTCGCCTCTACTAGGCACCTAGGCTACAACCCAAGTAGGGATGTGTCTGGCTCCGTCCTTGTCTGGGATGAACGTTGATCCTATTTGAAAGTTATAGAGATGACACGTTGGACACGGTAGATCGGTGGTTGACTGAGAGAAAAATTTTCACTCCTGAGAGAAGCTTCCTTTTGATCCTGCGCGCACAGAGACAAGCTAATAAAGCGTCAGCGCGTAGAAACCAAGGGGCTCCCTAGTGAGGGTCCTCCAATGCTCAAGTCAGTATCTTCCTAGACTGGTGAATAAAGAGCAGTAAAAAACACACGCACAGGAATAAATGTCATATATTCAAAGAACATACCTTCTCAACGAGAGAATCTCCCTTTATATATTACCACTCATAGCCCTCGCAATTATGAGGTGGCTAGTGATGTCAGAGTTTGTTGGGGGTAACGGTGAGTGTACAATCTTAGCAATGTGCAATAATTGCCCCAAGGAATCTTCCATTTACCTATATATATATACTTTTTTTATCATTATAGTTTATACCATTACTAAAGTTGTTGAAGTAATATGTTGTTATAAGTGGTCAGCTAATGAGAGACACAATAATTATTGAAGAAGGTTTCAGAAAAATATTCTCTAACATATGGTTGTTATTCTGATGGTTGTTAGGATTCTCTGCTCATATTGTCAGTTGAGTATGTCTTGGTCGGCCCATAAGATCGGTCGTTTCTATTAAGCTACTCGATTATGTTTTATATATTCTGCTCAATTGTGTATTATGTTGCATATATCTCAGTCGGACACCTTTATATCTGTCCTTGCATGTCACTCAGTTATGTTCTGCATGTTGGCGTAATATTCCCTAGGTCAAGATTGACCTGATTGACTGAACTTGAATTGGTTTAAGCTCGAGTCTTGATGTTTGAGTTTCGATGTTTGACAATACATGGAGACAAAACATGGAGATTGCAGGTGCAATTGTTCATGTGGTGAGATTGTGAAGGAGAGCCAAGTAGGTCAAGGTTGACTAGATACTTGACTGGAAAATCCTGGTGAGTGAAGCCAGGTGAAAGTCCTAACTGGGAGGTTAGGCGGACTGAAAGTCCTGGTGAGTGAAGCCAGGCAGATGGAAAATCCTGGTGGGTGAAGTTAAGTGAAAGACCTAGTGAGTGAAACTAGGCAGCATGGAAAGTCCTGGTGAGTGAAGCCAGGCAAATGAAAGACCTAGTGAGTGAAGCTAGGCAGAAGGAAAGTCTTGGTGAGTGAAGCCAGGCAAATGAAAGACCTAGTGAGTGAAGCTAGGCAGAATGAAAGTCCTGATGAGTGAAGCCAGACACAGAAAATCCAGATGGGTCAAGTTTGATCAGACATCTGGTGTTGGGAAGCCCAAGTAGGTCAAAGAGATTGACCGGATACTTAGCACGAAAAAAATTTCAAGTGGGTCAAAGGGATTGACCGGACACTTGGTGAGCGAGTTCTAGCAGATCAAGGGTGACCGGATGCTAGGCATGATGGACTAACAGGTCATGGCTGACCGGATGTTGATTTAGGAGGCTTTAGATTTGATTTTGGGAGAAATCATGAGCTGGATCGATCAGCCGATCGATTGGCTCATGCCCAATCGATCGGCTGATCGATTGGGCGAGTCTTCGTGACAAGCCTCCTCCCAATCGATCAGTGGATCGATTGAGAGAAGTGCGTGATCGCACAGAACAATTCTGGATCGATCAATCGATCGATTCAGAGCCCCCAATCGATCAGTGGGTTGATTGGGAGGCGCGATTTCACGCGATGGGATCTGGATCGATTGACCGATCGATCCAGGTGATTCCCAGGAGCACAGAGGCGCTTTGGATCGATCAACCCAACGATCCAAAGCCTCCCCAATCGATTGGAAGCAATCCAATCGATTGGGATCTGACCGTTGGCGCTGGATAAAGACGTTGGCGTGTGATTTCGTTGATAGTGCTTTTAGCCTTCTTCTCCACGAGCACAGCGATCGGCTAGGGTTTTTATCCAGAGCTCACCGCCAGTTCTTGAAGCTTCTTGGAGCAGTGTTTCCAAGGTCAAGAGGCATCCCAAGCAAGAGGAAGAAGCTAGCTAGGGTTTATTGTACATGATCTTGTAAGATTTACTTGTATTTGCTTCTTCTTCTCTTCTTGTTTGTTGTGTGAGTTTGTAAAGGCTTCTCCGCCTTCGGTAGTTACCGTAAAAGAGTGTTTTCATAGTGGAGAGTGCTCGTGTGTATGGATCCTTGGATTAGTCACCTCATCTTGGGGTGGATACCAACTAAATCCTTTGTGTTAGCGTTGTATGTTTTGTTTCTTGTATTTCCGCTGCATATCATTAAAGAAACAAGCAACGAAGAGCACGAGGAGCGCGACGAGCTATTCACCCCTCCCCCCTCTAGCTACATGTTTGGTCCCAACAAGTGGTATCAGAGCAAGGTTGCTCTTCACCGGAATCATCGCCAGAAAAGGAAAAGAGCTAGAGGGTGAAGAAGTTGGAGCAAAATTCTTCAAGTTAAAGATTTTATCAAACTCAACTTCAATGGAATTCCAAGACGGACTTGGATTCGATACAAGGGTGTCTCCATCATTTATTTCAACAAGCTTCGATATTTGGAAATCAAGGATCGAGAATTTCTTGATGATGGAGATAGAGCAATGGTTTGCTCTAATGGAAGGATTTGAAGCTCCAACAAATTCCAAGGGCAAAGTACTCAAGAGGAGCAAGTGGAGCCAAGAACAAATCAAAAGATGTGAGGCCAATGACAAAGTGACCAAGCTTTTGGTCAATTTATTGTCAAGCAACATCTTGGAGTAAATTGGAGATTTTGAAGATTCCAAAGAGCTATGGAGCAAATTGGCAAAGATTCATGAGATCCCCTCCACTGTACCAAACCAAGAAGAATCCAAAGAGGGTGACTCATTGGAGCAAGACCAAGAGGATCGGAGGAGAATTATGAAGGTGAGAGATGCTCATCTTCCGAAGAAGAAGTTCAAAAAGCTTCATCTTCAAAGGAATGCAATGAAGAGGGCAAGGAGAGGGCATACTTCTTGTTCCATGTACAAGATGAAGATGAAGTAGCCTCCACCTCTAGGATTGAGGGGGAGCAACCTTTGGTGGCGCCGGATCAAGAAGAAGGAGAAGCTTCTACATCCGGGTCAAATGGAGAAGAAGACGATGTATCCTCCAAAAATCAAGAAACATCAAATGGAGGATCAAGTGTCATCCCTGCACATGAAGGAATAAATGTTTCAATTAAAAATAAAAATCACATTATATGTTTTGAGTGTAGGGAACATGGGCACTACAAGAGCAAGTGCCCCAAATTAGGCAACAAGAAGGGCCAAGTGGCACTAAAGGGCAAGGTGAAGCATAAGGAGACCGTCCCCAGAACAAAGAAGAGCAAGGAGCACATTGTGTGCTTCTCTTGCAATCAAAAGGGACATTATAGGAGCCAATGTCCAAAGGGGAAGAAAGTGGTCAAGGCTCATGGAGGAAGCACAACTCAAGGGGGAGCCTCCAAGGTAAAAAGAAAGGTATCATTTATTGAGCCTACTCCTTTGAATAATGGTAAAAAGCATGTTAGTTCTAATTTTTATCATTTTAATGTTATTTACCATAGAAATAGGAAGCATGATAGCATTAAGGAGAAACATGTAGCTTTTCATGTTAAAACTACCACACCTAGGGTTAGGAAGGTAGATGAAAATCTAGGTAGAAGTTTAGATTGAGGTTTGGTTTCAATATTGAATTTCTGAACCTCAAAACTGTTGGTGCGGTTAGCACTAACGATTTAACCCAGGTTTTGATGAATGACAAATCAGGTTAAGTTAGCTTGTTGTTGTTTAACACTTTGATTAAGTGTGCAGGAGAAGTCCAGACAGGTCGACGGGCTGACCGGATGTCTGGCACGAAGTCCAAGCGGGTCGACGGGCTGACCGGATGCTTAGGCACGAAGTCCAGCTAGGTCGACGGGCTGACCGGATAGCTGGCACAAAGTCCAGACGGGTCGACGGGCTGACCGGACGTCTGGCAGGTAAGTGAGGTAAGTCACTGGAGGGGAGTGACTGCGAGGACGTGTTCCCGGGAAGGGAACATTAGGCGTCGATCCTGCTTAGATCCATTTCGGATATCTAAGTCGAGGTCGTGACTAGATTCCGGTCTCGGAAAGACGGAATCTAAGTCATACTCTGTTTTATTAATTTGTTGAACTTTAACTGTGCTAACAATCTGTTTTACAGGATATATATTTGCCTCGGACTAACTCTATTTTGCAGGAGAAGGAGTTCCTGGAAATAGGAGGTCCGGGCGCCCGGAAGGGATCCGGTCCGGGCGCCCGGAGGTAAGTTTTATCCAAACTCGCGCGTCGCCACGTGGAGCTTGATGGTTGGACCTGCCACGTCCCACCAGGGCGCCCGAAAGGGATCCGGGGCGCCCCGAGCTTCATATAAAAGAAGGGTCAAAGGGGAGCTTCAGAACATCATCAGAAAGAAAGTCTTCTACTGCTTGCTCTACTGCTCTGCGCTCCAGCGACGCTAACAAAGATCCGACAATACGCTCCTTTCCTTTTCTTTAATTCTTGTCGGTACTTTTCTTTATTTTTCTAGTATTTTTGTACTATTAAATTGTAATCATTTTCGAACTGCTAGTGATTGCCCAACGAAAGTACTCATGGAGTACGGGCCTTCGAGTAGGAGTCGTCACAGGCTCCGAACGAAGTAAAAAAACACCGTGTTCAGTTTGTCTCAGTCTTTATTATTCCGCTGCGCTTAACTCTTATTAACGCTGGTTTTTCGAATCGATATTCACCCCCCCCCCCCTCTATCGATGTTTCACGATCCAACAAGTGGTATCAGAGCAGGTACCGCTCTGATTTGGTGCAACCACCAATCAGACAGAGGGTGAAAATATTTTTTTTCTTTTTTGCTTTACGCTTAATTCTAAGTTGATATTAATATTAATTTAGGAATTTTTCTCTCGTTGCAATTAAGTCTAAATTGATGCAACACCAATTTAGATACAGCTATTATTTTTTCCCGCACTACTAACCCAAGACCAAGTCTTGGAATATTTTTTTCGTTGTTTACTTGTGTGCAGGATGTCTCAACTAAAAGGCTTTAACACAGTACGTCCTCCCCTATTCAACGGGGATGACTTCTCGTATTGGAAGAAAAGAATGGAGGTGTACTTAAAGACAGACTACGATCAATGGTTCAGCGTTATAAAGGCGTACCGAACTCCAGTCGACAACTCCGGAAATCCACTAGACCCGGAACAGTGGACTCCGGACATGAGGAAAAAGGCATCAACAGAAAACAAGGCAATCAACATGCTACATTGCGGCCTAACACGAGAAGAGCTGAATCGCGTCGGACCATATCAGAATGCTAAAGAATTGTGGGACAAACTGATCGAGTTGCAAGAAGGAATGAGCGACGCGAAGGTAACAAAAAGAGACCTACTTTTAAATAAAATATTTAATATAAAAATGCAGGAAGGGGAAACGGCAAGTCAACTGCATGCAAGAATCAAGGATGTCCTCAACGGACTCCACGCGATAGGCCACCAGATGGAAAACAGAGATTTAATAAGGTACGCACTAAGTGTCTTTCCTCGTAATAGTTTGTGGGCATCAATCGTAGATGCGTACAAAATTTTAAAAAATCTATCTAAGTTAAAATTAGACGAGCTTTTCTGTGAGTTAGAATTACATGAACAAACTAATGCTGGAGCCGAGAAAGGTATTGCTTTATTTGCAGGCTCATCCAAAGAAAAGAAGAACAAGCCTGAATCTGAAGAAGATTCTGATCAAGATACCGAAGACGAAGAACACCTGGTGAACCTGGTAAGAAAAATGTTCACCAGGAGAAAAAGAAGCTTCAGCAAGAAGGACCTTCAAAAGATCAGTTCTCCCTCGGAACAAAAGAACGTAACGTGCTTCGGATGCAATAAAAAGGGGCACTACAAGAACTTTATTAGAAGCCTCTAGAACTATGTTAAATGAGTATAACTTACCTAAATATTTTTGGGCAGAAGCTGTTAGTACAGCTTGCTATGTATAAAACAGAACAACATTAAATAAAAGACATAATAAAACATTCTTTGAAAGATTTTATAACAAACAACCCAACATAAAATATTTTAAAATATTTGGGTGTCCAGCCTACATCTTAAATACTAGAGAACACTTAGGAAAATTTACCTCTAAAATAGAAAATGGAATTTTTGTAGGATATTCTCTAAACAGTAGGGGTTACAGAATATATAATAAAGTTACATTAAAAATCGAGGAAACTACAAACATAAAATTTGAAGAAACCCAAGGACAAAATCAACTTCAACCTATTGAAAATAATAATTCTGAAGAAATCAATCAATCCCTAGATCATGAAGAAGATGAACACACTCAAGCAAATCAATCTCCAAGAACTATAAGAATCAACCCTAACCATCCAACTGATCAAATAATTGGTGATCCAGACCTAAGGGTTCAGACCAGATCATCCTTTAGGAACCTAAGTCAAATTTCCCTGATTTCAAAAATTGAACCCAAAACTGTAGCTGAATCCCTACTTGATCCAGATTGGATCATCGCTATGCAAGAGGAACTAGCTCAATTTGAGCGTAACGAAGTTTGAGATCTAGTACCACCACCTAAAGATAAGAAAATAATAGAAACAAAATGAGTATTTAGAAACAAATTAAGTGAATCTGGGAAAATTATTAGGAATAAAGCTAGGCTAGTTGCCAAAGGGTTCAGTCAAGTTGAAGGACTTGACTACGATGAAACCTATGCCCCAGTAGCCAGATTAGAATCCATTAGAATGTTACTAAGTTATGCAGCCCATAAGGGATTCAAATTATATCAAATGGATGTTAAGTCATCCTTTCTCAATGGACTGATAAAAGAAGAAGTTTATGTAGGTCAGCCTCCTGGATTTGAAAATCTAGAACATCCTGATTATGTCTTTAAATTAAAGAAAGCATTATATGGACTTAAACAAGCACCCAGGGCATGGTATGAAAGGCTAACATCTTACTTAACATCCAAAGGATTCAACCAAGGTCAAATTGACCCAACCTTGTTTATTAAATTACTAAAGAATGACATATTTATAACACAAATATATGTAGATGATATAATATTTGGTTCAACTAACTCAAACTGTTTAGAAGAATTTATCAACCTAATGGAACAAGAATTTGAAATAAGTTTAATAGGAAAATTGACATATTTTATAGAATTACAAATTAAACAAACAAATGAAGGAAATTACATTTATCAACATAAATACACTAAAGAATTACTTAAAAAATTCAGAATGAAAAATACAAAAGAAATAAAAACACCCATGGCAGTAAACACAATCTTAGACAATGACCCAAATGGAAAATCAGTGGATCTAAAGTATTACAGAAGTGCAATAGGTAGTCTACTTTACTTAACTACAAGCCGACCTGATATCTTATTTGCAGTTAGTATGTGTGCTAGATACCAAACCTGTGCTAAAGAATCCCATTTGACTCAAGTTAAAAGGATCTTTAGATATCTTAAGGGAACAACAAACATAGGAATTTGGTATCCTAGGACCAATGACTTTGAATTAATAGGATATTCTGATTCAGATTATGCTGGATGCAAATTAGATCACAAAAGCACAAGTGGTGGATGCCAAATACTAGGCCCCTCACTTGTTAGCTGGTTTAGTAGAAAGCAATATTGTGTTGCACTATCTACAACTGAGTCAGAATACATAGCCATAGGAGAATGTGTAGCCCAATTATTATGGATGATGCACACTTTAAAAGATTTCAACTTAAAAATCACAAATGTCAAAGTTTTAATTGACAATATCAGTTCAATAAATTTAACAAAAAATCCAGTGCATCACTCAAGAACCAAACACATTGAAATCAGGCACCACTTTATCAGGGATCATGTTACTAAGGGTGACATTGAACTCAAATACGTTGAGTCCAAGTCAAACTTAGCTGACATATTCACTAAATTACTCCCTGAAAGTGAATTTAGCACTTTACGTAAAAAACTAGGAATGTGCTTAATAGACTAGGAGTTTCAAATTTCAAAAAAAAATTCAAAAATGGTTATTCTCAAATTATAGGTTAAAACATTGTTTTCAAAACTTTCCTATTTTTTAGATTTTTAAATGAATTTTTAGCCTTAGACTAGTTTAAAATCCTTAGAAAGCATGTACCCATAGGACTAGTTTTGAGCATCTCACCAAAACCCTAGGCTTACCCTACTTGTGTTTGACGAACATAGAAAGGGGTGAGATGTATAGGCCACTTGCCTAAGACTTAAGATGCTTATTTCAGTGTATCGACATAAGTCTGGGCGTTAAATACAAAATATACATTAATCAAGTTAAGGTTGAACTTAACTTGACTAACCAAGTGAAAGCTACTATCTTCTGATAAGTCAGTCAGTAACAAACTAGTTAGACATTTGATTTAATGTCAGGTTCAGGGGGAGAAATAAAACTACTTCAGTTTTTCAAATTGAACTTTTAAACTTATTTTTGAAAATCAAAGTCTAAATTCAACTTGGTTAAAAATGTGCATTTTTTTAGTTTTTTAAAAAAAAATTCTGCTTTGAATATTTTTAGCAAATATTTTCAACATCTTATGTTAGTGATTGAAAAATGTTGTCTTAAATATTTCTTTTTGAAAACTAACTAAGTTGTTTTGGGTTTTTACTCTTTGATTTTGAAAATTATATCTAACTTAGTTTTGAAAATTTGAGTTGAAAGTTAAAATTTTGCAAAAATTAGTTTCAAAATTGAAACTAGTTTTGAAAATTTAAAATTTGATCTTGAAATTTAGAACTTATACACTTGTGTTTGAGATTTTGTCTATCTAAACTTAGCTATTTTTCTAAAATCTAAAAGCTAATGCTTTAAACAAGTTTTTAAAAGTTTAAACTCCCCCAGATTATCTTGACATTTTTTTTTACTTTGTCTGCTTATCTTGACATTTCAAAAGTCTATGCTTACTTAATCAATGCTTATTTTTTATGAATGCCAAGGGGGGAGGGTTAGGTGGTTAAGTTAGCTGAACCAAACTGAAAATACAAACTAACTTAAAAATCACATAAAACCACATAAATGCATGTTGTTTTATGCATATGTTTTCACTAACTTAACCAGGTTGTCATTCCATCAAAAAGGGGGAGCTTGTTGGTGCGGTTAGCACTAACGATTTAACCCAGGTTTTGATGAATGACAAATCAGGTTAAGTTAGCTTGTTGTTGTCTAACACTTTGATTAAGTGTGCAGGAGAAGTCCAGACAGGTCGACGGGCTGACCGGA